>NC_052072.1:4952500-5270000 GCF_015852505.1 Tachyglossus aculeatus
GAAGAGTGTGAGCCCCATATGAGACAACCTGATTACCTTGTATCTACCCCAGTGCTTAGAACAGTGCTTGGCACATAGTAAGCGCTTAACAAATACCATGATGATGATGATGATGATGGCATTAATTAAGCGCTTACTATGTGCCAAGCACTGTTCTAAGCGCTGGGGAGGTTACAAGGTGATCAGGTTGTCCCCGGCGGGGGGGGGGGGGGGGGGGGGGCGGGGCTCATAGTCTTCATCCCCATTTTCCAGATGAGGTAACTGAGGCCCAGAGAAGTGAAGTGGCTTGCCCAAAGTCACACAGCTGACAATTGGCGGAGCTGGGATTTGAACCCATGACCTCTGACTCCAAAGACCGTGCTCTTTCCACTGAGCCACACTGCTTCATCATCATCAATCGTATTTATTGAGCACTTACCGTGTGCAGAGCACTGTACTAAGCGCTTGGGAAGTACAAATTGGCAACATATAGAGACAGTCCCTACCCAACAGTGGGCTCACAGTCTAAAAGCTAATCTTATAATGCTAAAGCCAGTCTAATAATGCTTCTCATTATTATTATTATTATTATTATTTGAAGGCTTTACCGAGGTTCAGCCCTGAGATCCTCGGAGGAAGAGTCTTTCGCCCCTCCCCAAGTCCCGGGAAGCCGGAGACCCTGGAGAAAAAGGCGGCGGGAAGAGGAGCCATGGCTGGAAAAGAGCTGAAGAGACTCCCTCCCTTTCCCCCCGAGCAGAGAGCAGCGCGACGCCCCCCGCCCCCAGACCACCAGGCCTTGGCCATTTCCTCCTCTGGGCTGCAGAGGCCCAAACCAATTAATAATAATAATAATAATAACAACAATAATAATAATAATAATAATTACTGTATTTTTTAAGTCCTTACTATGTGTCAGGCACTATACTAAGCGCTGGAGTGGATACAAGCAAATAATAACGACATTTGTTAAGCGCTTACTATGTTCAATGCACTGTTCTAAGCTCTGTCTCCGCCTTCTAGACTGTGAGCCCACTGTTGGGTAGGGACCGTCTCTATATGTTGCCAACTTGTACTTCCCAAGCGCTTAGTACAGCGCTCTGCACACAGTAAGCGCTCAATAAATACGATTGAATGAATGAATGAACACAGCAGATAAGTGGTGGAGTCGGGATTAGAACCCATGACCTTCTGACTCCCTAGTCGGTCATGGCCTCTTCCCGGCTCCCCAGGAGGAAGGGGGAGCCAGAAAAGCGCCTAAAAGGAGGAGGGGGCGTCCCGCCCCTGACCCGCCCCGAGGAGAGAAGATGGGCCAGAAGGGTCATAAAATAATAATAATAATAATGGTATTTGTACGGTCCTTTCATTCATTCAATCATATTTATTATTATTTTTTAGACTGTGAGCCCACTGTTGGATAGGGACTGTCTCTATATGTTGCCAATTTGTACTTCCCAAGCGCTTAGTACAGTGCTCTGCACACAGTAAGCACTCAATAAATACGATTGATGATAAATACGATTGATGATAAATACGATTGATGATTTATTGAGCACTTACTGGTGTGTAGAGCACTGTGCTAAGCGCTTGGAAAATATAATGCAGTAACAAAGAGAAATAATCCCTGCCCACAACGGGTTCTCAGTCCAGAAGTGGGGAGACAGGCATCAAAAGAAATAAACAAACATCAATAGCATCAAAATAAACAGAATTATAGATAGATAGATATATATATACGCATCAGAACAAGTAAAGAGGCATTAATATAAATACATAGAATTATAGATATGTACATATATACACACGTGCTGTGTGGCGGGGAGGGGGGGGGGAAGCACTTACTATGTGCCAAGCACCGTTCTAAGCTCTGAGGGAGATACAAGGTCATCAGGTTGCCCCCGTGGGGCTCACAGTCTTCATCCCTCTTTTCCAGATGAGGGAACTGAGGCCCAGAGAAGTGAACTGGCTTGTCCAAGGTCACACAGCAAACAAGGGGCGGAGCAGGATTAGAACCCATAACCTCTGACTCCCAAACCCATGCTCTTTCCATTGAGCCATGCGTTTAGGCCCCGCCCTGCCCTTTTCCCTTCCCCACCCATTTAATCACCCATTCGTTCAATCGTATTGATTGAGCACGTATTGTGTGCAAAGCACTATACTAAACGCTTGGGAGACAAGCAAATTCCCCTGACCCCGTGCCTCAGCCTCTATCGGCCCACAAATAATAATAATAATAATAATTATTATTATTATTATTATGGAAAAGCAGCATGGCTCAGTGGAAAGAGCCCGGGTTTTGGAATCAGAGGTCGTGGGTTCAAGTCCCGACTCCGACAACTGTCAGCTGGGTGACTTTGGGCAAGTCACTTCACTTCTCTGGGCCTCAGTTCCCTCATCTGTAAAATGGGGATGTAGACTGTGAGCCCCCCGTGGGACAAGCTGATCACCTTGTAACCTCCCCAGCGCTTAGAACAGTACTTGGCACATAGTAGGGGCTTAATTCATTCATTCAATCGTATTTATTGAGCGCTTACTGTGTGCAGAGCACTGGACTAAGCGCTTGGGAAGTACAAGCTGGCAACATAAATGCCATCATTATTATTATTAATAATAATAGTATTTCATTCATTCATTCGATCATTTATTGAGCGCTTACTGTGTGCAGAGCACTGGACTAAGCGCTTGGGAAGTACAAATAGGCAACATATAGAGACAATCCCTACCCAACAACGGGCTCACAGTTAAGCAGTTATGTGCCCAGCACTGTTCTAAGCGCTGGGGTGGATACAAGGCAATCAGGTTGTCCCACGTGGGGCTCACAATCTTGATTCCCATTTTATAGATGAGGTCACTGAGGCAAAGAGAAGTCAAGTGAGTTGCCCAAAGTCACACAGCAGACAAGGGGAGGAGCCGGGATTAATAATAATAATAATGACGGCATTTATTAAGCGTTTACTATGTGCAAAGCACTGTTCTAAGCACTGGGGAATTTACAAGGTGATCAGGTTGTCCCACGTGGGGCTCACAGTCTTAATCCCCATTTTACGGAGGAGGTAACTGAGGCCCAGAGAAGTGAAGTGACTTGCCCAAAGTCACACAGCTGACAAGTGACAGAGAAGGGATTAGAACCCAGGACCTCTGACTCCCAAGCCCAGGGTCTTGTCATTAGGCCAAGCTGCTTCTCTATGCTGGGCTTCACTAGTCAAGGGGCCAGGGAGGGGAGGGGTCGGTGTTTGGGGGGTGGGGGATTGGGGGAGTGAGGGGTGTGAGGGGGTATGTGGGGGTGGGGGGCGCACCCCGACCTTCATTTAGGAGGGCTCATGTGGTTTAGTGGAAAGAGCCCGGGCTTGGGAGTCAGAGGTCGTGGGTTCTAATCCCGCCTCCACCACTTTTCAGCTGTATGACTTCGGGCAAGTCACTTCACTTCTCTGGGCCTCAGTTCCCTCACCTGTCAAATGGGGATGAAGACTGTGAGCCCCACGTGGGACAACCTGATCATCATCATCATCATCAATCGTATTTATTGAGCGCTAACTGTACTAAGCACTGTACTAAGCGCTTGGGAAGGACAAGTTGGCAACATATAGAGACAGTCCCTACCCAACAGTGGGCTCACAGTCTAAAAGGGGGAGACAGAGAACAAAACCAAACATATTAACAAAATAAAATGAATAGAATAGATATGTACAAGTAAAATAAAAAAATAAATAAATAAATAGAGTAACAAATATGTACAAACATATATACATATAAACAGGTGCTGTGGGGAAGGGAAGGAGGTAAGATGGGGGGATGGAGAGGGGGACGAGGGGGATCACCTGATCACGTTGTATCATCTTGTATCTACCCCGCCTTGTATCTACCCCAGCTCTTAGAACGATGCTTCCACATAATAAGCCCTTAACAAGTACCATCTTCCTTTCTTTTTTTCCAGGGGACCCATCCCGCTTACTGCTTTGTGCATTCCCTTTGGCCTTTTTGAGGGGGTGAGGCCTCGGAAGAGCCACCCTCAAAGCCAAATGTGGGGGGCGGGGCATGGGGAGGGGGAGGGAGAAGTGTGGCCCCCCTCAAAGCCGAGAATGGGGAAAGAAGGTGTTTGGCCTGCAGGCCTTCACAAGCCGCCCCCATCGCGTTTAATGGGGGGAAGAAATGCAGCATTAAAAATAATAATTAATAATAATAATGGTATTTGTTAAGTGCTTACTGTGTGCCAAGCACTGTTCTAAGCTCTGGGGTAGATACAAGGTGATCAGGTTGTCCCATGTGGGGCTCACGGTCTTCATCCCCATTTTCCAGATGAGGAAACTGAGGCCCAGAAAAGTGAAGTGGCTTGCCCAAAGTTAATGTGGGGAGCAAATGCAACATAAGGAAGTGGGTGGCTCCCTGGCCTGAGGGGTCCTGGGACTTTTATCTGCGGGGAGGGGGAGAAAAAGGGAAAGGGGTCATCACCTATGTAAGGTCATGGGTTCTAATCCGGCCTCCACCACGTGTCTTCTGAGTGACCTTGGGCAAGTCACTTTAGTTCTCTGGGCCTCAGTGACCTCAACTGTAAAATGGGGATGCAGATGGTGAGCCCCACATGGTAAAGGGACTAGGTCCAACCCACTTTGCTTGGATTCATTCATTCGTTCAATCGTATTTATTGAGCGCTTACTGTGTGCAGGGCACTGGACTAAGCACTAGGGAAGTGCAAGTCGGCAACATGTAGAGATGGTCCCTACTCAACGACGGGTTCACAGTCTAGAAGGGGGAGATGGATAACAAAACAAAACATGTGGACAGGTGTCATCATCACAATAAATAGAGGTAGAGCTAGATGCACATCATTAACAAAATAAATAGAACAGTAAATATGTACAAATAAAATAAATAGAGTAATAAATCTGTACAAATATATATATACAGATGCTGCGGGGAGGGGAAGGAGGTAGGGTGGGGGGGATGGGAAGGAGGAGAGGAAAAAGGGGGCTCAGTGTGGGAAGGCCTCCTGGAGGAGGTGAGCTCTCAGTAGGGCTTTGAAGGGAAGAAGAGAGCTTGGCGGATGTGTGGAGGGAGGCCATTCCAGGCCAGGGGAAGGATGTGGGCCGGGGGTCATTCATTCATTCAATTGTATTTATTGAGCGCTTACTGTGTGCAGAGCACTGTACTAAGCGCTTGGGAAGTACAAGTCGGCAACATATACAGACAGTCCCTACCCAACAACGGGCTTACGATCTAGAAGGGAGAGACAGACAACAAAACAAAACATTTGGACTGGTGTCAAGTCGTCAGAAATAGAATTAAAGCTAAATAAATGCACATCATTAACAAAAGAAATAGAATAGTAAATATGTACAAGTAGGGTCGACGGTGGGATGGGCGAGAAGGAGGCCCAAGGAGGAGGTGAGCGGCGGCAGAGGAGCGGAGGGTGCAGGCTGCGATGGAGAAGGAGAAAAGGGAGGTGAGAGAAGAGCCTAGTCCAGTGCTCTGCACACAGTAAACGCTCAATAAATACGATTGAATGATTGAATAAATGAAGAGGAGGCGAGGGGAGGGAGAGCCTTGAAGCCGAGAGTGAGGAGTTTTTGCTTGACGCGTAGGTTGACAGGCAGCCACTGGAGATTTTTGAGGAGGGGAGTGACGTGCCCAGAGCGTTTCTGCACAAAGATAATCCGGGCAGCAGAGTGAAGTGTAGACTGAAGCAGGGAGAGACAGGAGGCTGGGAGATCAGAGAGGAGGTTGATGCAGTAATCTAGTCGGGATAGGCCCAGCGCTTAGTACAGTGCTTGACACATAGTAAGTGCTTGACAAATACTGTTATTATTGTAGGTGGGTATAGGTGCGCTCACCTGTCTGCATAATAATAATAATTCATTCATTCAATCGTATTTATTGAGCGCTTACTGTGTGCAGAGCAGTGGACTAAGTGCTTGGCAAGTACAATTCGACAACTACCCCCTTCCCTGCCCCACAGCACTTGTGTATATTTGTACATATTTACTATTCTATTTATTTTATTAACGATGTGTATATATCTACAATTCTATTTACCTATTTTGATGCGATTGATGCCTGTCTACTTGCTTTGTTTTGCTGTCTGTCTCCCCGCTTCTAGACTGTGAGCCCATTGCTGGGTAGGGGTTGTCTCTGTTGCTGAATTGTACTTTCCCACATGCTTAGTACAGTGCTCTGCACACAGTAAGTGCTCAATAAATACAATCGAATGAAAGAATGAACAAATAGACATGTATTTGTCTAGATTTGTGTGCGTGGGTGTCGATGCGTGTGGGGCTGAGTGGATGGGAGGACAAAGAAGCCACACGGCATGGTGGCCAGCCAACTTTCCATCTGCCCAGCCGTTCAGTTATTCATTCCTTCAGTCGTATTTATTGAGTGCTTACAGTGTGTAGAGCAATGAACTAAGCGCTTGGGAGAGGACAGCAAGAAACAGACACTTTCCCTGCCCTCAGCAAACTTACAGTCTAGGGGGGAGACAGACATTAATAAATAAATGAGGGAGAGGGACATAAGAGGTGTGGGGCTGGGAGGGGGGATGAATAAAGGGAGCAAGTCAGAGTGACGCAGAAGGGAGTGGGAGAAGAGGAAAGGAGGGCACAGTCAGGGAAGGCTTCCTGGAGGAGATGGGCCTTCAAGGAAGTTGTGGGGGGGAATCCATCCTTCCATCCAACCAGCCAGCCATCCGTCCATCCAGCCACCCGTCCATCCGTCTGACTGTCCAACCAGCCATCCATCTGTCCGTCCAGTCAGTAGCCAATCAATCAATCAATCAATTGTATTTATTAAGCGCTTACTGTGTGCAGAGCACTGTACTAAGTGCTTGGGAAGTACAAGTTGGCAACATTTAGAGACAGTCCCTACCTAACAGTGGGCTCACATTCTAAAAGGGGGAGACAGAGAACAAAACCAAACATACTAACAAAATAAAATAAATAGAATAGATATGTACAAGTAAAATAAATAAATAAATAAATAAATAGAGTAAATATGTACAAACGTATATACAGATGCTGTGGGGAAGGGAAGGAAGTAAGATGGGGGGATGGAAAGGGGGACGAGGGGGAGAGGAAGGAAGGGGTTCAGTCTGGGAAGGCCTCCTGGAGGAGGTGAGCTCTCAGTAGGGCCTTGAAAGTCCATCCGTCCATCCATCCAGCCATCCAGCCATCCAGCCTCCCATCCTGCCAGCCTCCCATCCTTCCGTCCGTACATCGTGACTTACTGGAAAGAGCCCGATCTTAGGAGTCAGAGGACATTAAGCACTTAGTACAGTGCTCTGTACACAGTAAGCACTCAATAAAAACGATTGAATGAATGGGTTCTAATCCCGCCTCCGCCCCTTGTCTGCTGTGTGTCCTTGGAAAAATCACTTCACTTCTCTGGGCCTCAGTTCCCTCATCTGTAAAATGGGGATTGAGACTGAGCCCCAAGTGGAACAGGGACTGTATCCAACCTGATTTGCTTATATCCACCCCACCGCTTTGTACAGTCCCTAGCACATAGCAAGCGCTTAACGAATACCATAATTATTATTATTATTCTCTGTGCCTTAGTTACCCGAACTGGAAAATGGGGATTAAAACTGTGAGCCCTATGTGGGACAACCTGATTACCCTGTGTCTACCCAAGCGCTGAGAACAGAGCTTGGCACATAGTAAGCGCTTAACAAATACCATCACTTTTATTATTATTATTATTGTAATCCTCCACCCATCCATCCAGCCAACCAGCAGCCCCCCGGGCCCCGAGCAGATCTCTGCACTTTGTCATCAGGCGGGTGTATTTGACAGTCACAATTATCTGCAAATACTCTGATGGCTTTGTATATGAAACACTTTTTTTCTTGCCTTAAGGTTGGGATCTGGTAAATTTCATTGGAGCCGGGTCGGGGGGAGCGGGGAGGGGAAACCATCAGCGAGATTTGCCTCGACGGCAGGGAATTGCCGCATTGGGGGGAGGCCCCTGGCAGCTCAGCTCTTGAGGCCCCCCGCTTGCCCCAGGAGGAGAGATCTCCCACTGTTGGGTAGGGGCTGTCTCTATATGTTGCCAATTTGTACTTCCCAAGCGGTTAGTACAGTGCTCTGCCCATAGTAAGCGCTCAATAAATACGATTGATGATGATGATCTGGGGGACCCTGGCATCCCCGGCCCCCCGGCTCCCTCCTTGCTAGGCCTTTTCCTAGTCCCAGGGCATCTCCATTCAGGCTTTGGATCCGTGTGACCTTGGGCAAGTCATTTCATACAGTCGTAGTGGATAGAGCAGAGTGGATAGAGCAGAGGCCTGGGAGTTAAAAGACTATGGGTTCTAATCCTGGCTCTGCCAATGCTTCATTGAGAAACAGCGTGGCTCAGTGGAAAGAGCCCGGGCTTTGGAGTCAGAGGTCATGGGTTCAAACCCTGGCTCTGCCATTTGTCTTCTGTGTGACCTTGGGCAAGTTACTTACCTTCTCTGGGCCTCAGTTCCCTCAGCTATAATAATGATGGTATTTATTAAGCGCTTACTATGTGCAAAGCTCAGTTCTAAGTGCAGGGGAGGCTACAAGGTGATCAGGTTGTCCCGCGGGGGGGCTCCCAGTCTTCATCCCCATTTTACAGATGAGGGAACTGAGGCACAGAGAAGTGAAGTGACTTGCCCAAAGTCACACATCTGATGAGTGGCAGAGCCGGGATTAGAACCCACGACCTCTGACTCCCAAACCCGTGCTCTTCTCACTAAGCCACACTGCTTCTCCTAGGTAGGAAGGAATAGGATCTAATCCCCAATTTTACAGAGGAGGAAACTGAGGTCCAGAGAAGTGAAGTGACTAGCTCAAGATCTCACACCTGACAAGAGGCAGAGCCGGGATTAGAACCCAGGTCCTTCTGACTCCCGGGCCCGTTCTCTATCCACTAGGCTATGTCACTTCTCTGGGTTTTGAGGTAGTCTGAGAGACCCAAAGTGGTATGAAGCAACTTCTAAATTAAACCCCAACTCCATGAGAAGCAGCGTGGCTCAGTGGAAAAAGCCCGGGCTTTGGAGTCAGAGGTCATGGGTTCAAATCCCAGCTCTGCCAAATGTCAGCTGTGTGACTTCGGGCAAGTCACTTAACATCTCTGGGCCTCAGTTACCTCATCTGTAAAATGGGGATTAAGACTGTGAGTCTCCTGTGGGACAACCTGATCACCTCGTAACCTCCCCAGCGCTTAGAACAGTGCTTTGTGCATAGTAAGCGCTTAATAAATGCCATTATTATTATTATCATTCATTCATTCAATCGTATTGATTGAGCACTTACTGTGTGCAGTAAGTGTTGGGAAAGTACAAATTGGTAACAGATAGAGACCGTCGCTACCCAACAACGGGCTTTTAGACTGTGAGCCCACTGTTGGGTAGGGACTGTCTCTATATGTTTCCAACGTGTACTTCCCAAGCGCTTAGTACAGTGTTCTGCACACAGTAAGCGCTCAATAAATACGATTGATTGATTGATTGATTACAGTCTTGAAATCGGGGATTGACTGCATCCAACCCGATTTACTCCAATGACGTGCTCAGAGCATAGAACAGTGCTTTGCACATAGGAAGTGCTTAATAAATGCCATGATTATTATTATTATTATTATTTGTTAAGTGCTTACTATGTGCTGGGCACTGTAGTAAGCCCTGGGGTGGATACAAGCAAATCATGTTGGACACAGTCCCTGTCCCATGTAGGGCTCACATCCTCCATCCCCATTTAACAGATGAGGTCACTGAGGCCCAGAGAAGTGAAGTACATATTTATTATTCTATTTATTTTATTAATGATGTGCATATATCTATAATTCTATTTATTTATATTGGCTATATTGGTGCCTGTCTACTTGTTTTGCTCTATCTCCCCCCTTCTAGACGGTGAACCTGTTGTTGGGTAGGGATTGTCTCTACCAGTTGCCGATCTGTGCTTTCTAAGTGCTTAGTCCAGTGCTCTGCAAACAGTAAGCGCTCAATAAATACGATAGATTGAATGAATGAGTGAATGGATGAAGCTACTTGCCCAAGGTCACCCAGCAGACATGCGACATAGCCAGGATTAGAACCCACGACCTTCTGATTTCCAGGCCCACGCTCTATCCACCGTGGCATGCTGCTTCTCGAATCCACCCTAGCGCTTAGTACGGTCACCGGCACTTAGTAAGCGCTTAACAAATACTATAATAATAATAATTCAATGTGAATTGCCCTGGATGTGAATTGCCCTGGATGGGTTCCATCCATCCCTGGATGGATGCCCTCCCTCTGCCCATCCGCCAAGCTAGCTCTCTTCCTCCCTTCAAGGCCCTATTGAGAGCTCACCTCCTCCAGGAGGCCTTCCCACACTGAGCCCCTTCCTTCCTCTCCCCCTCATCCCCCTCTCCATCCCCCCCATCTTACCTCCTTCCCTTCCCCACAGCACCTGTATATATGTATATATGTTTGTACATATTTATTACTCTATTTATTTATTTATTTATTTTACTTGTCCATATCTATTCTATTTGTTTTACTTTGTTAGTATGTTTGGTTTCGTTCTCTGTCTCCCCCTTTTAGACTGTGAGCCCACTGCTGGGTAGGGATTGTCTCTATATGTTGCCAACTTGTACTTCCCAAGCGCTTAGTACAGTGCTCTGCACACAGTAAGTACTCAATAAATACGATTGATGATGATGAGAATGGTCCTGAATGCGAATTGCCCTGTATGCGAATTGCCCTGAATGCCCCCTCCCCTTCCTCCTCCCCTTCCCCTCCCCTCCCAGAGACCCCGTCCCTCTCCCAACAATTCCCTCCCCCTCCCCACCAGATTCCTCCCCAATCCCACACCTTTCTCCCATCCCTCCTTTCTATACCCCTCCCCTTCTTCCTCCTCCACCTCCTCCTCCTCTGCCCTCTCCCCCCGCTTCACCCCTTCCCTTTTCCCCCAGAGACCCCCTCCCCTCCTCACAATTCCCTCCCCTCCCCAATTCCCTCCCCTCCCCATCCCTCCTCCTCCCCAATCCCACATCTTAGAAGCAGTGTGGCCCAGTGGAAAGAGCCCGGGTTTTGGAGTCAGAGTTCAGGGGTTCAAATCCCGGCCCCGCCAATTATCAGCTGTGTGACTTTGGGCAAGTCACTTCACTTCTCTGGGCCTCAGTTCCCTCATCTGTAAAATGGGGATTAAGACTGTGAGCCCCCCGTGGGACAGCCTGATCACCTTGTAACCTCCCCAGCGCTTAGAACAGTGCTTTGCACATAGCAAGTGTTTAATAAATGTCATTATTATTATTATTATCTTTCTCCCATCCCTCCTTTCCACGCTCTTCCCTTCCTCCTCCTATAACCCCCCCCCCCCAACGAGCTTCGTGGGGGAGAGGGCACAGACCGAACCCCCAATTTCAGGAGGACGCCATCTAACCAGAGGTTCCCTTGGAGGCTGGGAGAGACTGTGGGGATGTGAAGAGCCGGGGTTCATGTTGATGATGATAATAATAATAATAATTTTGGTATTTGTTAAACACTTACCATGTGCAAAGCACAGTTCTAAGCACTGGGGAGGGTACAAGGTGATCAGGTTGTCCCACGGGGGGCTCACAGTCTTCATCCCCAATTTCCAGATGAGGGAACTGAGGTACAGAGAAGTGAAGTGACTTGCCCCAAATCACACAGCTGACAATTGGCAGAGCCGGGGTTAGATCATCATCATCATCATCATCATCATCAATCGTATTTATTGAGCGCTTACTATGTGCAGAGCACTGTACTAAGCGCTTGGGAAGTACAAATTGGCAACATATAGAGACAGTCCCTACCCAACAGTGGGCTCACAGTCTAAAAGGGGGAGACAGAGAACAAAACCAAACATACTAACAAAATAAAATAAATAGGATAGATATGTACAAATAAAATAAATAAATAAATAAATAGAGTAATAAATATGTACAAACATATATACATATACACAGGTGCTGTGGGGAAGGGAAGGAGGTAAGATGGGGGGATGGAGAGGGGGACGAGGGGGAGAGGAAGGAAGGGGCTCAGTCTGGGATGGGTTAGATCCCATGACTTCTGACTCCAAAGCCCGGGCTCTTTCCACTGAGCCACGTTGCTTCTCTAATCAGATCGTCCCACTTGGGGTTCACAGTCCTCATCCCCATTTTACAGATAATAATAATAATAATAATAATAATAATAATAATAATAATAATAATAATGGCTTTTGTTAAGCCCTTACTATGCGCCAAGCACTGTTCTAAGCGCTGGGGTAGATACAAGGTGATCAGGTTGTCCCACGTGGGGCTCCCAGTCTTCACCCCCGTTTTACAGATGAGATAACTGAGGCACAGAGAAGTGAAGTGATTTGCCCAAGGTCACACAGCAGACAAGTGGCGGAGGCGGGATTAGAACCCATGTTTTTTGACTCTCAGGCCCGGGCTTTATCCACTAGGCCGTGCTGCTTCTCGTGAATAATTCCACAGGTAAACGTTGAATTTGCATTTGAGCCCCTTCCTCACCGCCTTGGGAGGGAGGGTGGGGGACACTTTGTTGGCAAATGAGCTCTGTTCTTTCGGCCTGATCTATTAATACTATTTACTGAACGCTTACCGTGTGCACAGCACCATGCTAAACGCTCAGCAGAGGACGATAAAAGATGATATAAGAAATAAAATATAAGAAAGCTCACCTCCTCCAGGAGGCCTTCCCAGACTGAGCCTCCTTTTTCCTCTGTTCCTCCTCCCTCCCATCGCCCCCTCCCTGCCCCACAGCACTTGTGTCTATTTGTACATATTTATTACTCTATTTTATTAATGACGTACAGATAGCTATAATTCTATTTATAGAGAAATAGTCATGCCGAGAAGCAGCATGGCTCAGTGGAAAGAGCCCCGGCTTGGGAGTCAGGGGTCGTGGGTTCTAATTCCGGCTCGGCCACTTGTCAGCTGGGTGACTTTGGGTAAGTCACTTCACTTCTCTGAGCCTCAGTTCTGTCATCTGTAAAATGGGGATGAAGACTGGGAGCCCCACGTGGAACAACCTGATTACCTTGTATCCTCCCAGTGATTAGAGCAGTGCTTTGCACATAGTAAGCGTTTCACAAGTGCCATCATTATAATTGTCACTATTTATTTTGATGGTATTGACACCTGTCTCCATGTTCTGTTTTGTTGTCTGTCTCCCCCTTCTAGACTGGGAGCCCGTTGTTGGGTAGGGATTGTCTCTATCTGTTGCCAAATGGGACTTTACAAGCGTTTAGTACAGTGCTCTGCACACAGTAAGCGCTCAATAAATACGATTGAATGAAGGAAGGAAGAGACGTTCCCTGCCCACCGACTCTGAGTCCTCTCCCTCTGGGACCCCCATTTCCCTACATCGTTTTTATAGAGGTTTCCCTTCTTTTAGAGGTTTAGTCAGATAAAATTGCTCTGTGCAATAATAATAATAATATTAATAATAATATTTGTTGCACGCTTACTATGTGCCAGGCACTGTCCTAAGCGCTGGGGTGGACCCAAGTAGATCGGGCTGGACCCAGTCTCTGTTCCACATGAGGCTCACAGTCTCCATCCGTATTTTCCAGAGGAGGTTACTGAGACCCAGAGAAGTGAAGTGATTTGTCCAAGGTCACACAGGAGACAAGTGGCAGAGCCGGGATTAGAAGTAGTCCTCTGTAAGGTGGCACTACCACCCAGCCTGCGCACTTCACTCCTCTAATGCCAACCTTCACACTGTACCTCAATCTGTTCATTCAAAAGTATTTATTGAGTGCTTGGCTGTGCGCAAAACACTGTACTAAGCGCTTGGGAGAGGATGCTATAACATCGATCTCATCTATCTCACTGCCGACCTCTCGCCCGCATCCTGCCTCTGGCCTGGAACGCCCTCCCTCCTCATATAATAATCAGAATTATGGTGCTTGTTCATTTATTCCTTCAGTCGTATTTACTGAGCGCTTACTGTGTGCAGAGCACTGTACTAAGTGCTTGGAAAATGCAATTCGGCAACAGAGACAATCCCTACCCAACAACGGCCTCACAGTCAGGCGCTTACTATGTGCCAAGCACTGTTCTAAGCACTGGGATCCCACAGACAATGACACCCCTCTTCGAAGCCTTATTGAAGGCCCACCTCCTCCAAGAGGCCTTCCCAGACTAACCCCCCCCCCCCCCATTTAAAGAGCCCTGGCTTGGGAGTCAGAGGTCACGGGTTCTAATCCTGCTTCCACCACTGATCAGCTGTGTGACTTTGGGCAAGTCACTTCACTTCTCTGTGCTTCAGTTCCCTCATCTGTAAAATGGGGATGAAAACTGGGAGCCCCACAGGGGACGATCTGATGACCTTTTATCTACCCCAGCACATAGTAAGCGCTTAGCAAATACCACCATCAACATCATCATCTCTCACTCCCTTCTGCATCGCCCTGACTTGCTCCCTTTAACCATCCCCCTTCCAAGCCACACACCACTTATGTCCATATCTGTCATTTGATTTATTTAATAATGATAGCATTTACTAAGCACTTACTACGTGCAAAAGCACTGTTCTAAGTGCTGTGGAGGTTACAAGGTGATGAGATTGTCCCACGAGGGGCTCACAGTCTTCATCCCCATTTTACAGATGAGGTAACTGAGGCACAGAGAAGTGAAGTGACTTGCCCAAAGTCACACAGCAGACAAGTGGCAGAGGCGGAATTTGAACCCATGACCTGACTCCCAAACCCGGGCTCTTTCCACTGAGCCACGCTGCTCTATTAATCATCATCATCAATCGTATTTATTGAGCGCTTACTATGTGCAGAGCACTGTACTAAGCGCTTGGGAAGTACAAATTGGCAACATATAGAGACAGTCTGTCTCCCCCTCTGGACCCCTAACTCATTTTGGGCAGGGAATGCGTCTGTTCTGTTGGGCTCTCCCAAACGCTTAGTGCAGTGCTCTGCACACCGTAAGAGCTCAATAAATACCGTCGTCGACTGACGAATGGGGTCGGGGGCTGAGAGGGGGCTCCGCGTGGTTTCACCAGCCCCTGCTAGGAGGAGGCCCGGTCCAAGTCGAGCCTCGGAATGTGGGGAGGGGGCTGCTTTCCAAGCGCTTAGTACAGTGCTCTGCACCCAATAAGCGCTCAGTAAATATAATTGAATGAATAAATGAATGAAGATACGTTCCCTGCCCACCGACTCTGAGTCCTCTCCCTCCGGGACACCCCCCCTTCACCACTTCCCTAAATCCCCCAGGGGAGGGGAAGGGAAGAGTTCCCACCCATCCCACTGCCTCATCTTCCTCCTCCTCCTCCTCCTCTTCTTCTCTTCATCATCATCAATCGTATTTATTGAGCGCTTACTATGTGCAGAGCACTGTACTAAGCGCTTGGGAAGTACAAATTGGCAACATATAGAGACAGTCCCTACCCAACAGTGGGCTCACAGTCTAAAAGGGGGAGACAGAGAACAAAACCAAACATACTAACAAAATAAAATAAATAGAATAGATATGTACAAATAAAATAAATAGAGTAATAAATATGTACAAACATATATACATATATACAGGTGCTGTGGGGAAGGTAAGATGGGGAGATGGAGAGGGGGACGAGGGGGAGAGGAAGGAGGGGGCTAAGTCTGGGAAGGCCTCCTGGAGGAGGTGAGCTCTCAGCAGGGTCTTCTTCTTCTTCTTCTTCTTCTTCTTCTTCTTCTTCTTCTTCTTCTTTCTTCTTTCTTCTTCTTCTTCTTCTTCTTTCTTCTTCTTCTTCTTCTTCTTCTTCTTTTTTCTTCTTCTTCTTCTTCTTCTTCTTTTCTTCTTTCTTTCTTCTTCTTCTTGTTCTTCTTCTTTCTTCTTCTTTTTTTTTCTTCTTCCTCTTCTTCTTCTTCTTCTTCTTCTTTTCTTCTTCTTCTTCTTCTTCTTCTTTTCTTCTTTCTTTCTTCTTCTTGTTCTTCTTCTTTCTTCTTTTTTTTCTTCTTCTTCTTCTTTCTTCTTCTTCTTCTTCTTCTTCTTTTCTTCTTTCTTTCTTCTTCTTCTTGTTGTTGTTCTTCTTCTTTCTTCTTCTTCTTCTTCTTTCTTCTTCTTCTTTTTCTTCTTTCTTTCTTTTCTTCTTCTTCTTCTTTCTTTCTTTTCTTCTTCTTCTTCTTCATCTTCTTTCTTCTTCTTCTTCTTCTTCCATCTTCTTTCTTCTTCTTCTTCTTCTTCTTCTTCTTCTTCTTTCTTCTTCTTTTCTTCTTTCTTTCTTCTTTCTTGTTGTTGTTGTTGTTGTTCTTCTTCTTCTTCTTTCTTCTTCTTCTTCTTCTTTCTTCTTCTTCTTTTCTTCTTCTTCTTTCTTTCTTCTTCTTCTTCTTCTTCTTGTTCTTCTTCCCCTTATTCTTCTTCCTCTTCCTCTTCTTCCTCTTCTTCTTCTTTGTGAGTCGGGGCCCTCACAAAGCACCCTCTGCCCTAAATAAAGCATGACAGAATTTGAGGATGAGGCCAGCATTCCAAATATGAGCCCGTTGTCAGGTAGGGACTTTCTCTATATGTTGCTGAATTGTACTTTCCAAGCGCTTAGTACAGTGCTCAGCTCACAGTAAGTGCTCAATAAATGTGATTGAATGAATGAAATAATCAGAACAATAGCCACCAGCAGGCAGGCAGACCAGTCTGAAGGATCTCCTTTAGACTGTAAACTCATTATGGGCAGGGAATGTGTTTGTTTATTTTTCTCTTGAACTCTCCCAATTGCTTAGTAATAATAATAATAATGATAGTTATAGTATTTGTAAAGTGCTTACTATGTTCTAGGAACTGTACTAAGTGCTGGGGTGGATATACCATGAGAAGCAGCTTGGCATAGTGGAAAGAGCAGAGTCCTGGGAGTCAGAGGTCATGGGTTCAAATTCTGGCTCCACCAATTGTCAGCTGTGTGACCATGGGCAAGTCATTTCAGTTCTCTGTGCCTCAGCTACCTCATCTGTAGAATGGGGATTAAGACTGTGAGCCCTATGTGGGACAGGGACTGTGTCCAATTTAATTATCTTGTATCTACCCTGGCATTTAGAACAGTGCCTGACACATAGTAAGCACTTAACAAATTCATTCATTCACTAATAGTTTTTACTGAACACTTATTGTGTCCAGAACACTGTTCAAAGCGCTCAGGAGAGTACAATGCAACAACAAACACATTCCTTGCCCACAATGATCATACCACAATTCTTCTTCTTATTATTATTACCAAATACTTCAATGGCATTTCTGTCTACTTTTCCCCTATACTTTTTAATTTTTGCTGAACTCCAACTTATTTTTAACCAGTCATTCTCTATAGGACACACTGCACAATTCCACTGATGTTGGCTGATTCCTGATCCTTCCTCTCCCCAGCCCCCATGCACCCCCAATCTCTGTCCCCTCTGCCAAGATTGGGTATCGAACCAGGTTCCGATGGATTAATTGATTTCCACTTTCCAGGAATCCTGTGGGATGAGGGCAGGAGAGCCGGGTGGAGAGCTCAGAAATAGACAAAACTGATCAAACGTAATTGCATTTGGCAGATAAATCTGGACCGTTAGGAGCCCTGTTGCCATAAATGTATTATGAGAGGACTTGGGAGGAATTTCTTCAGAATGATCCACTCACTCACCTGCTCAGGCTAGAAAGTTTCCCTCTTCCTGTCCCTCTTCTTTCTCCCAGAAAGAAAATCAACAAGGGACCACTGAAGAAAACTCACAAAGAGCCCAGAGGGAAAAAGAGGAAGTGAGAACTCCCTGTACTTCACTCGACTCTCCTTCTGCACTTCTTCCTCCTTGTCTGGAGAGCCTTCTTCCTTCAGACCCAATGGACCACATCTCTCCTCACCTCTGCTACCCTGTCAGCTCCTCGAGGGCAGGCAACAGTCTCCCAGGTGCTTAGAACAGTGCTTTCCGTACTAAGTTAGCACTTAACATACATCGATTGGTTGATCCATCTTCAAAGTCCTTCTGAGATCGCATATCCTCCTACCTCACCTCACTTCTCTCCTTCTCCATATCAGCCCACACACTTCACTGCTCTGGTGCCGCTAACCTCTTCACTGGACCTCCACCCCTAGCCAGTGTCCTGTCTCTGGCCTGGAAGGTCCTCCTTCCTCAAATCCGACAGACAATGACTCTCCCCTTGTTCAGAGCCTTATAGAAGGGACATCTCCTCCAAGAGGCCTTCCCAGACTAAGTCCCTCTTTTTCCTCATCTCCCCCTCCCTCCTGAGTCGCCCTGACTTTCTCCCTTTGCTCTTCCCCCCTCCCAGCCCCATTGCACTTATGTCCCTATCTGTCATTTATTTATTTCTATTAATGTCCCCCTCTAGACTGTAAACTTGTTGTAAGTAGGGAATGTGACAGTTTATCGTTGTATTATCCTCTCCCAAGCGCTTAGTCCAGTGCTCTGCACACAGTAAGCACTCAATAAATACAATCGAGTGAATGAATCTCCTCTAGGAAGCCTTTCAAAATTAATCTCTCACATTCTCACAACCTGCCACTTCCACCTGTAAACACCAACTAAGTATTCAAATTACCGTAATACTTCTGTTACAATCTTGTATATTCTGCTACTCCCCCTAGCTCTAATTTATTTGTGTCCACCTCTCTTGCCAGACTGTAAATTCCTTGAGGACGGATATCGCAGTATCTTTTAATTCTTTTGTATTCGAAGTACTTAGTACAGTGCTCTGCACTCAACAGGTGCTTAATCAATGCTACTGATGATGTT
Organism: Tachyglossus aculeatus; assembly: GCF_015852505.1. Taxonomy (NCBI): domain Eukaryota; kingdom Metazoa; phylum Chordata; class Mammalia; order Monotremata; family Tachyglossidae; genus Tachyglossus; species Tachyglossus aculeatus. The sequence goes on from NC_052072.1 coordinate 4,971,154, forward strand.
TCCACTCTAGACTGTAAGCTCATTGTGGGCATCTAGAAGAGTCAGTCAATCCTACTTATTGAGCACTCACTGTATGCAGAGCATTGTACCAAGTGCTTGGGAGAGGACAACTATAAATAAACGTAGTCCCTGTCTCTCAAGGGACCAGCAGAAGGGGTTCTGGATGACTCCAGGGAGGGTGGAGGAATCAATCAATTGTATTTATTGATAATAATAATAATAATAATAATAATAATAATAATAATAATAATAATGGTATTTGTTAAGCACTTACTCGGTGCCAGAAACTATACTAAATGCGAGGGGTGGATGCAAGCCAATCAGGTTGGACACAGTTTCTATCCCATGTGGGGCTCACAGTCTCAATCCCCATTTTACTGATGAGGTAACTGAAGCGCAGAGAAATAATAATAATAATAATAATTATGGTATTTGTTAAGTGCTTATTATGTGCCAAACACTGTTTTAAGTGCTGGAATAATGATGGTATTTGTTAAGCACTTACTATGCACCAGGCACTGTACTAAGCGCTGGGGTGGTTACAAGCAAATTTAGTTGGACACAGTCCCCTGCCCCACATGGGGCTCATAGTCTCAAGCCCCATTTTACAGATGAGATCACTGAGGAGTGAAGTGAAGTGGTGGAGCCGGGATTGGAACCCATGTCCTTCTGATTCCCAGGACTGTGCTCTATAAATGAAATCATCTGCCCAAGGTCACACAGCAGACAAGTGGAGGAGCCAGGATTAGAACCCAGGTCCTTCTTACTCCCAGGCCCTAGGCCACGCTGTTTCTGAGCACTTACTGTGTGCAGAGCACTGTACTAAACCCTGGGAAGAGTACAGTTTGACAATAAAGCATGCATACCTTGCCCACAGCTAACTTACAGTCTAGAGGGGGAGACAGACATTAATAGAAATAGACTACGGTTATGTATGGAAGTGCTGTGGGGTGGGGAGGGGGGGATGAATTAAGGGAGCAAGTCAGGGTGACGCAGAAGGGAGTGGGAGAAGAGGAAAGGAGGGTGCAGTCGGGGAAGGCCTCTTGGAGGAGATGGGCCTGCAATAAGGCTTTGAAGTGGGGGGAAGAGTAATTGTCTCTGATTTGAAGAGGGAGGCCATTCCAGGCTAGAGACAGGATTTGGGCAAGAGATCCGCAGCGAGATAGATGAGATGGAAGTGCAGCGAGAAGTTTGGCATTAGAGAGAAGTATGTGGGCTGGGTTGGAGTAGGAGAGTAATGAGGCGAGGTAGGAGGGGGCGAGGGGATGGACGGCTTTAAAGCCAACGGTGAGGAGTTTTTGTTCGATGAGGAGGTGGATGGGCAACCCCTGGAGGTTCTTGAGGAGTGGGAAAACATGTCCCGAACGTTTCTGTAGAAAAATGATCCAGGCAGCAGCCTGGGAACAGTGGGCTGGGACGGAGAGGCCACGGAGTCTGCCACCAGAGTGAAAACAAAACTTGAGGGAAGGAGCTGTCCTTTATAAAAGAGATTGAATTACGGCGAACTTGAAAAATATTGTTTAAGGCAACTCGGTATCTCATTTAGGGTAATCTTAGAAGATTATTAAGGGCATCTGATACTGGAAAGACTGTGTGTGTGTGTGAGGGGGGAGGAGTTGATTGTCTCGGGCTGGCGAGCCTGTGGGTTAAGAAAGATGCCGTTGTCTGGGGATTTTAGACACGGTGTTTGGGTCGAGGAGGGGGCGGTTTGAGTTCCCTTTCCTTCGGCTGTGAAGCCGGGTCCGGGTTCTCGGAGCCAGCGGCGGATATCTCCAGCCGGACGGTCCTTCTGGCCTCGCCAGGCCCCTGACCGCTCTCTAGCCCCGTTGGCTGGAGAGAAGGCCTGGCGGAGAGAGTGCCTGGTCACGAGTCAGAGGATCTGGGTTCTAATTATTTATTATAATAAAAATAATTTCAGTATTTGTTAGGTGCTTACTACGTGCCTGGCACCGTACTAAGCTCTGGAGTAGATACAAGCCAGTCAGGTTGGACGCAGTCCCTGTCCCACATGAGGCTCATAGTCTTAATCCCCATTTTATAGATGAGAAAACAGAGATGTGAAGTGACTTGCCCAGTGCCGCATAGCAGAGAAGTGATGGAGCCGGGGTTAGAACTCAGATCCTTCTGACTCATAGGCCAGGGCTCTAAAACCAGTCCGTGCTGATTTTCCACTTGTCCGCTGTGTGACTTTGGGCAAATAACTTCACTTCTCTGGACCTCAGTTACTGTATCTGTAAATGGGGATTCAGTAATAATAATAATGATGTTGGTATTTGTTAAGCAGCGTGGGAAGCAGCGTGGCTCAGTGGAAAGAGCCCGGGCTTTGGAGTCAGAGGTTCTGGGTTCAAATCCCGGCTCCGCCACTTGTCAGCTGTGTGACTTTGGGCAAGTCACTTCACTTCTCTGGGCCTCAGTTCCCTCATCTGTCAAATGGGGATGAAGTCTGTGAGCCCCCCGTGGGACAACTTGATCACCTTGTAACCTCCCCAGCGCCTAGAACAGTGCTTTGCACATAGTAAGCGCTTAATAAATTCCATTATTATTATTATTATTATTAAGCACTATGTGTCAAGCACTGTTCTAAACGCTGGGGTAGACACAATAATAATAATAATGGCATTTATTAAGTGCTTACTATGTGCAAAGCACTGTCCTAAGCACTGGGGAGGTTACAAGGTGATCAGGCTGTCCCACGTGGGGCTCACAGTCTTAATCCCCATTTTACAGATGAGGTAACTGAGGCACAGATAAGTGAAGTGACTTGCCCAAAGTCACACAGCTGACAAGTGGTGGAGCCAGGATTAGAAACCATGACGTCTACCTGTTCTTCCCTCCCTCTTAACCCTGTGTGGGATAAGATAGAGAAGCAGCATGGCTTTTTGGAAAGAGCCCGGGCCTGCAAGTCAAAAGGACCTGGGTTCTAATCCTGACTCCACCACATGTCTGCTGTGTGACCTCGGTCAAGTCACTTCACTTTTCTGGGACTCAGTTCCCTCATCTGTAAAATGGGGATTAAGATTGTGAGGCCCATGTGGGACAGGGACTGTGTCTAACCGATTAACTTGTATCTACCCCAGTGCTTAAAATAATAATAATAATAATAATAATAATAATGATAATAATAACGGCATTTATTAAGCACTTACAATGTGCAAAGCACTGTTCTAAGTGCTGGGGAGGTTACAAGGTGATCAGGTTTTCCCACGGGGGGCTCACAGTCTTAATCCCCATTTTACAGATGAGGTAAGTGAAGCACAGAGAAGTGAAGTGACTTGCCCAAAGTCACACAGCTGACAATTGGCAGAGCCGGGATTTGAACCCATGACCTCTGACTCCAAAGCCCAGGCTCTTTCCACTGAGCCACGCTGCTTCTCTTCACTGCTCAATTAACCGCTAAATTCGCTGCTTAGAACAGTGCTTGGCAAATAGTAAGCACTTAACAAGTACCATAATTATTTCTATTAACTGTGTTTGGTCTGATTGCCATTTATCTAATAGACTGGGATGTAATAAGTGCTTAACAAATGTCACAGTTATTATTAAGTCTGTGAGCCCCATGCAGGACAACCTTGTTACCGTGTATCTACTCCAGTGCTTAGAACAGTGCTTGGCACAAAGTAAGCACTTAACAAATACCATTATTATTATTATTAATTATGAGAATTCATCACTGTGGGATGGGAGAAGCAGTGTGGGCTAGTGGATAGAGCACGGGCTTGGGAATCAGAAGGCCCTGGGTTCTAATTCCTGTTCCGCCACTTGTCTGTTGTGTGCCCTTGGGTAAGTCACTTCACTCCTCGGGGCTTGAGTTTCCTCATCTGTAAAATGAGGATTAAGACTGTGAGCCCCATGTGGGACATAAACTGTGCCTAATCTGTTAATCTTGTATCTACCCCAGTGCCTAGTCCAGTGCCTGACACATAGTAGGTGTTTAACAAATGCCGCAATTTCTTATTATAGTGTGTTGCTCTCCCTTTCCAGCTACATACTTCAGTATGGCTAAGGGCCAACTAGCCTTAGCAACTTTATCCAAGAGAGAACCTGGATTTAGTCAATCAATCAATGGTATTTACTGAGCGCTTACTGTGTGCAGAGCACTATACTAAGTGCTTGGGAGAGTGAAATAATTTAATTTATTATGGTACTTGTCAAGCGCTTACTACATGCCAAGGACTGTTGAAAGTGCTGGGGGAGATACAAGTTAGTCAGTAGTACACAGTCCCTGTCCCATGTGGGGCTCCCAATCTCACTCTGCACCTAAGTGCTCAATAAATAATAATAATAATAATAATAATAATAATAATAATAATAATAATGGTATTTGTTAAGCGCTTGCTATGTGCAAAGCACTGTTCTAAGCGCTGGGGAGGTTACAAGGTGATCGGGTTGTTCCACAGGGGGCTCACAGTTTTAATCCCCACTTTACAGATGAGGGAGCTGAGGCACAGAGAAGTTAGGTGATTTGCCCAAAGTCACACAGCTGACAGTTGGCGGAGCTGGGATTTGAACCCATGACCTTTGACTCCAAAGCCCGTGCTCTTTCCACTGAGCCACGAAATACCATTGATTCTAAATGGAGAGATGCTCCTTGTGTGCACAAGAGGACGGAACTCCAGATTCATCAGCTAACCCAGTTCCTTGTTGTATAAAGGACTTTAAAACTTTCACATAACAACCACAGCCCAGTGTGGGCAGGGATTGTCTCCCGTTATTGCTGAACTGTCCTTTCCAAGTGGTTAGTACAGTGCTCTGCACACAGTGAGTACTCAAAAAATACGATCGAATGAATGAATAGACTGTGACTTTTAGACTTTTAGACTTCTAGACTTTTAGACTGTGAGCCCACTGTTGGGTAGGGACTGTCTCTATATGTTGCCAACTTGTACTTCCCAAGCACTTAGTACAGTGCTCTGCACACAGTAAGCGCTCAATAAATACGATTGATTGATTGATTGATTGATGAATGAATTAATCCCCATTTTACAGATGAAGTAACTGAGGCCCAGCGAAGTGAAGTGGCTTGCCCAAGATCTTACAGCAGGGATGTGGCGGAGTAGGGATGAGAACCCATGACCTTCAGATTCCCAGGCCCGGCCTCTATTTTTTTTTTTAAATGGCATTTATTAAGCGCTTACTATGTGCCAAGCACTGTTCTAAGCTCTATCCACGACTCCACACTGCTTCTCCAACAGGGTCGGGAGACACGTTCCCTGCCCACAATGAGCTTTTAGTTTAGAGGTCTCCAGCTATTGCTGGACAGAGAACTAGGAATAAAGTCCTTGTTTAGTCACGAACCAGGCTAGAGTTTATAGAAACAGGATCTGATTTTATAGCTGAGTCAAAGTCTAACGAAGTAAGATGACCTCTCACCCAGGTCTGCATTGTCTCAGTTATTTATTTTTGACAGTGCGATAATTTTTTTTACATTTGTCTCCCCTACTAGAGCAAAAGCTCCATGTGGGCAGGTTATTTTTACTTTGCTATTCTGTACTTCTTAAACTCCTAGAACTGAGCACTGCACTGGGTGGGTATTCAATAAATGCTTCTGGGAAGCAGCAAGGGGTAATAATAATAATTATAGTGTTTGTTAAGCGCTTACTATGTGCCAGGCACTGTTCTAAGCACTGGGATAGGTACAAGATAATCGGGATGGACACAGTCCCTGTCCCACATAGGACTCTCCCCCTCATCCCTCTCTCCATCCCCCCCATCTTACCTCATTCTCTTCCCCACAGCACCTGTAAATATGTATATATGTTTGTACATATTTATTACTCTATTTATTTATTTATTTATTTTATTTGTACATATCTATTCTATTTATTTTATTTTGTTAGTATGTTTGGTTTGTTCTCTGTCTCCCCCCTTTTAGACTGTGAGCCCACTGTTGGGTAGGGACTGTCTCTATATGTTGCCAATTTGTACTTCCCAAGTGCTTAGTACAGTGCTCTGCACATAGTAAGCGCTCAATAAATACGATTGATGATGATGATGATGACTCCCAGTCTTAATCCCCGTTGTACAGATGAGGGAACTGAGGCCCAGAGAAGTTAAGTGACTTGCCCAAGGTCACACAGCAGACAGGTGACAGAGGCGGGATTAGAACCCATGACCTTCTGACTCCCGGGCCCGGGCTCTAGCCACTAAGCCATGCTGCTTCTCGAATGAAATGACTTACTGGAAATGATTTCTTAATGGAAAGAGCGTGGGCCTGAGAGTCAGAAGGTCCTGGGTTCTAATCCCGCTCTGCCACTTGCCTGCTGTGTGGTCTTGGGCAAGTCACTTCTCTAGGCCTCAGTTCCCTCATCTGGAAAATGGGAATTAAGACTGTGAGCCCCACGTGGGACAGAGACTGTGTCCAACTCGATTTGCTTTTATCCACCCCAGTGCTTAGCACAGCAATCAATCAATCAATCAATCAATCAATCATATTTATTGAGCACTTACTGTGTGCAGAGCACTGTACTAAGCGCTTGGGAAGTACAAGTTGGCAACATATAGAGGCAGTCCCTACCCAACAGTGGTCTCACAGTCTAGAAGACTGGAACATAGTAGGTGCTAAACAAATACCGCAATTCTGTTCTTCTTCTGCTACTGCAGCTACTCCTATTATAAATCAATGGTACCTATTGAGCACTTACCTTGCGCAGAGCACTGTACTAAGCACTTGGAAGAGTTTAATGCAACAGAGTTGGTAGACATGTTCCCTGCCCACAACAAACTTTTAGTCTAGAGGACTTTCTTGCATTTATTAAGCACTTACTATGTGCAAAGCACTGTTCTAAGTGCTGTCTGCTCTCAACCGGGTTAACCCAACACCCTGCTGCAAAAGCAAAGAGATAGCCTGGTCTTCCATCAGGAAAAGAAAATCCAAGGCTTCATGGGTCATTTTTCCCTTACTTGCTTTGTTTTCAGCCTAAATATTTGCACCGGTTCGAAATGGTCGGGCAACACAGTTTCAGTGAATTCCCAAACCTTATTCACTCCCCCAAAGCAAACACAATGGTTTTTTTCCCCCATCGGAATAACATTGCTTACCAAGAAATAATACACCGTAGCTTCCAAGAACAATGCCAGTAACCCAAGTCTCCGGATGGAAGCTGTTCTTGGCTTTCTGAGTCATGACAAACGGTCCGGAAGACATTTCTAAATTCCCAGACTGTTCCAGCTCTTCCCCATGTCCATTTTGATGTTCTAGGGCCAGCCTCCTCTAAGGAACTAGCTTCGTTTGCATCCAAGAGTGTCTCACCAGGATGTGGATAGCACGGCACTTAGGCATGTATAATAATCATCATAATAATTGTGGTATTTGTCAAGCACTTAATACGTGTTAAGCACTGTTCTAAGCGCCGGGGAGAATAGATCATCATAGAAGTAACATGACCTAGTGGCTAGAGCACAGGCCTGGGAGTTAGAAGGTCATGGGTTCTAATCCCGGCTCCGCCACTTATCTGATTTGTGACCTTGGGCAAGTCACTTAGCTTCTCTGTGCCTCAGTTCCCTCATCCGTAAAATAGGGATTAAGACCGTGAGCCCTATGTGGGACAGTGATTGTGTCCAAACTATCTTGTATCTACTCCAGTATTTAAAACAGTGCCTGGAACATAGTAAGTGCTTAACAAATACCATCATTATTATTATTATTATCAGGTCAGAGACCCTGTCCCACCCAGGGCTCACAATCTAATCTAATCACAATCTAATCAAATCCCCATTTTGCAGATGAGGGAACTGAGGCACCATTCTAAGTGCCGGGGTAGATACGAGGTAAGCGGGTTGTCCCACGTGGGGCTCACAGTCTCCATCTCCATTTTACAGATGAGGGAACTGAGGCCCAGAGAAGTGAAGTGACTTGCCCAAGATCACACAGCAGACCAGTGGCACAGCCGGGATTAGAACCCATGACCTTTTAGACTGTGAGCCCACTGTTGGGTAGGGACTGTCTCTATATGTTGCCAACTTGTACTTCCCAAGCGCTTAGTACAGTGCTCTGCACACAGTAAGAGCTCAATAAATTTGATTGATTGATTGATTGATTGACAACCTGATTACCTAGTATCCCCCCCAGCACTTAGAACAGTGTTTGGCACATAGTAAGAGCTTAACATATACCATCATCATTATTATTATTACACCATGCTGCTTCTCCAGTGAAGTGAAGTCCAGGCAAGTGAAATGACTTGCCCAAGGTCACACAGTAAACATGGGGAGGAGCAGGGATTAGAACCAGGTCCTCTGACTTCCAAGCCCGGGCTCTTTCCATTAAAAATTGTGGTATTTGTTAGGTGCTTACTATGTGCCAGACACTATACTAAGGGTTGGGGTAGACAAGACAATCGGGTTGGACACAGTCCCTCTCTCACACAGGACTCATAGTTTTAATCCCCATTTTACAGAGGAGGGAACTGAGGCCCTGAGAAGTGAAGTGACTTGCCCAAGGACACACAGCGGACAAGTGGCGGAGCTGGGATGAGAATTCCCAAATCCATGCTCATTCCACTAGGCTACACTGCTCCTCATCTCTGTAACTTATTTCTATCAATGTTCCTCCTCCTCTAGACTGTAAACTTCTTTGTAAACGTCTAGAGAAGCAGCATGGCTCAGTGGGAAGAGCCCGGGCTTTGGAATCAGAGGTCATGGGTTCAAATCCCAGCTCCGCTAATTGTCAGCTGTGTGACTTTGGGCAAGTCACTTCACTTCTCTGTGCCTCAGTTCTGTCATCTGTAAAACGGGGATTAAGACTGTGAGCCCCACGTGGGACAACCTGATCACCTTGTATCTCCCAGTGCTTAGAACAGTGCTTTGCATATAGTGAGCGCTTAACAAATACCATCATCATCATTTGTGGGCCAGGAGCAAGATTACCAACTCCATTTTAGTATACGCTCCCAATAATTTAGTTCAGTGCTGTGCACCAAATGCTCAATAAATAACCTTGATTGACTGATGTGTCAACACTCCCAAGTGATTCCACCTAATGATCCAGGAATCCACCATCTTCTGTCCTTGTCTAGACTCTAAACTCCTTCAAGTCGGGGTCATGTCTAGCCTGTATGGGTATGACACTCAAATTCGTGAAGTGTTCCATATTTTTACTTGTTTTGCTGCCTGCCTCCTCCCTTCTAGACTGTGAGCCCAGTGTGGACAGGGATTGTCTCTCTTTATTGCCTAATTGTACTTTCCAAGTGCTCTGTGCTCAGTAAGTGCTCAATAAATGTGATTGAATGAGTGAATGTCTCCCTCTGTAGTCTGGAAGCTCATCGTTGGCAGGGAATATGTCTGTTTATTCATTCATTCATTCATTCAATCGCATTTATTGGGTGCTTACTGTGTGCAGAGCACTGTACTAAGTGCTTGGGAAGCACAAGTTTATTGTTATATTGTACTCTCCCAAGCACTTAATAATAATAATAATCATGGTATTTGTTAAGTGCTTACTATATGCCAGGCACTGTTCTAAGCGCTGTGGTAGATACAAGATAGTTGGGTTGGAGACAGTCCCTGTCCCACGTGGGGCTCACAGTCTTAATCCCTATTTTACAGATGAGGGAACTGAGGCAGAGAAAAGTAAAGTGACTTGCCCGAGATCACACAGCAGACAAGCGGCCTGTTGCTGGGTTGGGACCAACTCTATATGTTGCCGACTTGTACTTTCCAAGCGCTTAGTACAGTGCTCTGCACACAGTAAGCGCTCAATAAATACAATTGAATGAATGAAGTGGTGGAGTTGGGATGAGAACCCGGGACCTTCTGGTTCCCAGGCCAGGACTCTAGCCACTAGCCCAAGCTGCTTCTACTGTTTTTATTAGGGTCTCCCAATGCTGGGCAGCAGCGGCCCGGGAGAGAATCGAGAGCGGAGATTCGAGTTGACTACATGGAAGACGGCGATGGTAAACCACTTTCCGGATTTTTCCCAAGAAAACTCTGTGGATCCACTACGGGAACGATGGCAGATGGAGAGCGGGGCGTTCCGTGAGAGATATGCCCGTGGTGTCGCCATGGGTTGGAAATGACTCGACGGCATAAGACAAGCTCTCAGTAAGGGCTCTGCACATTAACAGGGAATGATACTAATAATACTAATAATAATTATGGTATTTGTTAAGCACTTAACTATAAGCTATAACTATTTATTTTATTTTGTTAGTATGTTTGGTTTTGTTCTCTGTCTCCCCCTTTTAGACTGTGAGCCCACTGTTGGGTAGGGACTGTCTCTATATGTTGCCAACTTGTACTTCCCAAGCGCTTAGTACAGTGCTCTGCACACAGTAAGCGCTCAATAAATACGATTGATGATGATGATGATTGATGATAAGCGTTCAATAAATGTGATTGAATGAATGAATTAATAATAATAATAATAATAATGGCATTTATTAAGCGCTTACTATGTGTAAAGCACTGTTCTAAGCGCTGGGGAGGTTACAAGGTGATCAGGTTGTCCCACGGGGGGCTCACAGTCTCAATCCCCATTTTACAGATGAGGTAACTGAGGCACAGAGTAGTGAAGTGACTTGCCCACAGTCACACAGCTGACAAGTGGTGGAGTCGGGATTTGAACCCATGACCTCTGACCCCAGAGCCCGTGCTCTTTCCACTGAGCCACGCTGATTCTCTATGAATGTATGAATGTGCCAAGCACTGTTCTAAACGTGGGGGTAGATACAAGCTAACCAGGTTGTCCCACATGGAGCTCACAGTCTTAAATCAATCAATCAATCGTATTTATTGAGCGCTTACTGCGTGCAGAGCACTGTACTAAGCGCTTAATCCCCATTAAAATCCCCATTTTACGGATGAGGTAACTGAGGCACAGAGAAGAGAAGCGATTTGTCCGAGGTCACACAGCAGAAATGGGAAGCGGCGTGGCCTAGTGAAGAGCACAGAGTGAGGCATAAGAGGACCTGGACTCTAATCCCGGCTCTGCTGCTTGCTTGTTGTGTGACCTCGGGTGAAGCCTTGAACATCTCCGTGACTCAGTTTCCTTATCTTTCAAACATACTGAAGGTTTGGAAGAGTTTACTACAACCAAGTTGGTAGACATGATCCCTGCCCGCAAGAAGCAGATAGTCTACAGGGGGAGACAGACATTAAAGTAGATTAAGGTCAACAACAACAACAACAAGAAAAATAATAACAATATTTGTGTTGTTATTATTGTGCTTCTACTGTTCCAGGCACTATACCAAGTGCCAGGGTGGACACAAGATTAATCAATCAATCAATCATATTTATTGAACATGTGGGAGGGTATGATACAACGTTATAATGGACACATTCTCTGCATAATCGGATCGGACACGGTCCCTGTCCCACACGAGGCTCACACTGGATCCCCATTTTACAGATGAAAGAACTGAGGTACAGAGAAGCAAAGTGACTTGCCCAAAGTCACGGAGCAGACGAGTTTGGGGAAATAGTAGAGAATAAGAATATTTGCATAAGTATCAGGGGGCTACAGGGAGACGAACGACGTGCTTAAGAGATCCACAGCCAAGTTCTGTCTAATGAATCAGTCTGGCTCTCCCTCATAGTCACATTTAGGCACCCTGACAGTAGACTTTAAGCTTCTTGAGGTCAGGGATTGTAACTAACAACTCTTTTTTTAATTGTACCCTCCCAAGCGCTTAGTACAGTGCTCCGTACATAGTAAGCACTCAATAAATACCACTGAATGACCACTAGACTTTAAGCTCCTTGAGAGCAGGGATTGCAGCTACCAACTTTTTTTATTGTAATAATAATAATAATAATTTTGGTATTTGTTAAGCCCTTACTATGTGCAAAGCACTGTTCTAAGCACTGGGGAGGATACAAGGGGACCGGGTTGTCCCATGTGGGGCTCACAATCTTAATCCCCATTTTACAGATGAGGTAACTGAAGCACAGAGAAGTTAAGTGACTTGCCCAAAGTCACACAGCTGACAAGCGGAGGAGCCAGGATTTGAACCCACGACCTCTGACTCCTAAGCCCATGCTCTTTCCACCGAGCCACGCTGCCTCTCTACTAAGCTCTTGTACTTTCCCAAGAGCTTAGTACAGTGCTCTGTATACAGGAAGCACTCAATAAATACCACTGACTCTCTTGTAGACTTTAATCTCCTTGAGGGCAGGGATCGCAGCTACCAACTCTTTTTTATTGTACTTTCCCAAGTGCTTAGTACAGCGTTCTGTATGCAGGAAGCACTCAATAAATACCACTGATTGATCTCTAGATTGTAAATTTCTTGAGGGCAGGGATGGCAGCTACCAGCTCTTTTTTTATTGTACTTTCCCAGGTGTTTACTACAGTGCCTTGCCCAGAGTAAGTGCTCAATAAATACCACTGATTAACCTCTAGACTGTACACTTCTTGAGGGTGGTGATAAAAGCTCCGGACTCTTTTCGTATTGTACTTTCCTAAGCACTTAGTATAGTTCCCTTTACACAGTAAGCGCTCAATAAGAGTACCACTGATTGATTGATTGATTGATTAGGAATGTCCCCCTTCTGCATGACAAGCAGTGTGCACAGTAAGCGCTCAATAAAAGTACCACTGATTGATTGATTGATTGATTAGGAATGTCCCCCTTCTGCATGACAAGCAGTGTGGCTTAGTGGAAAGAGCAGGGGCTTGGGAGTCACAGGTCGTGGGTTCAATTCCTGACTCTGCCACTTGTCAGACGTGTGACTTTAGGCAAGTCACTTAACTTCTCTGTTCCTCAGTTCCCTCATCTGTAAAATGGGGCCTAAGACCGTGAGCCCCATGTGGGACAACCTGATCACCTTGCATCTACCCCAGCGCTTAGAACAGTGCTTGGCACATAGTAAGCGCTTAACAAATACCATTATTATTATTATTATTATTATTGTTAGTTACAGCATGGGCCTGGGAGTGAGAAGGACCTGGATTCTCATCCCGGCTCCACCACCTGTCTGCTGTGTGACCGTAAGCAGGTCACTTTTGCTGTGCCTCAGTTACCTCATCTGTAAAATGCGGATTAAGATTGTGAGCCCTACTTGGGACAGGGACTGTGTCCAACTTGATTGCATTATGTCTACCCCAGTGTTCATTACAGTGCCTAACACATAGTAAGTGCTTAACAAAGACCGTGAAAAAATAGGTCTAGCTGGTTTAGCATGTTTTATCTACCCTGATGCTTGGAACAATTCTCCTCACCTCAAAGCCCATCATCTCATACTACTACTACTACTACTACTACTACGACTACTACTACTACTACTACTACTACTACTACTACTACCACTAATGGCATTTATTAAGCACTCACTATGTGCAAAGCACAGTTCTAAGCACTGGGGAGGGTACAAGGTGATCAGATTGTCCCACGGGGGGCTCACAGTCTTAATCCCCATTTTCCAGATGAGGGAACTGAGGCACAGAGAAGTTAAGTGACTTGCCCAAAGTCACACAGCTGACAAGTAGCGGAGTCAGGATTTGAACCCGTGACCTCTGACTCCAAAGCCCGGGCTCTTTTCACTGAGCTACACTGCTTCTCTGCTTCTACTACTGAAACGATCTTGGAACTGCTAACTCACAAATTTGTTCTGGGCCTTCTCAACTACCTGAGACTGTAATAGTCTCTAGACTGTAAGCTCATTGTGGGCAGGGAACGTGTCTGTTTATTGTTCTATTGCCCTGTCCCGAAGCGCTTAATACAGTGCTTTGCACACAGTAAGCCCTCAATAAATACTCTATTCATTCAATCGTATTTACTGAGTGTTTTCCGTGTGCAAAGCACTGTATTAAGCACTTGGGAGAATACAGAAGAACAACAGACACATTCCCGCCACAACGAGCTCACAGTCTAGAGGGGGAGATCGACATTAATATACATAAATAGATAAATAAAATACAGATCTATCCATATGTGCTGTGGGGATGGGAGGGAGGATGAAAGAAGGAACAAGTCAGGGCGATGCAGAGGGAGTGGGAGAAGAAGAGAGGAGGGCTTAGTCAGGGAAGGCTTCTTGGAGGAGATGGGCCTCCAATAAGGCTTTGAAGTGGGGAAGAGCAATTATCATCATCATCATCATCAATCGTATTTATTGAGCGCTTACTATGTGCAGAGCACTGTACTAAGCACTTGGGAAGTACAAATTGGCAACATATAGAGACAGTCCCTACCCAACAGCGGGCTCACAGTCTAAAAGGGGGAGACAGAGAACAAAACCAAACATACTAACAAAATAAAATAAATTATCTGTACGAGAAGCAGGAGAAGCAGCGTGGCTCAGTGGAAAGAACACGGGCTTGGGAGTCAGAGGTCATGGGTTCGAATCCCAGCTCTGCCAATTGTCACCGTCTCTATATGTTGCCAGCTTGTACTTCCCATGCGCTTAGTCCAGTGCTCTGCACACAGTAAGCGCTCAATAAATACGATTGATTGATTATTATTATTATTATTAGAGGGCTGGACACTCTCCAGGTGTGACCCTCAGAAGGGTGCTAAGGACTTAATATGTGCCAAACACTGCACTAAGCACTGGGGTAGATACAAGTTAAACAGATTGGACATAATCTGACTCACACTCGCTCCCTGTTTTTACAGATGAGGAAACTGAGGCCCAGAGAAGTGAAGGGACTTGTCCAAGGTCCCACAACAGAGAAGAGGAGGAGCCGGGATTAGAACCCATGACCTTCTGATTCCTAGGCCCGGGATCTAGCCACTAGGCCATGCTGCTTCTCAACTGATTGAACTAATGACTATACCCATTATTCACAGCTCTGAGCACCGACCTTCTGTTTGCAAATCAATCTTGAGAGAGCAGCAATCTTCCTTTAAGACTCGCTGATGTACTCAGACCAAGTGCCTGTCAACTCCCTCGCCGAATGCCAACTGTTTGGGCACTTGGCCAAGGCCCATTGAGACATGGCAATTGGCACTGGCATCCAAAGCCCCTTGGACGAAAGCCACGTTTTCTCCCGCGGCTCGGAGCCGACGTCGAAAAACGAACCCAGACTCAAGGGAACACGGTCTGAGGGCTTAATATTAATCATTTTGATGATAATTGTGGTATTTGTTAAGCGCTTACTATGTGCCAGGCATAAGCACTGGGGGAGGGAATACAAGCAAATTGGGTTGGACACAGTCCCCTGTCCCACCCGGGGCTCTCAGTCCTAATCCCCATTTTGCAGATGAGGGAATTTAGGTGCAGAGAATCAATCAATCAATCAATCGTATTTATTGAGCGCTTACTGTGGGCAGAGCACTGTACTAAGCGCTTGGGAAGTACAACTCAGCAACATAGGGAGACAGTCCCTACCCAACAGTGGGCTCACAGAAGTGAAGTGACTTGCCCAAGGACACATGGCACATGCCGTGAACTGACTCCAGTCATGGGGTGCCCCTCACCCTTTAAGGGGAGTCGTTTGCTCCTCTGGACTGTAAACTCGCTGTGGGCAGGGAAAATGTCAGGCCTGGGAGTCAGAAGGTTGTGGGTTCTAATCCCCGCTCTGCCACTTTGCTGTGGGGCCTTGGATTAGTCACTTCATTCTCTGGGCCTCAGTGACCTCATCTGTAAAATGGGGGTGAAGACTGTGAGCCCCCGTGGGGCAGGGATTGTGTCCAAACTGATTGGCTTGCATCTACCCCAGAGCTTAGAACAGTGCTTGACACATAGTAAGTGCTAAACGATTATTATTAATATTCATTCATTCATTCATTCATCCTTTCAAACACATTTACTGAGCCCTTGCGGGGTGCAGAACACCATACTAAGTGCTTGGGAGAGTACAATATAATAATACACATATACATTTCCTGCCCACAACAAGCTTAAAGACTAGAGGGGGAGACAGACATATATATCCCTTCTAGACTGTGAGCCCACTGTTGGGTAGGGACCGTCTCTATATGTTGCCAACTTGTACTTCCCAAGCGCTTAGTACAGTGCTCTGCACACAGTAAGCGCTCAATAAATACGATTGAATGAAAGAATGAATATCCCCTTCAAAGCCCTACTGAGAGCTCACCTCCTCCAAGAGGTCTTCCCAGACTGAGCCCCCTTTTTTCTCTCCTCCTCCCCACCCCCCCGCCCTACCTCCTTCCCCACCCCACTGCACATATAATAATAAATAATAATAATAATAATAATAATAATAATAATGTTGGTATTTGTTAAGCATTTACTATGTGCAAAGCACTGTTCTAAGCGCTGGGGGGAATACAAGGAGATGAGGTTGTCCCATGTGGGGCTCACAGTCTTAATCCCCATTTTACAGATGAGGGAACTGAGGCACAGAGAAGTGAAGTGACTTGCCCAAGGTCACACAGCAGACATCATGTGGTGGAGGTGGAATTCAAACCCATGACCTCTGCCTCCCAAGCCCGCATTTTTACATATATATATATATATATTTGTACAGATTTATTACTCTATTTTACTTGTACATATTTACTATTCTATTTATTTTGTTAATGATGTGCATCTAGTTTTAATTCTATTTGTTCTGACAACTTGACGCCTATCCACATGTTTTGTTTTGTCGTCTGTCTCCCCCTTCCAGACTGTGAGCCCGTTGTTGGGTAGGGACCGTCTCTCTATGTTGCCAACTTGTACTTCCCAAGCACTTGGTACAGTGCCCTGCACACAGTAAGCGCTCAATAAATACGATTGAATGAATGAATATATAGAAATAATATCTACAGGGATAATGAGAGCAGGGATTGTGTTTACCAACTGTATTTTCATTACGTTGCCGACTTGTACTTCCCAAGCGCTTAATACAGTGCTCTGCACACAGTAAGCGCTCAATAAATACGATTGAATGAATGAATATATAGAAATAATATCTACAGGGATAATGAGAGCGGGGATTGTGTTTACCAACTGTGTTTTCATTATGTTGCCGACTTGTACTTCCCAAGCGCTTAATGCAGTGCTCTGCACACAGTAAGTGCTCAATAAATACGATTGAATGACTGAATGAATAAATCTCCCAGGCCCAAATCCTGCTTCTGGCCTGGATCGTCCTCCTTTCTAATATCCGACAGACAATGACTCTGCCCATGTTTTAAAGCCTTCTTGAAGGCCCATCTCCTTCAAGAGGGCTTCCCTGACTCTGCCCTCCTTTCCTCTTCTCCCATTCCCTTTTGCGTCACCCTGATTTGCTCCCTTTATTCATCCCCCCTCCCAGCCCCACAGCACTCAGGCCCGTATCTGTTATTTTATTTATTTAAATTAATGTCCATCTCCTCTAGGCTGTAAGCTCATTGTGGGCAGGGAATATATCTACTATATTACTGTATTGTACTCTCCACAGCATTTAGTATGTTGCTGAATTGTACTTTCCAAGCGCTTAGTACAGTGTTCTGCACAAAGTAAGCTCTCAATAAATACGATTGAAAGAATGAATGGATGAATTTAGTACAGTGCTCTGCATTCATTCATTCATTCACTCATTCAATGGCATTTATTGAGCACTTACTATATGCAGAATACTGTACTAAGTGCTTGGGAAAGTAAAACACAACACGCTACTTAGAGAAGCAGCGTGGCTCAGTGGAAAGAGCCCGGGCTTTGGAGTCACAGGTCATGGGTTTAAATCCCGGCTCTGCCAATTGTCAGCTGTGTGACTTTGGGCAAGTCACTTCACTTCTCTGTGCCTCAGTTACCTCATCTGTAAAATGGGGATTAAGACTGTGAGCCCCCTGAGGGACAACCTGATCGCCTTGTAACTTCCCCAGCGCTTAGAACAGTGCTTTGCACATAGTAAGCACTTAATAAATGCCATCAAAAACAAAACAAAACAATAAACAGATGCATTTCCTGCCAACAATGAGCTTACAGTCTACAGGGGAGAGACAATAATCCTTCAATAAATACAGTTGACTGACTGACTCTCCCAGGTGCTTAATACAGTGGTCTGCATAATAATAATGATGGCATTTATTAAGCGCTTACTATGTGCCAGGCACTGTTCAAAGTGCTGGGGAGGTTACAAGGTGATCAGGTTGTCCCACGGGGGGCTCACAGTCAATCCCCATTTTACAGATGAGGTAAATGAGGCACAGAGAAGTTAAGTGACTCGCCCAAATTCACACAGCTGACAAGTGGAGGAGCTGAGATTTGAACCCATGACCACTGACTTAAAAGCCCATCTCTTTCCACTGAGCCATGCTGCTTCTCTGCATGAACTAAGTGCTCAGTAAATACCACTGATTAATAATAATAATAATAATTATGGTATTTATTAAGTTCTTACTATGCATCAGGCACTGTACTAAGCGCTGGATGACCTGTCCCCTCCTTGGACTGGGCTGGGATGAGAGGTGGAGAATGGGCAATATGTCACACCTAATAGATGGTCTCTCCCTGAGGGAGGCTCCACACTTTTAATCCCACCACCCAACTTTAATAATAATACTAGTATTGATGGTATTTGTTTAGTTCTTACTATGTGCCAGCCACTGTACTAAGCGCTGGGATGGATACAAGCAAATCGGATTGGACACAGTCCATTGTCCCATGTGGGGCTCACAATCTCCATCCCCATTCTTCAGATGAGGCAACTGAAGCACAGAGAAGTGAAGTGACTTGCCCAAGGCCCTGCAGCAGATGAGTGGTGGAGCGAGGATTAGAACCCATGACCTGCTGAATTCCAGGCCTGTACTCTGTCCACTAGGCCTTGCTGCCTCTCTTTAGGTTCAATAATAATAATAATAATAATGATGGTATTTATTAAGTGCTTACTATGTGCAAAGCACTGTTCTAAGCGCTGGGGAGGTTACAAGGTGATCAGGTTGTCCCACGGAGGGCTCACAGTCTTAATCCCCATTTTACAGATGAGGTAACTGAGGCCCAGAGAAGTTAAGTGATCTGCCCAAAGTCACACAGCTGACAGTGCCGAGATTTGAACCCACGACCTCTGACTCCAAAGCCCGGGCTCTTTCCAGTGAGCCACGCTGCTTCCAATGGAAGGCCTGGGGTGAATAATAATGTTGGTATTTGTTTAAGCGCTTACTACGTGCCAAGCACAGTTCTAAGCACCGGTGTAGATACAAGGCAATCAGGTTGTCCCACGCAGGGCTCACAGTCTTCATCCCCATTTTACAGATGAGGGAACTGAGGCGCAGAGAAGTTATGTGACTTGCCCAAGGTCACACAGCTGACAAGTGGCGAAGCCGGGATTAGAACCCACGACCTCTGACTCCCAAGCCCGGGTTCTTTCTACTTAGCCATGAAATAGTCCAATCCTGGGGAATCTCAGGGCGACTTGTCTTCCACACTTTTGATCTCTGCATCCAGTGGGTGCCTAATGGTTGGGAAAGTCTTCTCTAGCTCTCTTCCTCCCTTCAAGGCCCTACTGAGAGCTCACCTCCTCCAGGAGGCCTTCCCAGACTGAGCCCCTTCCTTCCTCTCCCCCTCGTCCCCCTCTCCATCCCCCCATCTTACCTCCTTCCCTTCTCCACAGCACCTGTATATATGGATATATATTTGTACATATTTATTACTCATTTATTTATGTATTTATCTTACTGGCACATATCTATTCTATTTATTTTATTTTGTTAGTATGTTTGGTTTTGTTCTCTGTCTCCCCCTTCTAGACTGTGAGCCCACTGTTGGGTAGGGACTGTCTCTATATGTTGCCAACTTGTACTTCCCAAGTGCTTAGTACAGTGCTCTGCACACAGTAAGTGCTCAATAAATATGACTGATTGATTGATTGATTGAAAGTCAGGACAACTTCGAGACTTCCAGATCGTCGTGGGCAGGGAACTTTTTCTTCCAACTCTGTTTTATCGTACTCTCCCAAGCACTTAGTACGGTGCTCTGCATTCATTAAGCACTTATTAAATACCATTGATTGAGTGATTCCCCATCTAGACTGTAAGGTCGCTGCGGGCAGGGAACATGTCTACCAACTCTGTTTTACTATAATCTCCCAAGCGCTTAGTATAGTGCTCTGCACATGGTAAGCGCTTAGTAAATACCATTGACTTGACTGACCTTCCAAAAAGAGATTCATTTAATAATAATAATAATAATAATGGCATTTATTAAGCGCTTACTATGTGCGAAGCACTGTTCTAAGCGCTGAACAGTGCTTTTCCCCCAGATACTTTGTGAGGGCCAGATAGCCGTAGAGGGCAATGCTAGAATTCTACCAAAATGCCGGGTCTTCAAATCATTCATTCATTTATTCAATCGTATTTACTGAGCGCTCACTGTGTGCAGATCACTGTACTAAGCGCTTGGGAAGTACAAGTCGGCAACATATAGAGACGGCCCCTACCCAACAATGGGCTCACAGTCTAGAAGTGGGAGACAGACAACAAAGCAAAACATGAACTGTCATGAAGTTGCAGTGGATAGAATCTGCCTTGAATCCACCCTATGCTACTTCAGGGCAGGATGCCCTGGCTTTCGTGCTCCTATGTTCTCATAACAGGAATAATTATAATAATTATGGAACTTGTTAAGTGCTCACTATGTGTCAAGCACTACTCTAAGCACTGGGGTAACTCAGCAAGGTCCCAGTCCCCCGTGGGGCTCATCCGCTCAATCCCCATTTTTTACAGATGAGAAAACCGAGGCCCAGAGATGTGAAGTGACTTGCCCGAGGTCACAGAGCAGACAAGTGGTGGAGCTGGGATTAGAACCCATGACCTCCTGACTCTCAGGCCCCGGCTCTAATCATTATGTCAACTCCCAACTCCGCCAATTGTCAGCTGTGTGACTTTGGGCAAGTCACTTCACTTCTCTGGGCCTCAGTTCCCTCATCTGTAAAATGGGGATTAAGACTGTGAGCCCCCCGTGGGACAGCCTGATCACCTTGTAACTTCCCTAGCGCTTAGAACAGTGATTTGCACATAGTAAGCGCTTAATAAGTGCCATTATTATTATTATTATTGTTATTATTATGCCTTCCCTCTTGTCAGGAGGCACCCGGGCAATACCGATGAATACCTTATGTATTAATTCACTTAATTCATCTTAGAACGGCAATCCTTTGATTTAATACCGGATAACCGTGCCGACTGTGGCCACAAACCATGCTTAAAACGGATTTTAAGGAAACCGACTTAAGGCAGGGCCGTGTGGGCTTGTGTGGAAGGAAAGAATGTGTGCGAGAGGCATGTGATGTTTGTGCAGTGGTTTGAGGGCTGGGTTTGGGAATTACACTCTTGAATGCGAAAATCCAATGTGGCGTAATGAAAAACACAGTTCTCCCGCTTCCAGGATGGAGCCCAAATCCATGGTGGATTTCACACACGGTGACAGTGCTTCAGAAAGCCTGGATTCGCCACCCTACTGTCCCTCTTTTTAGAGATGAGAGAGGGATGGGTTCCCTTCCTTCCTTGAAGTCTTTTCGACTCTTGTCCCCTAAGGAATCTCTCACCCACCCTTGCTTGTTGGCAGATCTGAGCGCGAAACGAGGAGAAAAAGTCCTCTCCTTGGGAGCCCTTCAATTAATATCCACATTATTATTGCAGAAGAGTTTGTGGAGCTGGTCAGAAGGAAGGCAGGTGGGGCCAATCCCTTAAACTCCCTCATCATCATCATCATCAATCGTATTTATTGAGCGCTTACTGTGTGCAGAGCACTGTACTAAGCCCTCATCCTTGGACCCCTCCGCATCACCCCAAAGCAGCGTGGGGGGAAGCAGAATGATCTCATGGCTAAATCACAGGCCAGAGAGTCAGAAGGTCATGGACTCTTATTCCAGTTCTTCCACTCGTCTGCTGGGTGACCTTTGGCAAGTCGCTTCACTTCTCCGGGCCTCAGTTCCCTCATCTGTAAAATGGGGATTGAGACTGCGAGCCCCAGTTGGGACAGGGACTGTGTCCAGCCCCATTTGCTTGCATCCACACTAGTTTTAGTGCAGTGCCTTGCACGTAGGAAGCGCTTAACAAATATCACAGTTATTATTATTACTATCCCAAAGACCCCAGAGGGCCACGTCACTGGGTGGAAGTGATCCCGTTGTTGGGTAGGGATCGTCTCTATATGTTGCCAACTTGTACTTCCCAAGCGCTTAGCTCAGTGCTCTGCACACAGTAAGTGCTCAATAAATACGATTGAATGAATGAATGAAAGTGAAGGGAGGGGATCACGTGCCTGAGAAGTAAAGCAACCTCTTGCTCTTGGATGGTGGCAGGGAAGACAGTTATTATTAGTATTATTATTGTATTTGTTAAGCACTTACTATGTGTCAAACACTGTTCTAAGTGCTGCGGTAGATACAAGGTTGTCCCACGTGGGGCTCACAGTCTTAATCCCCATTTGACAGATGAGGAAACTGGGGCCCAGAGAAGTGAAGTGGCTTGCCCGAGGTCACCCAGCAGACAAGTGGTGGAGGTAGGATTAGAACCCACGTCCTCTGACTCCCAAGCCATGCTGCTAAGAGCTAAGCCACGTAGCCCTTCCTCTCCATCCAAACTACTCCCAGGTTAATTCAGTCGCTCATCCTTTTCTGCCTGGATGACTGCATCAGCCTCTTTGCTGACCTCCCAGCCTCCTGTCTCTCCCCACTCCAGTCCATATTTCAGTCCACTGCCCGGATTATTTTCTCTACAAAAACACTGAGGCCGTGTCTCTCCACTCCTTGAAAACTCCACTGGGTTTTTTTCTCTCCTTCTACGACGCATCCCTCACACTCCGCTCGT
Source organism: Tachyglossus aculeatus (assembly GCF_015852505.1). Taxonomy (NCBI): domain Eukaryota; kingdom Metazoa; phylum Chordata; class Mammalia; order Monotremata; family Tachyglossidae; genus Tachyglossus; species Tachyglossus aculeatus. The sequence goes on from NC_052072.1 coordinate 4,993,770, forward strand.
CTGGTGCTGCTAACCTTCTCACTGGGCCTCCATCTCGCCTGTGTCGCCGCCAACCCCTTGCCCATGTTCTCCTTTTGGCCTGTAACACCCTCCCTCCTCTAATCCAACAGACAATTACTCTCCCCCTCACCTCTTCAAAGCCTTATTCAAGGCACATCTCCTTGAGAAGCAGCGTGGCTCAGTGGAAAGAGCCCGGGCTTTGGAATCAGAGGTCATGGGTTCGAATCCCGGCTCCGCCACATGTCTGCTGTGTGACCTTGGGCAAGTCACTTAACTTCTCTGAGCCTCAGTTACCTCATCTGTAAAATGGGGATTAAGACTGTGAACCCCACATGGGACAACGTGATCACTTTGTATCCCCCCCAATGCTTAGAACAGTGCTTTGCACATAGTAAGCACTTAACAAACGCCATTATTATTATTAAGCACTTAGTACAGTGCTCTGCACACAGTAAGCACTCAATAAATACGATTGATTGATTGAAGAGGTCTTCCCAAACTAAGCACCTCCTTTCCTTCTCTCCCCTTCCCTTTTACGTCCCCCTGACTTGCTCCCTTTCCTCTTCCCCCTTCCCAGCCCCACTGCATTCATCTACATAAATACATTTGATTTATTTGTATCGATGGCTGTCTCCCCCATTCCCCCAGCCCCACCTAGACTGTAAGAGTGTGAGCCCTAAGTGGGACGGGAGTTGTGTCCAACCTGATTAGCTTGTATCCACTCCAGCGCTGAGTCCAGTCCTTGGCATATATTATATGTGGCACCTGTATATATGTTTGTACGTATTTATTACTCCATTTATTTTACTTGTACATATTTATTCTATTTATTTTATTCTGTTAATACGTTTTGTTTTGCTCTCTGTCTCCCGCTTCTAGACTGTGAGCCCACTGTTGGGTAGGGACCGTCTCTATATGTTACCAACTTGTACTTCCCAAGCACTTAGTACAGTGCTGTGCACACAGTAAGCACTCAATAAATACGATTGAATGAATGAATATTAAGTGCTTAACAAACACCACAGTTACTACTATCATTATTACCATGCACAGTAAATGCTCAAAAAATACCATCGATTTACTAAATTTCCTCCTCTGTAACATTTTTATTTTTTATTTATTTTTTATTTATTTATTTATTTTACTTGTACATATCTATTCTATTTATTTTATTTTGTTAGTGTGTTTGGTTTCGTTCTCTGTCTCCCCCTTTTAGACTGTGAGCCCACTGTTGGGTAGGGACTGTCTCTATATGTTGCCAATTTGTACTTCCCAAGCGCTTAGTACACTGCTCTGCACATAGTAAGCACTAAATAAATACGACCGATGAAATACGATTGATGATTTTGGATTAGTCTCCCTGGCAGTCAGGAAATATCTTTTAACTATTCTCCAAAACCCTCTGCCCATAATACTTCAATTCAATTCAATTCAATAGTAGTTATGGAGGGCTTTCTGTGCGCAGAGCACTGTAGTAAGCACTTGGGAGAGCTTGAAATAACAAAAAAAGGACACATTCCCTGCCCACAATGAGCTTGCAATCTAGAGGGGGAGACAGACATTAAGGGAAATAAATAAATGACAGATATGGACATAAGTGGTGTGGGGCTGGGAGGGGGAATGAATAAAGGGAGCAAGAAGGGTGACTCAGTAGGGAGAGGGAGAAGAGGAAAGGGAGGTTTAGTCAGGGAAGGCCTCTTGGAGGAGATATGCAATGCATACTATCGATTAGTAGGTTGACTGTCTGAGTTACCAGAGGGCAACCCCCACATTTTTTCCACATATCCTGTTAATAATAATAATAATAGTAATATTAATGCTGTTTGTTAAGCACTTAATATGTACCAAGGAATAGACTCAGCGCTGGGTTGGATCCAAGCAAATCAATCAATCAATCATATTTATTGAGCGCTTACTGTGTGCAGAGCACTGTACTAAGCACTTGGGAAGTACAAGTTGGCAACATATAGAGACAGTCCCTACCCAACAGTGGGCTCACAGTCTAAAAGGGGGAGACAAAGAACAAAACCAAACATACTAACAAAATAAAATAAATAGAATAGATATGTACAAGTAAAATAAATAAATAGAGTAATAAATACGTACAAACATATATACATATATACAGGTGCTGTAGGGAAGGGAAGGAGGTAAGATGGGGGCATGGAGAGAGGGACAAAGGGGAGAGGAAGGAAGGGGCTCAGTTTGGGAAGGCCTCCTGGAGGAGGTGAGCTCAAATCAGGTTGGACACAGTCCCTGTCCCACATGGGGCTCCCAGTGTCACTCCCCATTTTCCAGATAGGGTCACTGAGGCCCAGGGAAGTGAAGTGACTTGCCCAAGCTCACACGGCAGACAAGGGGCAGGGCCGGGATTAGAAGCCATGACCTTCTGAATCCCAGGCCCGGGCTCTCGCCACTGTGACATGCTGTCGGCACACTGAACTGCCTGCGCCGTTGGTTTGATAGAGTAACGGCCACGGCAGACTTGTAAGATCCCTGCAGGGAGTCTTAATAATAATAATAATAATAATAATAATAATAATAATAATAATAATGGCATTTATTAAGCACTTACTATGTGCAAAGCACTGTTCTAAGTGCTGGGGAGGTTACAAGGTGATCAGGTTGTCCCACGGGGGGCTCACAGTCTTAATCCCCATTTTACAGATGAGGTAACTGAGGCACAGAGAAGCTAAGTGACTTGCCCAAAGTCACACAACTTGAGTCACTTCCTAGTTGCAAATGCTGTGGTCACAAAATAATATAACAATAATAATAATAATAATAATAATAATTTGGGCAAGTCACTTCACTTCTCTGGGCCTCAGTTACCTCATCTGTAAACAGGGATTAAGACTGCGAGCCCCATGTGGGACACCCTGATTACCTTGTATCTACTCAAGCGCTTAGAACAGTAAGGGCTTAACAAATTCCATCATTATTATTAATGAAAATGATATTTGTTATGCCCCTACTAGGTGTCCAATAGTGTACTAATAATTAATAATTATGGTACTTGTTAAGCACTTACTGTGTGCCGAGGACTGTTCTAAGCACTGAAGGAGATCCCCACTTTACAGATGAGGGAACTGAGGCACAGAGAAGCTAGGTGACTTGCCCAAGTTCACACAGCAATCAGTGATATTTGTAATAATAGTAATAATTATGGAATTTGTTAAGCACTTATTATGTGCAAGGCACCATACTAAGCTCTGGGGTGGATATAAGCAAATCAGGTTGGACACAGTCTCTGTCAATCAATCAATTGTATTTATTGAGCACTTACTGTGTGCAGAGCACTGTACTAAGCGCTTAGGAAGTACAAGTTGGCAACACATAGAGACGGTCCCTACCCAACAGTGGGCTCACAGTCTAGAATGGTCAGTCTAGTCTGTCCCGCATGGGGCTCCCAGTCTTAATCTCCATTTTCCAGATGAGGGAACTGAGGGCCAGAGAAGTGAAGTGACTTGCCCAAGGTCACACAGTAGATAAGTGGTGGGGCTGGGATTAGAACCCAGGACCCCATGCCTGTGCTCTATCCACTGGGCCAATCTGCTTCTCCACTTGAGTAGATAGAAGATAATCAGGTTCCACGCGGGGCTCACCCTTTAATTCAAGGTGTATAGGTATTGAATCCCCACTTTACAGATGAGGGAACCGAGGCACAGAGAAGCTAGGTGACTTGCCCAAGTTCACACAGCAATCAGTGGTATTTGTAGTAATAGTGATAATTATGGAATTTGTTAAGCACTTCATTCATTTTCATTCAATCGTATTTATTGAGCGCTTACTGTGTGCAGAGCACTGTACTAAGTGCTTGGAAAGTACGATTCTTGAGCACTTACTGTGTGCAGAGAGCACCATACTAAACGCTTGGGAGAGGACAATAGAACAGACACTTTCCTCACATCGCTCTTACATTCTAGAGGGGGAGAAAGACATTAATATGTGTGTATGTAACCATTAATTCATTCATTCATTCAATCATATTTATTAAGCGCTTACTGTGTGCAGAGCACTGTACTAAGTGCTTGGGAAGTACAAGTTGGCAACATATAGAGACAGTCCCTAACAGCGGGAACAATTATGGTATTTGTTAAGTGCTTACTATATGCTATATATATATATATACACACATACCCAGACACACACAAATGCGCGCGCGCGCGCACACACACACACACACACACACACACACACACACACACACACACACACACACACACACACACACACACACCCTTTCTGTCCGTTTTTAGCCTTTAATTCGACACATGAGGTAGGAGGAGGAAAGAAAAAAACGGTCTGCAGAAATAGGCCTCTTTTTCAGAAAGAGGGTCCAAACCAGATTATTCCCTGGGGATTTTTGGCACCGGGAATGCACGGGAGCCCACATCCCCCTCTCCCTCCAGGTCTCCTTGGCCCAGTCCTTGGAGGTGATTGATGGGTTGTGTCCATCAAGACAGGTGCACTTTTTTTTTAATGGCATTTATTAAGTGCTTACTATGTGCCAAGCACTGTTCTAAGCGCTGGGGAGGTTAAAATAATAATAATAATAATAATAATAATAATGGCATTTATTAAGCCCTTACTATGTGCAAAGCACTGTTCTAAGCACTGGGGAGGTTACAATAATAATAATAATAATAATGGCATTTATTAAGCCCTTACTATGTGCAAAGCACTGTTCTAAGCGCTGGGGAGGTTACAATAATAATAAAAATAATAATAATAATGGCATTTATTAAGCCCTTACTATGTGCAAAGCCAGGCACCGTACTAAGCTCTGGGGTGGATATAAGCAAATCGGGTTGGACACAGTCCCTGTCCCAGTTGGTGCTCAGGATCTCAATCCCCATTTTACCGATGAGGTAACTGAGGCCCAGAGAAGTGAAGTGACTTGCTCAAGATCACACAGCGAAGTGGCAAAACTGGGATTAAAACCCATGACCGTCTGACTCCCAAGCCCGTGCTTAATGCTCAGTGATCAATTAGACTTCGTGGCCTGGTAGATAGGGGGTAAATTGATCCCTCACAACAATTTAAAATAGTGGCCATGGATAGGTACATGACAGACACCATTTTGCACAAGGATATCAAGCTGCCCCATTCCTAGAGAAGTTTTTTTTTTTAAGAAAAGGGTACTTGTCAAATGTTTACTATGTGTCAAACACTCTTCTAAGCTCTGGGGTAAACACAAGTTGGATAAAGTCCCTTTCCCACATAAAATAATAGTCTAAGTAGGAGGGAGTAGGATTGAGTTCCATTTTACAGTTGAGGAAACTGAGCCATAGAAGTTAAGTGACTTGCTCAAGATCACATAGCAAGATCACATAGTAGGGAAGCAGTGTGGCTCAGTGGGAAGGGCATGGGCTTGGGAGTCAGAGGTCTTAGGTTCAAATCCTGGCTCCGCCACTTGTCAGCTGTGTGACTTTGGGCAAGTCACTTCACTTCTCTGTGCCTCAGTGACCTCATCTGTAAAATAGGGATGAAGACTGTGCGCCTCACGTGGGACAACCTGATCACCTTGTAACTTCCCCATCAGCATCATCAATCGTATTTATTGAGCGCTTACTATGTGCAGAGCACTGTACTAAGTGCTTGGGAAGTACAAATTGGCAACATATAGAGACAGTCCCTACCCAACAGTGGGCTCACAGTCTAAAAGGGGGAGACAGAGAACAAAACCAAACATACTAACAAAATAAAATAAATAGAAAAAAAACGATAAGAACAGTGCTTTGCACATAGTAAGTGCTTAATAAATGTCATTATTACTTTGTTATCATTATTATTATTATTATTCTCCATACTTCAGTTACCTCATCTGTAAAATGGGGATGAAGACTGTGATTCCCTCGTGGGACAACCCGATTACCTTGTACCCCCCCAGTGCTTAGAACAGTGCTTTGCTTTGCACATAGTAAGCACTTAACAAATGCCATTATTATTATTATTATTATTATTATTATTATGACAGCAAGCAATTGCAGAGCCAGGATAAAAACCCAGGTCTTCTGACACCCCAGTCCATGTTTTTTGGGGTTTTTGTAAACCATCAATCAGTTGCATTTGAGTGCTTACTGGGTGCAGAGCACTATGTTAAGTGCTTGGGAGAGTAAAATATAACAGATATATTCCCTGCCCAAAATGAGTTTACAGTGTGTCAGTCATTGTTCTAAACTCTGGGATAGGTACAAGTTAATTAGGTCAGACACAGTCTCTGTCCCACATGGGGCTCACAGTCTAAGTAGGAGGGAGAACAGGGATTTAAAACTGGTATTTGAAGCAACTGAAGGACAGAAAAGTGAAGTGACCTGCTCAAGGTCACACAGCAAGCAGTTGGCAGAGCTGGGATTATAACCCTGCCCCCTCCCTGACTTTCCCATCACTGTAGATGATGCCACCACCCTTCCCATCTCACAAGCCTGTAACCTTGGCGTTATCCTTGATTCCTTACTCTCATTCAACCCACATATTCAATCTGTCACCAAATTCTGTCGGTCCCACCTTCACAACATCGCTAAAATCTGCCCTTTTCTCTCCATCCAAACTGCTACCATGTTAATCAATCAATCAATCAATCATATTTATTGAGCGCTTACTGTGTGCAGAGCACTGTACTTAGCGCTTGGGAAGTACAAGTTGGCAACATATAGAGATGGTCCCTACCCAACAACAGGCTCGCACTCTACAAGGGGGAGACAGAGAACAAAGCAAAACATATTAACAAAATAAAATAAATAGAATAGATATGTACAAGTCAAATAAATAATAAATAATAAAAAGTAATAAATAATCCAACCAGTCATCCAATCCCGCCTGGATGACTGCATCAGCCTTCTTGCTGATCTCCCAGCCTCCTGTCTCTCCCCACTCCAGTCCATACTTCACTCCGCTGCCCAGGTCATCTTTCTACAAAAACGTTCAGGACATGTCACCCTGTCCCCCAACACTCAAAAATCTCCAGGGGTTGCCCATCCACCTCCATATCAAACAAAATCTCACCACTGGCTTTAAAACTCTCCATCACCTTGCCCCCTCCTACCTCTCCTTCTACAACCCAGTCTGCGTATTTCACTTCTCTAGTTATATCATCATCATCATCATCAATCGTATTTATTGAGCGCTTACTGTGTGCAGAGCACTGTACTAAGCGCTTGGGAAGTACAAGTTGGCAACACATAGAGACAGTCCCTACCCAACAGTGAGCTCACAGTCTAAAAGGGGGAGACAGAGAACAAAACCAAACATACTAACAAAATAAAATAAATAGGATAGATATGTACAAGTAAAATAAATAAATAAATAAATAAATAGAGTAATAAATATGTACAAACATGGATACATATATACAGGTGCTGTGAGGAAGGGAAGGAGGTAAGATGGGGGGATGGAGAGGGGGACGAGGGGGAGAGGAAGGAAGGGGCTCAGTCTGGGAAGGCCTCCTGGAGGAGGTGAGTTCTCAGCAGGGCCTTGAAGGGAGGAAGAGAGCGAGCTTGGCGGATGGGCAGAGGGATTGGGGGCATTCCGGGCCTGGGGGATGACGTGGGCCGGGGGTCGATGGCGGGACAGGCGAGAGCGAGGTACGGTGAGGAGATTAGCGGCGGAGGAGCGGAGGGTGCGGGCTGGGCTGGAGAAGGACAGAAGGGAGGTGAGGTAGGAGGGGGCCAGGGGATGGATGGACAGCCTGGAAGCCCAGGGTGAGGAGTTTCTGCCTGATGCGCAGATTGATTGGTAGCCACTGGAGATTTTTGAGGAGGGGAGTAACATGCCCAGGGCGTTTCTGGACAAAGATAATCCGGGCAGCAGCATGAAGTATGGATTGAAGTGGAGAGAGACATGAGGATGGGAGATCAGAGAGAAGGCTGGTGCAGTAGTCCAGACGGTATAGGATGAGATATATAATAATGATGGTATTTGTTACGCGCTTACTATGTGCAAAGCACTGTTTTAAGCACTGGGGAAGTTACAAGGTGATCAGGTTGTCCCACTGGGGGTTAACAGTTTTAATCCCCATTTTACAGATGAGGTAACTGAGGCACAGAGAAGTTAAGTGACTTGCCCAAAGTCACACAGCTGACAGTTGGTGGAGCTGGGATTTGAACCCATGACCTCTGACTCCAAAGCCCATGCTCTTCCCACTAAACCATGCTGCTTCTCCATGCTTCTCTAGTGTTGCTAACCTTCTCACTGAACCCCGATCTTGTCTTTCTCTCTGCCAAACCCCGGCCCACGTCCTGCCTCTGACCTGGAACGCCCTCCCTCCTCATATCAACCAGGCAATGACTCTCCCTCCTTCAAAGCCTTATTGAAGGCCCATCTCCTCCAAGAGGCCTTCCCAGACTAAGCCCAACTTCTCTTCATCTTCCTCTACCTTCTGCGTCACTCTGAATTGCTCCCTTTGCTCTGCCCCAGCCCCACAGCACTTATGTATATATCAATCAATCAATCAATCATATTTATTGAGCACTTACTGTGTGCAGAGCACTGTACTAAGCACTTGGGAAGTACAAGCTGGCAACATCTAGAGACAGTCCCTATCCAACAGTGGGCTCACAGTCTAAAAGGGGGAGACAGAGAACAAAACCAAACATACTAACAAAATAAAATAAATATATCTATCTTATTTATTTGTACTGTTGTCTGTCTTCCCTCGCTAGACTGTGAACTCGTTGTGGGCAGGGAATATCACTGTTTATTGTTGTAGTGTACTTTCTTAAGTGTTTAGTACAGTACTCTGCACAAATTAACAATAATAGTAATAATGATGGCATTTATTAAGCACTTACTATGTGCAAAACACTGTTCTAGGCACTGGGGAGGTTACAAGGTGATCAGGTTGCCCCATGTGGGGCTCACAGTCTTAATCCCCATTTTGCAGATGAGGTAACTGAGGCACAGAGAAGTGAAATGACTTGCCCAAAGTCACACAGCTGACAATTGGTGGAGCCGGGATTTGAACGCATGACCTCTGACTCCAAAGCCCGGGCTCTCTCCACTGAGCCACACTGCTTCTCTAATTAAGCATTAATAAATATGATTGAATGAATGAATGAACCCAGATCTTCTGATTCCCAGGTCCAGGCTCTTTCCACTAGGCTACACTGCTTCTCCCATGCCTCCCCACAGCGTCTCAATCAATCAATCAATCAATCAATCGTATTTATTGAGCGCTTACTGTGTGCAGAGCACTGTACTAAGCGCATGGGAAGTACAAGTTGGCAACATCTAGAGACAGTCCCTACCCAACAGTGGGCTCACAGTCTAAAAGGGGAAGACAGAGAACAAAACCAAACACACTAACAAAATAAAATAAATAGAATAGATATGTACAAGTAAAATAAATCATCATCATCATCAATCGTATTTATTGAGCACTTACTATGTGCAGAGCACTGTACTAAGCGCTTGGGAAGTACAAACTGGCTACATATAGAGACAGTCCCTACCCAGCAGTGGGCTCACAGTCTAAAAGGGGGAGACAGAGAACAAAACCAAACATACTAACAAAATAAAATAAATAGAATAGATATGTACAAATAAAATAAATAAATAAATAAATAGAGTAATAAATACGTACAAACATATATCCACATATACAGGTGCTGTGGGGAAGGGAAGGAGGTAAGATGAGGGGGATGGAGAGGGGGACGAGGGGGAGAGGAAGGAAGGGGCTCAGTCTGGGAAGGCCTCCTGGAGGAGGTAAACAGAGTCAGGAGGTAACAGAGTCACTCAGTTCCTCTTGGGCACAGGTGCTGCTTCTGAGCCATGTAAGTCAGTGGCATTCATTCGTTGTCGTATTTATTGAGCGCTTACTGTGTGCAAAGCCCTGTAAGAGGCGCTTGGGAGAGGACAGAAGCCAAGGTGTTGAGAAAGCTACCAGACAAAGGTATCTGGTTCCAGAGGCCTTCCCCGACTAAGCCTTTTCTCCCACTCCCTTCTGCGTCCCCTTGACTTTATCGGCATGGCTCAATGGAAAGAGCGGGGACTTGGGAGTCGGAAGTCATATGCCCGACTCCGCCACTTGTCAGCTGTGTGACTTTGGGCAAGTCGCTTCACTTCTCTGGGCCTCAGTGACCTCATCTGGAAAATGGGGATGAAGACTGTGAGCCCCACGTGGGACAACCTGATTACCTTGTATCTCCCCCAGTGCTTAGAACAGGGCTTGGTACATAGTAAGTGCTTAACAAATACCAAAATTATTATTATTATTATTATTTGCCCTCCCAGCCCCACACCACTTGAGTCCATGACTGTCATTTGCTTATTTCTACTGTCTCCCCCTCTAGACTGCAAGTTTGTTGTGGGCAGAGAAGGTGCCTTTGTACCGTTGTATCATACTTTCTCAAGTGCTTCGTACACTCATTCATTCATTCAATTGTATTTATTGAGTGCTTACTGTGTGCAGAGCACTGTACTAAGCGCTTACAGTGCTCTGCACCCAGCCAGCGCTCAATAACTACGATCGAATGAATGAAAGCCAGCTGAAAACTGGAGTGTCTGTTATCAAATCAGACAACAGTTTATTTAGGGGTGAGGCAGAGGAAGGAGAGGCCAGCATGTGTGTGAGGAGGAAGTGTTTGGATTCTAAAAGAGGTATTAAAATTTCCTCAACTCTTCACCCAAAATATTCCTGGGAGGATATCCAGAGGCTAAGCTAAAACACCAAAACAGCCCTTTAAATTTTCAAGTAATGACTCCACCTCCAAAGCCAGAATCTAGTGTCGTTCTAAACCTCGAAACTAATTATGTATGCATCCCATATGGGACCTTCAAAACGCCTTTAATAACCTGGGAAACAGTTTTAAAATCCTAGGGCAACTCCAAACTCTGGGATATTAATTTGCTCTTGGATTCCTCCATAAAACTTTCCATGTTTAGAAGTCTTTTTGAACTGTCTCTGGGGACACAAATATTTGTATTACACATATTCGACATCTTTTAATAGTAACATTGAGGAATTCAGTAGAAAAAAAAAACCCGACGTCTTATAAGCTCTTCTGCCTCCACGCGAACACGAGCATTCTTTCATCTCAGTCTCACTGGGTTGGCAATATATCCCATCCATCAAATCCAATGGATGAAACTTCAAACTCGAGTCTATTTACACTGCCTCTATGGTTCTCTGCGTTGAACAAAGTAAGAAAACATGCTCGGTTTTGAATAGAAATATTAGTGGCAAATGCATTCTGAAGACCGATTTTCTAAGACGTTACTCATCCCAAACATGGTTTCAATCAGATGGATTTATAAGACTTTGTAATGTACCAGAGAGGGATAAATAACACATTTTTGATATTGAATAGCCTCTTTTATCCTTCCCTGAGATGACGAACACCAAGATTCTTCACACCGAAAGGCAAGAGACAGAAATATCCTCAGACTCTTCCATGAATGAATAAGTGGGGATGGGTTAGAGTGGAGGCTCATGGAGCAGTGGGTGGAGCTCAGGCCTGGGATTCAGAATGTCATGGGTTCTAATCCTGTATCCGTCTGCTGTGTGACCTTGGGCAAGTCACTTCACTTCTCTGGGCCTCAATTACCTCATCTGGAAAATGGGGGTTGAGACTGTAAGCCCCACATGGGACAGGGACTGGGTTCAAGCCGATTTGCTTGTATCCGCCCCACAGCTTAGTACAGGGCAAGTCACTTCACTTCTCTGTGCCTCAGTTCCCTCATCTGTAAAATGGAGGTTAAGACTGTGAGCCCCCTGTGGGGCAACCTGATCACCTTGTAACCTCCCCAGCGCTTAGAACAGTGCTTTGCGCATAGTAAGTGCTTAATAAATGCCATCATTATCATTATTACAGTGCTTCACATAAGAAGCGCTTCACAAATACCATTATTATTGTTATTATTATTACTTTCCCCAAACTGTTCAGTACCCCTTAACCTTAGGTATTGGTTCACCATACTGTTATGGCCAGGGAATGTGTCTATACAATTCTATTGTATTGTATTCTCCCACGTCTTCTGTCACCCAAGCCTGTTCTCTTTCCACTGTCACACTGCTGCTCAAACCGCATCACCTGCTCAAACCGCATCAAGTACCCGTGAATGAATGAATTACTCTATTTTACTTGTACATATTTATTCTATTTTATTTTGTTAATATGTTTTGTTTTGTTGTCCGTCTCCCCCTTCTAGACTGTGAGCCCGCTGTTGGGCAGGGACCGTCTATAGATGTTGCTGACTTGTACTTCCCAAGTGCTTAGTACAGTGCTCTGCACACAGTAAGCACTCAATAAATGACTGAGTGAATAAATGAATTACTCTTTATTTATTTTACTTGTACATATTTTTTCTCTTTATTTTATTTTGTTCATATGTTTTGTTTTGTTGTCCATCTCCCCCCTTCTAGACTGTGAGCCCGCTGTTGGGTAGGGACCATTTCTAGATATTGCCGACTTGTACTTCCCAAGCGCTTAGTACAGTGCTCTGCACACAATAAGCACTCAATAAATACGATTGAATGAATGAAGTACCTGGCTTGAATGGATTTGGGGTCTCTGTGTTGTCTATATATATGCATATATGTTTGTACATATTTTTTACTCTATTTTACTTATACATATTTATTCTATTTTATTTTGTTAACATGTTTTGTTGTCTGTCTCCCCCTTCTAGACTGTGAGCCCGCTGTTGGATAGGGACCGTCTCTATATGTTGCCAACTTGTACTTCCCAAGCGCTTAGTCCAGTGCTCTGCACACAGTAAGTGCACAATAAATACGATTGAATGAATGAATGAATGAATCGCCCAGGCTTTCCCAAATCTCAGGGAAAGTTGACTTGGCCTCTAGATTGAATGCTTGTTGTGGGCAGGGAACGTGCCTACCGACTCGATTATATTGTACTCTCCCTAGTGCTTAGTACAGCGTGCCGCACACAATAAGCACTCAGTAGATACCGCGTAGAATCTGCCATTTCTGGAACCGCCCTGTTATCACCTCCACCTCCATTTGTCAGCCTATCCCCGCCCCTTTCCCACCCAGTCTACCCTTCTCTGGACCCATCTCCACTCATCATCATCATCATCAATCGTATTTATTGAGCGCTTACTGTGTGCAGAGCACTGTACTAAGCGCTTGGGAAGTACAAATTGGCAACATATAGAGACAGTCCCTACCCAACAGTGGGCTCACAGTCTAAAAGACTCCACAACATCTCAGCAGATGCCTCTCTGGCAGTCACTCAAACCAGTGGGGCAGAGGGGAGAGAGAAGCGGAGAAGTTGGCGGTGTTGGCATTCAATGGTCGAAACTTCCTCCTATTCACACCTTTGCCCCATCACCTCCTTGCCCCTGAGCAGAGAACATCAGGCTGTTGGTAGGACAAGGCAGGCCACAGATTTCCAAGGGTGGCTTTTAGTGTCTCCATCAATCTACCCCGAAAAATAGGCTCATCCATCCAGGGAGCCTGCCTAATCTTAGCCCATCTCCCCCTTCAGACTGTAAGCTCACTCTGGGCAGGAATGTGATTGCATTCTCCTAAGCGCTTAATAAAACGATCTGCACTCAGGAAGCACTGCAGTACATATAACTGATTGACTGATCTCCATGTCTTATCTCCTCCCTCAGTTATCCCCACACTGGACTGGTCACCCCATAACCAATCAATCAATCAATCAATCAATCGTATTTATTGAGCACTTACTGTGTGCAGAGCACTGTACTAAGCGCTTGGGAAGTACAAGTTGGCAACATATAGAGACAGTCCCTACCCAACAGTGGGCTCACAGTCTAAAAGGGGGACACAGAGAACAAAACCAAACATACTAACAAAATAAAATAAATAGAATAGATATGTACAAGTAAAATAAATAAATAAATAAATAGAGTAATAAATATGTACAAACATATATACATATATACAGGTGCTGTGGGGAATGGAAGGAGGTAAGATGGGGGGATGGAGAGGGGGACGAGGGAGAGAGGAAGGAAGGGGCTCAGTCTGGGAAGGCCTTCTGGAGGAGGTGAGCTCTCAGTAGGGCCTTGAAGGGAGGAAGAGGGCGAGCTTGGCGGATGGGCAGAGGGATTGGGGGCATTCCAGGCCCGGGGGAGGACGTGGGCCGGGGGTCGATGGCGGGACAGGCGAGAGCGAGGTGTGGGGAGGAGATCAGCGGCAGAGGAGAGGAGGGTGCGGGCTGGGCTGGAGAAGGACAGAAGGGAGGTGAGGGAGGAGGGGGAGAGGTGATGGACAGCCTTGAAGCCCAGGGTAAGGAGTTTCTGCCTGATGCGCAGATTGATTGGGAGCCACCGGAGATTTCTGAGGAGGGGAGTAACATGCCCAGGGCGTTTCTGGACAAAGATAATCCGGGCAGCAGCATGAAGTATGGATTGAAGTGGAGAGAGACACGAGGATGGGAGATCAGAGGGAAGGTTGATGCAGTAGTCCAGACTGGATAGGATGAGAGCTTGAATGAGCAGGGTAGCGGTTGGGATGGAGAGGAAAGGGCGGGTCTTGGCAATGTCGCGGAGCTGAGACCGGCAGGTTTTGGTGACGGCTTGGATGTGAGGGGTGAATGCGAAAGCGGAGTCGAGGATGACACCAAGTTTGCGGGCTTGTGAGTTGGGAAGGATGGTAGTGGCATCAACAGAGATCGGAAAGTCAGGGAGAGGGCAGGGTTTGGGAGGGAAGACAAGGAGTTCAGTCTTAGACATGTTGAGTTTTAGGTGGTGGACAGACATCCAGATGGAGATGTCCTGAAGGCAGGAGGAGATGTGAGTCTGGAGAGAGGGGGAGAGAGCAGGGGCAGAGATGGAGATCTGGGTGTCATCAGCGTAGAGATGATAGTTGAAGCCGTGGGAGCGAATGAGGTCACCGAGGGAGTGCGTGTAGATCGAGAATAGAAGGGGACCAAGCACTGAACCTTGGGGAACCCCCACAGTAAGAGGATGGGAAGGGGAGGAGGAGCCTGCAGAAGAGACTGAGAAAGAACGACCGGAGAGATAAGAGGAGAACCAGGAGAAGACGGAGTCTGTGAAGCCAAGGTCAGATAGCGTGTTGAGGAGAAGGGGGTGGGCCACAGTGTCGAAGGCAGCTGAGAGGGCGAGGAGGATTAGGACAGAGTATGAGCCGTTGGATTTGGCAAGCAGGAGGTCATCGGTGACCTTTGAGAGGGCAGTTCCGTGGAATGTAGGGGACGGAAGCCAGACTGGAGGGGGTCGAGGAGAGAGTTGTTGTTGAGGAATTCTAGGCAGCACGTATAGACAACTCGTTCAAGGAGTTTGGAAAGGCATGGTAGGAGGGATATGGGGTGATAACTAGAAGGTGAGGTGGGGTCAAGAGAGGGTTTTTTTTAGGATGGGAGAGACATGGGCATGTTTGAAGGCAGAGGGGAAGGAACCAGTGGAGAGTGAGCGGTTGAAGATGGAAGTTAAGGAGGGGAGAAGGGATGGAGCGAGAGATTTCATGAGATGAGAGGGAATGGGGTCAGAAGCATAGGTGACCGGAGTAGCACTTGAGAGGAGGGATGAGAGCTCCTCTGAGGATACTGCTGGGAAGGATGGGAGAGTAGCAGAGAGTGTTGAGAGCCAGGAGGTTGTAGAAAGGGGAGGAATGACTTTGGGGAGGTCGGACCTCATGGATTGAATTTTGTTAATGAAGTAGGAGGCCAGATCTTTGTGGATGAGGGAAGGAGGAGGGGGAGGAACCGGGGGCCTGAGAAGGGAGTTGAATTTATGGAAGAGCTGGCGGGGATGATGGGCATGGGTGTTAATAAGGGAGGAGAAATAGTTTTGTCTGGCAGAGGAGAGGGCTGAGTTAAGGCAGGAAAGGATAAACTTGAAGTGAACGAAGTTGGCATGGTGTTTAGACTTCCGCCAGCAGCGTTCGGCAGCTCGAGCATAAGAGCGAAGGAGGCGGACAGTGGCAGTGATCCAGGGCTGTGGGTTAGTGGTACGAGAGCGGCGAAGGGAAAGGGGAGCGAGTGAGTCTAGCTGAATAGAGAGGGTAGAGTTGAGAGCAGTAATCTGATCATCAAGACTGGGTAGAGAGGAGAGGGCGGCGAGGTGGGGTGTGAGGCGCTCCGAAAGATGGGTGGGGTCCAGAGAGCGGAGATCTCTGTGAGGGATACTCATAATAATAATTATGTATTTATTAAGTGCTTACTGTGAGGTAGGCACTGTACTAAGCTCTAGGGTGGATACAAGAAAATCAGGTTGGACACAGTCCCTGTCCTGCATGCGGCTCACAGTCTTCATCCCCATTATCCAGATGAGGTAACTGAGGCAAAGAGAAGTGATTTGCCCAATCAATCAATCAATCAATCGTATTTATTGAGAACTTACTGTGTGCAGAGCACTGTACTAAGCGCTTGGGAAGTACAAGTTGGCAGCACAAGGTCATCCCCCCCGGCCTTACCTCCTTCCCCTCCCCACAGCACCTGTATATATGTATATATGTTTGTACATATTTATTACTCTATTTATTTATTTTATTTGTACACATTTATTCTATTTATTTTATTTTGTTAATATGTTTTGTTTTGTTGTCTGTCTCCCCCTTCTAGACTGTGAGCCCACTGTTGGGTAGGGACCGTCTCTATATGTTGCTAACTTGCACTTCCCAAGTACTTAGTACAGTGCTCTGCACACAGTAAGCGCTCAATAAATACGATTGAATGAATGAATGAAAGTGAAGACAGAGAAGCAGCGTGGCTCAGTGGGAAGAGCCCGGGCTTGGGAGTCAGAGGTCATGAGTTCTAATCCCGACTCTGCCGCTTGTCTGCTGTGCAACCTTGGGTAAATCACTTCACTTCTCTGGGCCTCAGTGACCTCATCTGTAAAATGGGGATGAAGACTGTGAGCCCCATGTGGGACAACCCCACAACGTTGCATCCCCCCCTCCAGCGCTTAGAACAGTGCTTGGCACATAGTAAATGCTTAACAAATGCCATCATCATCATCAAGTGGTGGAGCCGGGATTAGAACCCATGACCTTCTTACTCCCAACCCCGTGTTCTATCCTCTGCACCATGCTGATTCAGCCCTCCACCTCTTCTCACACCCATGGCATATAATATCCACATTTTTAATTGCAATTACTTCCCCCACCTGTCATCCCTGCTAAAATATAAATCACTTGAAGGCAGAGATCACACCTAATAACTCTACTGTATAGAGAAGCAGCGTGACTCAGTGGTAAGAGCCCGGGCTGTGGTGTCAGAGATCATGGGTTCAAATCCCAGCTCTGCCAATTGTCAGCTGTGTGACTTTGGGCAAGTCACTTAACTTCTCTGATCCTCAGTTACCTCATCTGTAAAATGGGGATTAAGACTGTAAGACCCACATGGGACAACCTGATCACCTTGTATCCTCCTCAGCGATTAGAACAGTGCTTTTCGACTGTGAGCCCACTGTTGGGTAGGGACTGTCTCTATATGTTGCCAATTTGTACTTCCCAAGCGCTTAGTACAGTGATCTGCACATAGTAAGCACTCAATAAATACGATTGATGATGCTTTGCACATACTAAGCACTTTATAAATGCCGTTATTATTATTATTATTACTCTCTGATCCTCAGTTACCTCATCTGTAAAATGGGGATTAAGACTGTGAGCCCCCCGTGGGACAACCTGATCCAACCTGATCACCTTGTTACCTCCCCAGCACTTAGAACAGTGCTTTGCACATAATAAGCGCTTAATAAATGCCATCACTATTATTCTTCTAGACTGTGAGCCCTCTGTTGGGTAGGGACCGTCTCTATAGGTTGCCAACTTGGACTTCCCAAGCGCTTAGTACAGTGCTCTGCACACAAAAAGCGCTCAATAAATATGATTGAATGAATTGTCCCAAGCACTTAGTATGGTATTCTGCACACAGTAGATTGTAAGATCCTTGTGGGAAGGGATTATGTCCTTTTTTTTTTTTTAATGGTAATTTAGTGTCTACTTTAATGGGTCTTGGGTGCCAGCAGGGAGGGGTGGGTAACACCCACCCACTCACCACACACACACATCTGTGCTTAGAACAGTGCTTTGCACATAGTAAGTGCTTAACAAATGCCATCATTATTATTATTATTATTATCTGCCCCCTCTAAATTAACCCACACAGACAACTAAAGGAAATAACTTATTTATTGGGGAATCCCCTGGCTTCCTGAACAAATAGGCTTTCCAGGAATTAGGATTTCAACCCTTTGCCTCCCAGTACTGAGTAGCCCATCAACCCCACCCTCTTTCCCCCCACCTTTAAACTACTTTTACCCAAGTCTACTAAGCCACCTTTACTTAGGCCTATTATTATTATTACTATTATTATTATTATAATGAGAAGCAGCGTGGCTCAGTGGAAAGAGCCTGGGCTTTGGAGTCAGAGGTCGTGGGTTCAAATCCCGGCTCCGCCACTTGGCTGTGTGACTTTGGGCAAGTTACTTGACTTCTCTGTGCCTCAGTTCCCTCATCTGTAAAATGGGGATTAAGTCTGTGAGCCCCACGTGGGACAACCTAATCACTTTGTATCCTCCCCAGCGCTTTGAACAGTGCTTTGCACTTAGTAAGCGCTTAATAAATGCCATTATTATTATTATTATTATTATTATTACTTAGGCCTATTATTCATTCATTCATTCATTCATGAGAGGCAGCATGGCTCAGTGGAAAGAGCACAGGCTTTGCAGTCAAAGGTCGGGGTTCAAATCCTGGCTCTGCCAATTGTCAGCTGTGTGACTTCGGGCAAGTCACTTAGCTTCTCTGTGCCTCAGTTCCCTCATCTGTAAAATGGGGATGAAGACTGTGAGCTCCCCGTGGGACAACCTGATCACCTTGTAACCTCCCCAGCGCTTAGAACAGTGCTTAGCACATAGAAAGCGCTTTATAAATGCCATCATCATTATTATTATTTATTAAATCATATTTATTGACCACTTACTGTGTGCAGAGCACTGAACTAAGCGCTTGGAAAGTACATTTCAGCAACAAATAGAGAAAATCCCTGCCCACAGCGGGCTTAAAGTCTAGAAGGGGGGAGGCAGACATTAAAACAGGTAAAAAGGCATCAATAGCATCGATACAAATAAAGAGAATTATAGATATACAGATATCATTAATATCAATAAATAGAATTATAAATATGTATCTATATATATAAGTGCTGTGGGGTGGGGAAGGGGGTAAGGGAGCAAGTCAGGGTGATAGGGAGGGGAGGGGAAAAAGTCCCACCCCCAATTCACCTGCCCAATTAATAGCCAACAGGCTTAGAGAAGTATCATGGCTTAATGAATAGAGCAGGGCCCTGAGAGTCAGAAGGACCTGGGTTCTAATCCCAGTTCCGCCACTTGTCTGCTGTGTGACCTTGGGCTGGTCATTTCACTTCTCTGGGCCTCAGTTTCCTCATCTGTAAAATGGGGATTAAGACTGTGAGCCCCACTGCGGGACAGGGACAGTGTCCTCTAATCTCCTCCATTGTTTAGTACAGTGCCTGGCATGTAGTAAGTGCTTAACAACTTAACTCTATTTATTTATTTATTTATTTATCTTACTTGTACATTTCTATCCTATTTATTTTATTTTGTTGGTATGTTTGGTTCTGTTCTCTGTCTCCCCCTTTTAGACTGTGAGCCCACTGTTGGGTAGGGACTGTCTCTATGTGTTGCCAATTTGTACTTCCCAAGCGCTTAGTACAGTGCTCTGCACATAGTAAGCGCTCAATAAATACGATTGATTGATTGATTGATTGATTGATTAACAAATACCATTTAAAAAAAAAATGTTTCCCCCACAAAGAGTGTGGGTCCATTAGTGGTATTGATTGCAGAGCACTGTACTATGCGCTATGAGCAGTACAGTAAAGTGGATAAACCATAGTTCTTGCTTACAGTCTAGTGGGATAGACAGACAATACAAAAAATTACAGATTAGGGGAAGCAACAATCAATCAATCATATTTATGAGCACTTACTATGTGCAAACACTGTACTGAGCGCTTGGGAGAATGCAATCTATGGTATCGTAGGAAACTAAGGAAGGAAACTAAGAGTATAAGGATGTGAATGTAACTTCTTTGGGGGTGGAATTAGTAACAAAGTGCTTAATGGGTGTGAACTCAGGCGACACAGAAGAGCAGGTGACTCTGTTTCCCCCTTTTAGACTGTGAGCCCACTATTGGGTAGGGACTGTCTCTATATGTTGTCAACTTGTACTTCCCAAGCGCTTAGTACAGTGCTCTGCACACAGTAAGCGCTCAATAAATATGATTGATGATGATGATGATGAAAAGTCAGTCAAGGAAGACTTCCTGGAGGAGATTTGATTTTAGTAAGGTTTAGAAAGTGTGGAAAGTGATAGGTGGTCTGTCAAATATAAATGGGGAGAGTGTTCTGGTCATTCAGTTGTATTTATTGAGCATTACTGTTTGCAGAACACTGTAGTAAGGGATTGGGAAAGTATGATACGATAATATATGGTGACATTCCCTGCCCACAACGAGTTTACAGGCCATGGACGCGGGTGAGGGGTCAGTGGCAAGATAGACAGAAGAAGAAACAGATCCACACACATCCATGAGTCCCTTTTTGGGTAAGGACCGTCTCTATATGTTGTCGACTTGTGCTTCCCAAGCACTTAGTCCAGTGCTCTGCACACAGTAAGCGCTCAATAAATACGATTGAATGAATGAATAAATCCATGGGTATCTAGTGTAGAGGATGGCTGTTAGACGCCCCTTCCGTGCTGGGGGAAAATAAGAAATTGACAGATGCCTGCTGGAGGAACTGGGCTTTAAACCCCATGACTGACACCATATGTCTGTCACTGTAGGTCAGTGGGTCAGATCATTCATTCATTCAATCGTATTTATTGAGCACTTACTGTGTGCAGTGCACTGTACTAAGCGCTTGGGAAAAGGGGGAGACAGACAACAAAACAAAGCGTGTGGATAGGTGTCGAGTCGTCAGGACAAATAGAATTAAAGCTAAATGCACATCATTAACAAAATAAATAGAATAGTAAATATGTACAAGTGAAATAGAGTAATAAATCTGTACAAACATCTATCCAGGTGCTGTGGGGAGGGGAAGGAGGTAGGGCAGGGGGATGGGGAGGAGGAAAGGAAAAAGGGGGCTGAGTGTGGGAAGGCCTCCTGGAGGAGGTGAGCTCTCAGGAGGGCTTTGAAGGGAGGAAGAGGGCTAGCTTGGCGGATGTGCGGAGGGAGAGCATTCCATAAAGATCAGCCACTGGGCGTTGAGCTTGGGCTCTGAACATCTCAACTGGCTTCTGACATCATCATCATCATCAATCGTATTTATTGAGCACTTACTGTGTGCAGAGCACCGTACTAAGCGTTTGGGAAGTACAAGTTGGCAACATATAGAGACAGTCCCTACCCAACAGTGGGCTCACAGTCTAAAAGGGGAAGACAGAGAACAAAACCAAACATACTAACAAAATACAATAAATAGAATAGATATATACAAGTAAAATAAATAAATAAATAAATAGAGTAACAAATATGTACAAACATATATACATATATACAGGTGCTGTGGGGAAGGGAAGGAGGTAAGATGGGGGGGATGGAGAGGGGGACGAAGGGGAGAGGAAGGAAGGGGCTCAGTCTGGGAAGGCCTCCTGGAGGAGGTGAGCTCTCAGTAGGGCCTTGAAGGGAGGAAGAGAGCGAGCTTGGAGGATGGGCAGAGGGAGGGCATTCCCAACATGGCCTAGTGGCTAGACCCCGTCCCGGAGAGTTAGAAGGACCTGCCTTCTAATCCCGGCTCCGCCACTTGTCCGCTGCGTGACCCCAGACAAGACGCTTCACTCCTCTGGGCCTCAGTTACCTCATCCATAAAATGGGGCCGCTGCATGACCCTGGACAAGACGCTTCACTCCTCTGGGCCTCAGTTACCTCATCCGTAAAATGGGGTTGAAGACTGTGATGCCTATGTGGGACAGGGACTGCGTCCAACCTCATACCCACAACAGTGCTTAGTACAGTTCTTAGTACACGAGAATAAGTGTGGCTCAGTGGAAAGAGCCCGGGCTTTGGAGTCAGAGGTCATGGGTTCAAATCCCGGCTCTGCCACTTGTCAGCTGTGGGACTTTGGGCAAGTCACTTCACTTCTCTGGCCCTCAGTTACCTCATCTGTAAAATGGGGATTAAGACTGTGAGCCCCACTTGGGACAAACTGATCACCTTGTAAACTTCCCAGTGCTTAGAACAGTGCTTTGCACATAGTAAGTGCTTTATAAATGCCAACATCATTATTATTATTATCACCTTGTAGCCCCCCAGCACTTAGAACAGTGCTTTGCACATAGTTAACGCTTAATAACTTCTAGACTGTGAGCCCACTGTTGGGTAGGGACCGTCTCTATAACAATCAATCAATCAATCGTATTTATTGAGCGCTTACTGTGTGCAGAGCACTGTACTAAGCGCTTGGGAAGTACAAGTTGGCAACGTATAGCGATGGTCCCTACCCAACCCTCCTGCTCCTTTCTGCGTCATCCCAACTTGCTCTCTTCTTTCATTTCCCCTCCCAGCCCCACACCACTTACGTCCATATTTGTCATTTATTTATTTACATTAATGTCTGTCTTGCCCTTTAGACTGTAGGCTCGTTGTGGACAGGGAATGCGTCTGTTATACTGTACTCTCCAAAGTGCTTAATACGGTGCTCTGCACACAGAAATCGCTCAACAAATATGACTGACTGACTCAGAGTAACCCCAGCACTTAGAACTGTGCTTGGTACATAGTAAGTGCTTAATGAATACCACAGTTATTAGAAGGGGGAGACAGAGAACAAAACAAAACATATTAACAAAATAAAATAAATAGAATAGAATTATTGGGAAGCAGCGTGGTTCAGCGGAAAGAGCACGGGCTTTGGAGTCAGAGGTCATGGGTTCAAATCCCAGCTCCGCCACATGCTTGCTGTGTGACCTTGGGTAAGTCTCACCTTCTCTGAGCCTCAGTTACCTCATCTGTAAAATGGGGATTAAGACTGTGAGCCCCACATGGGACAACTCGATCACACCGTATCCTCCCCAGTGCTTAGAACAGTGCTTTGAACATAGTAAGTGCTTAACAAATGCTCTATATGTTGCCAACCTGTACTTCCCAAGCACTTAGTACAGTGTTCTGCACATAGTAAGTGCTCAATATGATTGGTTGATTGATTGAAATGCCATTATTATTATTATTATTATTACTATTATTACAGTTCCTGGCATATAGTAGGTGCTTAACGAATACCACAATTATTATTCCGGGTGGCAGAGAGTGATAGCATCTGACTTCCTGCAGGATCGGGGGCCAGGCCCACGGCTTAATCTTCCTCATTTGTTCCAGCTCTGCCCACGCCAGAAACTAAACTCCGATTTGGGGCTGACTCACCACCCCAGGGAGACCTGCACCAAAGACAGGACTGATTTGGTCTCTGCTCTGAGGCCTGTGTCTCCGCCGCCGTGACTGACAGGAGGAGAACCGCCAAGGTCAGGATGTACTGGCCCAGCGGGATTCTGGGAAAATCCTTGGGTCTGTTCATTCATTCAATCGCATTTATTGAGCGCTTACTGTGTGTAGAGCACTGTACTAAGCACTTGGGAAAGTACACTACAACAATAAACAGACGCATTCCCTGCCCACAATGAGCTTACAGACTAGGTGTGGGGGGGGGAGACAGATGTTAATATAAAAAAATAAATTACAGATATCAATCAATCATATTTATTGAGCGCTCACTGTGTGCAGAGCACTGTACTAAGCGCTTGGGAAGTACAAGTTGGCAGCATTTAGAGACAGTCCCTACCCAACAGTGGGCTCACTGTCTAAAAGAGGGAGACAGAGAATAAAACCAAACATACTAACAAAATAAAATAAATAGAATAGATATGTACAAGTAAAATAAATAAATAAATAAATAAATAGAGTAATAAATATGTACAAACATATATACATATATACAGGTGCTGTGGGGAAGGGAAGGAGGTAAGATGGGGGGATGGAGAGGGAGATGAGGGGGAGAGGATGGAAGGGGCTCAGATATGTGCATAAGTGCTGTGGGATGGGTGGGGGGGGAGAAGATAAGGAACAATTGGGAGAAGAGGAGAGGGGGGCTTAGTCAGGGAAGGCCTCCTGGAGGAGATGGGCTTAATTATTATTAATAATAATAATAATAATAATGGCATTTATTAAGCTCTTACTATGTGCCAAGCACTGTTCTAAGTCCTCGGGAGGTTACAAGGTGATGAGGTTGTCCCACGGGGGGCTCACAGTCTGAATCCCCATTTTACAGATGAGGGAACTGAGGCCCAGAGAAGTTAAGTGACTTGTCCAAAGTCACACAGTGACAATTGGCGGAGTCCGGATTTGAACCCATGACCTCTGACTCCAAAGCCCATGCCCTTTCCACTGAGCCACGCTGCTTCTCTACACTACTTTGAAGAAAGGAAGAGTCTGTTGGATTTTGAGGAAGGAGGGCATCCCAGGCCAGAGGCAGGACGTGGATGAGGAGTCAGTGGCTAATCAGCTAATCATCAATCGTATTTATTGAGTGCTTACTGTGTGCAGAGCACTGTACTAAGCGCTTGGGAAGTACAAGTTGGCAACATATAGAGACAGTCCCTACCCAACAGTGGGCTCACAGTCTAATCAGCTTGGACAGAGTCCCTGACCCACATGAGGGCTCACAGTCTTCATTCCCATTTTACAGATGAGGACACTGAGGCTCAAAGAAGTGAAGTGATTTGCCCAAGGTCACCCAGCAGGGATAAGCAGCGTGGCTCAGTGGAAAGAGTGTGAGCTTGAGGGTCAGAGGTCATGGGTTCTAATCCTGACTCCACCACTTGTCAGCTGTGTGGGCGTGTCACTTAATGATGATGATGATGATGGCATTTGTTAAGCACTTACTATGTGCAAAGCACTGTTCTAAGCTCTGGGGGGGATGCAAGGTGAGGTAACTAAGGCTCAGAGAAGTGAAGTGACTTGCCCAAGGTCACACAGCCGACATGTGGGGGAGCCGGGATTAGAGCCCGTGACCTCTGACTCCCAAGTCCGGGCTCTTGCCACTGAGCCACGCTGCATCTTTAACTTCTCTGTGCCTCAGTTACCCCATCTGTAAAATGGGGATTAAGACTGTGAGTCCCATGTGGGACAACTTAATCACCTTATATCCCCCCCCAGCGCTTAGAACAGTGCTTGGCACATAGTAAGCACTTAACAAATACCATCAATATCATTATTATTATGTGGCAGAGCAGGATTAGAACTCAGTTCCTTCCGACTCCTAGGCCTGGGCTCTCTCCACTAGGCCACACTGCTTCCTGTGCCACATGTCTGCTGTGTTACCTTGGGCAAGTCACTTCATCATCATCATCAATCGTATTTATTGAGCGCTTACTGTGTGCATAGCACTGTACTAAGCGCTTGGGAAGTACAAGTTGGCAACATATAGAGACAGTACCTACCCAACAGTGGGCTCACAGTCTAAAAGGGGGAGACAGAGAACAAAACCAAACATACTAACAAAATAAAATAAATAGAATAGATATGTACAAGTAAAATAAATAAATAAATAGAGTAACAAATATGTACAAACATATATACGTATATACAGGTGCAGTGGGGAAGAGAAGGAGGTAAGATGGGGGGGATGGAGGGGGGAGAGGAAGGAAGGGGCTCAGTCTGGGAAGGCCTCCTGGAGTAGGTGAGCTCTCAGTAGGGCCTTGAAGGAAGAGAGCTTGAAGTCACTTCACTTCTCTGTGCCTCAGTTCCCTCATCTGTACAATGGGGATTAAGACTGTGCACCCCACGTGGGACAACCTGATTACTTTGTGCCTACCCCAGCGCTTAGAACAGTGTTTGGTACATGGTAAGCACTTAACCAATTCCATCATTATTATTATTAATATATGGACATAAGTGAAAATCATATTTTTTTTTCTAACACAGATCAGCAAGGGAGACACCTGCTAAGGGAGACCCCCGGGAGGGATTCTGGTTCCCTCAGCTGTGACCCGCTCAGAGAGTCTTCTCCAACGGGCAGGGTTTTTACAGGGAGGTCCTGTCTTCCAACGGCTTGGGTTTCCTGTTTGTCATGTATTTTGAGAGTGATTCCAGTTTAAACGATTTCATATGACAAGTGGAAACGCAGTTACCTCTTAAAATGAAACCATAAGGATTTCTAATTTCTAATTTCCTGCGAGCAACCCCCTCTCCTCCCCTGGCTCCAGGCCCCACACCCCCGGGCCCGCCCCTGGATTCCATCTGTTCACAGACGCTCACACAACACACACACACACACACACACACACACACACACACACACACACACACACCACACACACTCACACAAGCTCCCGCTTCTGTTCCTATCAGTCCCTGTCACCACCTCTGACACAACCCTGGTGACGCAAACGTGTCGGCTCCGAACCGTCTCCCCAAAACCCCCTCTGTGCACCCCTCCAGATCCTCCCAGCAAGGACTTTACCCTTATATATATATATATATACCTGTATATATGTATATATGTTTGTACAATATTACTCTATTTATTTATTTATTTTACTTGTACATATCTATTCTATTTATTTCATTTTGTTAGTATGTTTGGTTTTGTTCTCCGTCTCCCCCTTTTAGACTGTGAGCCCACTGTTGGGTAGGGACTGTCTCTATGTGTTGCCAACTTGGACTTCCCAAGTGCTTAGTACAGTGCTCTGCACACAGTAAGCGCTCAATAAATACGATAGATAGATTGATTGATTGATTCTCACTTCTTACTTACTTTTCACTCTCTTACGGTCAGCAGCGTGGCTCAGTGCAAAGAGCACGGGCTTTGGAGTCAGAGGTCAGGGGTTCAAATCTCGGCTCTGCCAATTGTCAGCTGTGTGATTTTGGGCAAGTCACTTCACTTCTCTGGGCCTCAGTTACCTCATCTGTAAAATGGGGATGAAGAGTGTGAGCCCCCCGTGGGACAACTTGATCACCTTGTAACCTCCCCAGCACTTAGAACAGTGCTTTGCACATAGTAAGCGCTTAATAAATGCTATTATTATTATTATTATTATTATTATTATGTGGAAAGAGCCCTGGAGTGGGAGTCAGAGGACCTGAATTCTAATCCCAGCTCGGCCACTTGTCTGCTGGGTGGCCTTAGGTGAGTTATTTCTGTCCTCTGTGACTCAGTTCCCTCATCTGTAAAATGGAGATTAAGACTGTGAGCCCCCCGTGGGACAACTTGATCACCTTGTAACCTCCCCAGCACTTAGAACAGTGCTTTGCACAGAGTAAGTGCATAATAAATGCTATTATTATTATTATTATTATTATTATTATGTGGAAAGAGCCCGGGAGTGGGAGTCAGAGGACCTGAATTCTAATCCCAGCTCCGCCACTTGTCTGCTGGGTGGCCTTAGGTGAGTTATTTCTTTCCTCTGTGCCTCAGTTCCCTCATCTGTAAAATGAGGATTAAGACTGTGAGCCCCAAGCGGGACAGGGACTGTGTCCAACCAGGTTATCTTGTATCTACCCTAGTGCTTAGAACAGTTCTTGACACATAATAAGCGCTTAACAAGTACCGTAATCATTGTTATTATTGCTATTAATCATCCCAGCTCCGCCGCATGTCTGCTGTTTGACCTGGGGCAAGTCGTTTCATTTCTCTTCCCTTCGCTTCACTTCACAGTAAAGCAGTGTGGCTTAGTGGAAAGAGCCCAGGCTTGGCAGTCAGAGGACATGGGTTCTAATTCCGCCTCCTCCACTTGTCTGCTGCGTGTCCTTGGGCAAGTCACTTAACTTCTCTGTGCCTCAGTTACCTCATCTGTAAAATGGGGATGAAGACTGTGAGCCCCACGTGGGACAACCTGATTACCCTATATCTACCCCAGTTCTTAGAACAGTGCTTGACACATAGTAAGCACTTAACAAATACCATAATTATTATTCTCTGGGCCTCAGTTCCCTCACCTGCAAAATGGGGATTAAGACTGTAAGCCCCACATAGGACAGGGACTGTGTCCAACCTGATTATCTTGCATCTACCCTAGTGCTTAAGACATTGCTTGGCACATATTAAGTGCTTAATAAATACCACAATTAGTATTATTATTCTCCTGCTGTCCTCCAAGCTCCTCCCTGCCCAAACTGGATGGGGGAGAGAGAGGGGGTTTGGAAGCCAGAGGAAAGATATGGGAAGGAGGATCTTTTTTCTCCCTTAATCATTTCCTTCCAGGCAGAATCAATGAAGATTAGGAAGATGGTCAAATCCCTTTGAGCGCTTGATATTCATCCCATCCTCAGCCCAACAGCATTTATGTCCCTATCCATAATTTATTTTAACATCTGTCTCTCCATCTAGCCTGTAAGCTTCTGGTGATTAGGGATTGTACATATTTACTATTCTATTTATTTTGCTAATGATGTGCATCTAGTTTCACTTCTATTTATTCTGATGCTTGACACCTGTCCACATGTTTTGTTTTGTCATCTGTCTCCCCCGTCTAGACTGTGAGTCCATTGTTGGGTAGGGACTGTCTCTATGTGTTGCCAACTTGTACTTCCCAAGCGCTTAGTACAGTGCTCTAGACACAGTAAGCACTCAATAAATATGATTGAATGAATGAATGAATGAATGAATGAATTTAGCAATTCTGGTGTATTCTCCCAAGGGCTAAATACAGTGCTCTGCACACTGTAAGCCCTCAATAAAAGCCATTGATGTATTGATTTTTGTCTTCATATTTTCTTGTCTTGTTTCTTCTCTCATCTGTATCTGTCTCCAGGTCCCTCTCCTCCTTTTATTTTTAGATTGCCTAATTGTCTAATTG
Organism: Tachyglossus aculeatus; assembly: GCF_015852505.1. Classification (NCBI taxonomy): domain Eukaryota; kingdom Metazoa; phylum Chordata; class Mammalia; order Monotremata; family Tachyglossidae; genus Tachyglossus; species Tachyglossus aculeatus. The sequence goes on from NC_052072.1 coordinate 5,022,544, forward strand.
CAATTGTCTAATTAATAATAATAATAATAATAATGGTATTTGGTAAGCGCTTACTATGTGCCAAGCACTATTCTAAGCACTGGGATAGATACAAGGTAATGGGGTTGTTCCATGGGGGGCTCACAGTCTTAATCCCCATTTTACAGATGAGGTAACTGAGGTCCAGAGGAGTGAAGTGACTTGCCCAAAGTCACATGGCTGACAAGTGGCAGAGCCAGGATTAGAACCCATGACCTCTGACTCCCAAGCCCGGGCTCTTTCCACTGGGCCATGCTGCCACATGTGTATTTTCTTCCAGTGCTCAGTACAGCGCTCACATTCAGTAGGGTGCTCTGAACACTAAGTGCTCAATGAATACTATTCCTAAGCCTTTTTAAAGGCACATCTCCCCCAAAACGGCTTCCCCGGCTAAGCCCTCATTTCCTTTTTTCTCACCCGCCCCCCCGCATCACTCCAATTTGCTCCCTTTATTCATCCCCTCCCTCGGCCCCAAAGAACTTATGTTCCTATCTGTAATTTATTTATTCCTATTAATGTTTGTCTTCCCCTCTAGACTGTGAGCTCATTGTCAGTCGGGCATGTGTCTGTTATAGTGTTCTAGTGGACTCTCCCAAGCGCTTAGTACAGCGCTCTACATCCAGAAAGTGTTCAATAAATATGACTGCTTAGTGGACTGTTGGGGGGGGGGGGGTGTATCTATCTGTCATATTCTTCCATCTACGCACTTCAAACTGTGACCTCTGGACACTTAATGTTCTCCCCACCCCCAACCCCACAGCATTTTAAGTACATTCTATATTCTATATTCTAAATTATTTAATGTCCAACTCCCCCTTTAGACTGTAAGCTCATTATAGGCAGGGAATGTGTCTGCTAATTCCGTTGTGTTGTCCTCTCCCGTGTGCTTAATCCAGTGCTCTGCACACAGTAAGCACTCAATAAATATGATTGCTTGATGGACTGTGGGGGGGAATATATCTATCTGCCATATTCTTCCATCTATGCACTTCAAACTGTGACCTTTGGACACTTAATATTCTCCCCACCCCCAACCCCACAGCTTTTTATGTACATTCTATATTCAAAATTACTTAATGTCCATCTCCCCCTCTGTACAGTAAGCTCGTTGTGGGCAGGGAATATGTCTGCTAATTCCGTTGTGTTGTCCTCTCCCGTGTGCTTAATCCAGTGCTCTGCACACAGTAAGCACTCAATAAATATGATTGCTTAATGGACTGTGGGGGGGAATATATCTATCTGCCATATTCTTCCATCTATGCACTTCAAACTGTGACCTTTGGACACTTAATATTCTCCCCACCCCCAATCCCACAGCTTTTTATGTACATTCTATATTCAAAATTACTTAATGTCCATCTCCCCCTCTATATAGTAAGCTCGTTATGGGCAAGGAATATGTCTGCTAATTCCTCTGTGTTGTCCTCTCCCGTGTGCTTAATCCAGTGCTCTGCGTTTCATTCATTCATTCAATCGTATTTATTGAGTGCTTACTGTGTTCAGAGCACTGTACTAAGTGCTTGGGAAGTACAAGTTGGCAATGTATAGAGACGGTCCTTACCCAACAATGGGCTCACAGTCTAGAAGGGGGAGACAGACAACAAAACAAAACATGTGGACAGGTGTCAAATCATCAGTACAAATAGAATTAAAGCTAGATGCACATCATTAACAAAACAAATAGAATAGTAAATATGTACAAGTAAAATAGAGTAATAAAGCTGTACAAACATATATACAGGTATATATGAACATATGTATACATCTGCACATAGTAAGCACTCAATAAATATGATTGATGGATTGACTGACTCTCCAAGAGTTTTGTCCAGTGCTCTGCAAAACTCAGTAGAAACGACCGATTGATTCCAAGTGTTTAGATTAGTTCTCTGCACATAGAAAGTGCTCAATAAACCCCATTGATGGTTTGATTGACTGATTAAAGCAGAACCCAACCCTGTCAAGCTGGGGGAACCTCAGTGGGTGAATTGGCCAGCCAGTCAATCGTTTTAATTGCATGTTTAGAGTGTGCAGAGCATTGGACTTTCCAAGCGCTTTGTACAGTGCTCTGCACACAGTAATCGCTCAATAAATATGATTGAATGAATGAATGAAATGAATTGGACTAAGTGCTTGGGGGAGTACGATAGAACAGAGGCAGTAGATGCATTCGCTCAGTCAGTCTGTCAGTCATATTTATTGAACTCTTACCGTGCACTGTACTAAGCACTTAGGAGAGTCCAATATAACAATAAACAGACACATTCCCTGCCCACAATGAGCTTACAGTCTAGAGGGCATATTAAGCACTTACTTTGTGCCAGGCACTGTTCTAAGCACTGGGGCAGATACAAGCTAATCAGGTTGGATATAGTCCCTGTCCCGCAAGGGACAGTCTAATCTAATCTAGTCTAATTGATGGTATTTATTAACATTTACTGTGTGCAGAGCACTGTACTAATGCTTGGGAGTGGACGATGTCACAGAGTTGATAGATGCATTCCCTGCCCACGTGGGGCTTACAGTCTAGAAACTCTAGAGAATCAACAGTCTAAGTTGGAGGGAGAAGGATTGAATCCTCATTTTACAAATGAGGTAACTGAGGAACAGGGAGGTGAAGTGACTTGCTCAAGGGAAGTAGTGTGGCTCAGTGGAAAGAGCCCGGGCTTTGGAGTCAGAGGTCATGGGTTCGAATCCCGATTCCGCCACATGTCTGCTGTGTGATCTTGGGCAAGTCACTTAACTTCTCTGGGCCTCAGTTACCTCATCTGGAAAATGGGGATTAAGACCGTGAGCCCCACGTGGGACAACCTGATCACCCTGTATCCTCCCCAGTGCTTAGAACAGTGCTTTGCACATAGTAAGCACTTAAAAAATGCCAATTATCATTATTATTATATTGAAGACAAGTGGTGGAACCAGAACTAGAACCCAAGTCCCCTGGCTCTCAGGTCCGGGCTCTAGCAGCGTGGCTTTGTGGAAAGAGCACGAGCTTGGGAGTTAGAATGGAACCTGTGTTCTAATCCCACCTCCTCCATTTGTCTGCTGTGTGACCTTGGGTGACTTCTCTGTGCCTCAGTTACCTCATCTGTAAAATGGGGACTAAAAGCATGAGCCCCATGTGGGACAACCTGATTACCCTGTACCTATTCCAGTGCTTCGCACATAGTAAGTGATTAACAAACACCACAGTTATTATTATTTCAATAACCAAATACTAGTTTCAATGTCTGGACTCTGACTGAGGGGAAGCCTTTCATTCATTCAGTCATATTCATTGAGTACTTAGTGTGTGCAGAGCACTGTACTAAGTATTTGGGAGAGTACAATGCAACAATTTGACAATTTACACACAGTAAATGCTTAATAAATACCATTAATTGACTGATTAGAATGTGAGTCCCTTGCAGGATAGGGTCTGTGTCCCACCTAATAATAATAATAATAATGATGATGGCATTTATTAAGTGCTTACGATGTGCAAAGCACTGTTCTAAGTGCTGGGAAGGTACAATAATAATAATAATAATAATAATGACATTTATCAAGCACTTACTATGTGCAAAGCACTGTTCTAAGCGCTGGGGAGGCTACAAGGTGATCAGGTTGTCCCACAGGGGCCTCAGAGTCTTCATCCCCATTTTCCAGATGAGGGAACTGAGGCCCAGAGAAGTGAAGTGACTTGCCCAAAGTCACACAGAGCCGGGATTTGAACCCATGACCTCTGACTCCAAAGCCCATGCTCTTTCCACTGAGCCACACTGCTTCTCTACCTGAATTAGCTTTTATCTACCCCAGTGCTTAGAACAGTGCCTGACACAAAATAAGTGCTTTGTTCCCTGCGCATTCCCTGCCCATAAGTCTACTTGAGCCTTTCAGCATGATTTAGCTTGTACTCTCCCAAACACTTAGTACAGTGCTCTTGCGCCCATTAAACACTTGATAAATACCACTGATGATTGACTGATTAATGAATAGATGTAGTATTACATGGACTTATTGTTGATAATTATGAGAAGCAGCATGGCTTAGTGGGTAGAATAAGGGCTTGGGAGTCAGAAGGACTTAGGTCCTAATCTCGGCTCTGCTACTTGATGATGATGATGGCATTTATTAGGAACTTATGTGCAAAACACTGTTCTAAGCGCTGGGGAGGTTACAAGGTGATCAGGTTGTCCCACGGGGGGCTCACAGTCTTAATCCCGATTTTACAGGTGAGGGAACTGAGGCCCAGAGAAGTTAAGTGACTTGCCCAAAGTCACACAGCTGGCAATTGGCAGAGCCGGGATTTGAACCCATGACCTCTGACACCAAAGCCCGGGCTCTTTCCATTGAGCCATACTGCTTCTCTGCTTTGTGAACCTGGGCAGGTCACGTCACCCCTCTGAGCCTCAGTTACCTCAACTGTAAGATGGGGATGAAGACTGTGAGCCCCAAGTGGGACAATGACTATCCAACCTGATTAGCCTGTATCTCCCCCAGTGCTTAGAGCTTAGGGGGGGGATCAGGTTGTCCCATATGGGGCTCACAGTCTTCATCCCCATTTTACAGATGAGGTAACTGAGGCCCAGAGTAGTTAAGTGACTTGCCCAAAGTCACACAGCTGACTAGAGATGGAGCCGGGATTTGAACCCATGACCTTCTGACTTCGAGGCCCGCGCTCTAATCCACTATGTGGTGCTGCTTCTCCATTACCTGCAGTCTGAAGTTTGGCCTTTACATCTGAAAGAGTCAATGACTGAAACGTGACGGCTCCTTGATTGGTTGCTCTTTCTCGCACTTGTTAACACACCAACTGAAAACCACATCCTTTCCTTTCCTTCATCCAAGATTCCCATTTTATTTTTGGACACATTTCATTCATATCAAAATGATCATCCCACTCGCTTCCAGATCTTTAATGATTCCGTCTAATGAGAAAACGTGTGACTCACTATCTATCTCATGCTAAGTTGGAGTAGCACCTGTGAATGCTGGAAAATGCCGGGCTTTGCCAAAATTCTTTCATAAAATCTCACACTCCGGAGTTTGAAAGAGTACATAATGTGCTCGGGGCTCAGAATGCTTTTTTGATTATTGTGATGGAGGAAATGAGTCTTAGAAGTAGTGATAATAGTAGTTAGTAATAATGATATAGGATTAATGGTATTTACTGACCGCTCACTCTGTGCTGAGCACTGTAATAATAATAATAATAATAATGATAATAGTGTTGGTATTTGTTAAGCGCTTACTATGTGCCAAGCACTGTTCTAAGGGCTGGGATAGATACAAGGTAATCAGGTTGCCTCACGTGGGGCTCACAGTCTTCATCCCCATTTTACAGATGAGGTAACTGAGGCACAGAGAAATTAAGTGACTTGGCCAAGGTCACACAGCTGACAACTGGCAGAGCCTGGATTAGAACCCATGACCTCTGACACCCAAGCCCGTGCCTCTTTCCACTGAGCCACGCTGCTTCGCCTAAGCACTTGGGAGAGGACAATACGACAAAGTTAGTAGACACGTTCCCTGCCCACAATGAGCTTATAGTAATAGATCATCATCATCATCATCAATCGTATTTATTGTTACCTAGTAGTAATAGCAGTAGTAGTAATAATAATGATGGCATTTGTTAAGCACTTACTATGTGCCAAGCACTGTTCTAAGCACTGGGGTAGACACAAGGTTATCGGGTTGTCCCACGTGGGGCTCACAATCTTCATCCCCATTTTATAGATGAGGGAACTAAGGCACAGAGAAGTAGTAGAAGTAGTAGTAGTAATAGCGGCATTTAGAGAAGCAGCGTAGCTCAGCGGAAAGAACACGGACTTTGGAGTCAGAGGTCATAGGTTCAAATCCCAGCTCTGCCAATTATCAGCTGTGTGACTTTGGGCAAGTCACTTCACTTCTCTGTGCCTCAGTTACCTCATCTGTAAAATGGGGATGAAGACTGTGAGCCCCACGTGGGACAATCTGATTACCTTGTATCTACCCCAGTGCTTAGAACAGTGCTTGGCACATAGTAAGTGCTTAACAAATACCAACATTATTATTATTATTATTATTATTATTATTAAAATGAAGATTAAGACTGTGAGCCTCCTTGTGGGACAACCTGATCGCCTTGTAACCTCCCCAGCGCTTAGAACAATGCTTTGCACATAATAAGCACTTAATAAATGCCATCATTATTATTATTTGTTGTGTGTTCTCCTGGGTACAGTGCACTCTACTAAGCTCTTGGGAAAGTCCAAGAAAAGAAAGACAAATTCCCTGCCCCTGCCTGCAGGAAGTTTACTTTCTAATGATTATTTCTGAAGACCTATATTGGGAAAAATTTCTGTCAGAGCACAACAGAACATTCCTCCAAGGACAAGACAAAACGATACAATAATACTTCTGGACATGGGAACGCAATCCTCTTAAATATCAAATTAAAAATGGTTTAGAATTGGAATCCCAAATATACCAAATAACTCTGGAGCACAAGTGGGATGCTTGAGAGAATTCTTAATGACATTGTCCCCCAGGAATTCTTAACCACTGGAATTTCCAGGTATCAAGTTGTTTTTAATTCCACATGTCTCAGCATTCCTGAAGTCCAAGAAAAATCTTCAACTCCATCAAGGCGAACTATGACTTTGGCAGGACACAAAACTATAGACCCCCCATTTGAGTGCTCTATGCCTACCACAAAATAATCGGCACTGTATAGAAGCATTATTTCATCACAGGCGATTTTTCCTTCCTTCATATTAGATTCTTCCTTGGTCTCAAGGAAGAGTAAAATCCCAGAAGAGGCAAGTGTTGTTGTTTTTTTGCGATACAGCAGTTATTGGGGACTCTGGGACTCTCCCTCTGAACGGTCTATTTTACTAGGGATCAAATGTTCCTGAATTAAAGTTGTTTTAGCTAAGGTCCCCAGCCTTCAATCTTGGCAACAAATGGAATGCTAACCGCAGTAACGGATTTGGGAGAGATCCACTCTGTAATTTCCACCTTTGAGGTGATGTCATAAAGACCCAGGCAGAGAAGAGAACAGGTGAGAGCGAGAGTGAAGCTGTTCTCAGCGATTCCTCACCCCACTGAGGGCAATGAAGCGGGACACAGAGCATTCTGAGAGTTTTGATGGGTGATACCTCAGACGAATTGGGAGGTTGGGAAGTGAGAGGGAGCTCAAAATAATCCCTGCTCCAGGAATAGAAACAGAGAGGTAGTGCTGAAGAAAAACAGCAGCTCAGCCTCCAGGATCAACTCCTGCCAACAAGAGGCTTGCTCATCAGAGACAAATTTTGCAAACCCTCAGACATCTGGCTCCTTGCTCTCCTTCAGTGATGATCCCAACAGGCCCATTCTGCTCTGCTCAAATAAGTCTCCCTGACCCTATTCAGATTATTATCATTTTTTATGGTATTTGTTAAGCGCTTAATCTGTGCCAGGCGCTGTACTAACTGCTGGGGTAGTTACAAGCTAATGAGGTTGAACGCTATCCATGTCCCACATGGGGGCTCACTGTCTTAATCCCCATTTTACTGACGAGGGAACTGAGACACGGAGAAGTGAAGTGACTTGCCTAAGGGCACCCAGCAATCAAAAGGCGGAAACTGGGATTAGAACCCAGGTCCTTCTGACTCCCATGCACTATCCACTAGGCTATGCTGCCTCCCTTTCCTCACTCCCTAAAGACTGGATGGGAGGGGATTTCCATCTGACCTCAGGCTCACTGTGATTAGATATACGTCGGTCATGTCTTCGTTCATTTATTCTTTCATTCATTGTCATTTTTACTGAGCCCTTACTGTGCGCAGAGCACTGTACTAAGCGCTTGGGAGAGTGCAATAAACTGACACATTCTCTGCCCACGACGAGCGTACAGTCTAGAGGGCGAGCTTTCAGTCTCAAGAGTTATGGGTTCGTGAGACAGGATTGACTGACTGACTTGGCATTTATCCTCATCTCTCTCATTTAATCCAAATGTTCAATCTGTCACCAAATCCTTTCAGTTCTATCTTCACAACGTCGCTAAAATCCGTCCTTTCCTCTCCATCCAAACTGCTGCTACTCTGATCCAAGAATTTCTCCTGTCCTCCTTCATGGCTGCGCATCAGTTTCCTCGGTGACCTCTCCGCCTCCTGTCTAGTCCATACTTCATTCAGCTGCAGCAAATGTTCAATCCCAATTTCTCCACTCCTTAAGAGCATCCAGAGGTTGCCCATCCACCACCGCATCAAACAGAAACTCGTCGCCTTTGGCTTTAAAGCCCTTAATCCCCTGGCCCCCTCCTACCTCACCTCACTACTCTTCCACTCCAACGCAGCCCGCACGCCTCTCTGCTCTGTTGCCAACCTACTCACTGTACCTAGATCTCATCTTTCTTGCCACCAACTCCTCACCCACATCCTGCCCCTGGCCTGGAATTCCCTCCCTCTTAATAAGCATTCATTCATTCATTCATTCAATCATATTTATTGAGCACTTACTGTGTGCAGAGCACTGTACTAAGTGCTTGGGAGAGTCCGATGCAGCAATAAAGAGTGACAATCCCTGCCCACAACGAGCTCACAGCCTAGAAGGGGGGAGAAAGACACCAATACAAATAAACAAAACCCCAGCTCTTAGAATGGTGTTTGGCACCTAGTAATAATAATAGTAATAGTAGTAATAATAATAATAATCTGACAGATAATCACTCTCCCCACCTTCAAAGCTTATTAAAATCACATCTTTTCAGAGATCCTTTTCTTGACTAAGCCCTTTTCTTCCCTGCTCCCTCTCCCTTCTAAAACCTCTACCCTTTCAGCACTTGATATTCACTCCACCCTCAGCCCCACAGTACTTGTGTATATATCTGGAATTTATTTTAATGTTTCCCTTTCTAGACTGTAAACTCTTTATGGGCAGGGAACAGGTCCAAGTTGTGCTTCAAGTGCTTAGTACAGGGCCCAGTGGCTAGAGTCCAGACCTGGGAGACAGAAGGACCTGGGTTCTAATCCTGGCTCTGCCACTTGTCTGCTGTGTGACCTTGGGCAAGTTACTTCACTTTTCTGAGTCTCAGTTCCCTCATCTGTAAAATGGAGATCCATTTTACAAATGGATCTTAAAAATGGATTTTTAAAATGGAGATTCAGGAGACCCTGAATCCAGTATGGAACAGGGATTGTATCCAACCTGATTAGAGCAATGCTTGACACATAGTAAATGCTTAACATATATTATTATTATTGATTGTGTTGTATTTTTCCAAGCACTTAGTACAGTGCTCTGTGCACAGTAAGAGCTCAATAAATACCACTGATTGATAGATTGATTGATAATAATGATAATGGTTTAGCCATTTTCTTGCTGTGCAAGCTTGGCCAAGTCTCTAACTTCCCTGAGCCTCCGTTTCCTTGTCTGTAAAATGGGATAAAATTCCTGTTAACGGTTATTAACAGGGACAATGACCTACTTGATTATCTCATATTTACCCCAGAAATTAGTACAGTGCTTAAGGTATAGTAGGCACTTGAATCTTATTATCATTATTGGTAGTAGTAGTAGTAGTAGTAGTAGTAGTAGTAGTAGTAGTAGTAGTAGTAGTAGTAGTATAACAACACTTTAGAGAGAACAATGCATTCTCCAAGTAAGTCTTTGGGTCATTATTTGATTAGATTATTATTTGTCTTCTCCTCTTCTTCCTCCTCCTCCTCTTTCTCACTGTCCTCCTCATTATCATCTTCCTCCTCCTCCTCTTCCTCCTAATCCTCTTCCTTCTCTTCACCTTCCTCTTCCCCCTTCTCCTCCAGAGAATACAAGGCCGTCTTGCTGGCTCTGCAGGAGAATGGTCTGGAAGCCACCCCCGTGAAACAGGAGCACTTCGTGAAATCCCTAGTGAACGTGTGACCGTCGATACGCCAGAAAGACTTGGATTTTTATGAAGGCTTATTTAGAAAACAAGAATTACTCTCTGATTTAGAGAAGCTATAAAGACCACCCATCCATTATTTGGTCCTGTGGACTGCAACCGCACATTTGGATGGTTGACTTTTGTGTCCGGGCGATGACCCCAGTGTTCTGGGACACCGTCCACACGTTCTTGTATCTGGGAAATGGCAATGTTTGCCTGCTTTTTTTATAAAGGACCTTTAATTATCGTTTGACCAAAGGGTCTCCATCACCTCGCCCCCTCCTGCCTAACCTCCCTTCTCTCCTTCTCCAGCCCAGCCCGCACCCTCCGCTCTTCTGCTGCTAATCTCCTCACTGTGCCTTGTTCTTGCCTGTTCCGCCGTCGACCCCCGGCCCACATCATCCCCCGGGCCTGGAATGCCCCCAATCCCTCTGCCCATCCGCCAAGCTAGCTCTCTTCCTCCCTTCGGGGCCCTACTGAGAGCTCACCTCCTCCAGGAGGCCTTCCCAGACTGAGCCCCCTCCTTCCTCTCCCCCTTGTCCCTCTCTCCATCCCCCCGTCTTGCCCCCTTCCCTTCTCCACAGCACCTGTACATATGTGTATGTGTTTGTACATATTTATTACTCTATTTATTTATTTATTAATTTATTTTACTTGTACATATCTATTCTATTTATTTTATTTTGTTAATATGTTTGGTTTTGTTCCCTGTTTCCCCCTTCTAGACTGTGAGCCCACTGTTGGGTAGGGACTGTCTCTATATGTTGCCAACTTGGACTTCCCAAGCGCTTAGTACAGTGCTCTGCACATAGTAAGTGCTCAATAAATACGATTGATTCCTTCTCCCCTTCCTCCTCCTTCTCCTTCTCTTCCTCCTCCTCCTTCTCATAGCCATCCTTGTCCTCTTCCTCCTCTTCTTCCTCTTTCTCTTCCTCTGCCTTCTCCTTCTTATCCTCCTCCTCCTCTTTCTCCTTATCTTCCTCTTCCTCCCATCCTCTTTCTCTTCATCTTCCTCCTCTTCTTTCCCTTCTTCCTCCTCTTTCTCCTCCTCCTCGTCTTCCTCTTTCTTTTCCTCCTCTTTCTCCTCCTCTTCCACCTCCCCCTCTTTGTCCTTCTCCTCCTCCTTTTGGTTTTCTATTGGTATTTGTTAAGCTTTTACTATGAGCCAGGCACTGTATTAATCAATCAATCGCATTTATTGAGCGCTTACTGTGTGCAGAGCACTGTACTAAGCACTTGGGAAGTACAAGTTGGCAACATACAGAGACGGTCCCTGCCCAACAGTGGGCTCACAGTCTAGAAGCACTGGGATAGATGCAAGATAGGATGGACATAGTCTATTTTCCATACAGGCTCACAGTCTTAATCCCCATTTTACAGATGAGGTAACTGAGGCACAGAGAAGCCAAGTGACAGAGAAGCAGTGTGGTCTAGTGGCTAGAGCCCGGGCCTGGGAGTTGGAAGGACCTGCGTTCTAACTATAGCTCTGCCACTTATCCACTGTATGACCTTGGGAAAATCATTTCACTTCTCTGGGCCTCAGTACCTCATCTGTAAAATGGGGATTGGGACTGTGAGCTCTACATGGGACAACCTGATTACCTTGTATCTAACCCAGCACTTAGAACAGTGCTTGGCACATAGCAAGCGCTTAACAAATACCACCATCATCATCAGCATCATTATTATTATTACTGTCCCAAGTGCTTAGTACAGTGCCCTGCACATAATAAGTGCTCAATAAATCCCTTTGAATAATAATAATTATGGTATTTGTTAAGTGCTTACTATGTGCCAAGCACTGTTCTAAGCTCTGGATGATTGACTGTAGTCTGTAAATTCATCGTGGGCAGGGAATGGGACTACCAATGCTGTTATATGGTGTTCTCCCAAGTGCTTTGTACACACTTCTCACACAGAAAGCGCTCAATAAATCCAACTGATTGATTGATTGATACTAACTCCTATGGATAGCTTTGCTGGGAGAGACAAGGGAAGGAAAATAAGGATAATGCTGGTATTCGTTAAGCACTTACTCTGTGATAAGGAATGTGCTGTAAGTGCTTGGGGTGGATTCGAGGTTATAATGATATTTACTAAGCACTTACTAAGTGCCAAGCACTGTACTAAGCACTGGGGTGGATAAAAGCAAATCATGTTAGACACAGTCCCTGTCCTACGTGGGGCTCACAGTCTCAACCCCCATTTTACAGATGAGGGAACTGAGGCCCGGTGAGGTGAAGTGTCTTGCCCAAGGTCACACAGCAGACAAGTGTGACCCGGCTCCCGGCTCCGCCAATTGTCAGCTGTGTGACCTTTGGCAAGTCATTTCACTGCTCTGGGCCTCAGTCACCTCATCTGTAAAATGGGGATGAAGACTGTGAGCCCCAGGTGGGACAGTCTGATCACCTTGTATCTTCCCCAGCGCTTAGAGCAGTGCTTTGCACACAGTAAGCGCTTAACAAATGCCATAATAATTATTATTATTATTAAGTGGATGAGCCGGGATCGGAACCCAGGACCTTTCGACTCCCAAGCCTGGGCTCTTATCCACTAGGTCATGCGGCTGGATTCCAGGTTATCAGATGAGAATCTGAGAATCCCAAAGCACCCAGTCTGAGAGACAGGGAGAGCAGGTATCGCTCCCCATTTTACAGATGAGGAAACTGAGGTCCAGAGGGGATAAATGACTTTTCCAAGGCCCCACCCAGGCCCCTGGCCTTCCCACTAGGCCACACTGCCTTTCACCCCATCAAGATTCATTCATTCAGTCGTATTTATTGAGCACTTACTGTGTGCAGAGCACTGTACTAAGCGCTTGGGAAGTACAAGTTGGCAACATATAGAGACGGTCCCTACCCAACAGCGGGCTCACAGTCAAGATCCGTGGAAGCAGCTAAACGGTAATAATAGTCATAATGCTGTATTTAATGAAATGCCTCTCAACAAACTATGGGGTGAGGTATGGGAAAATAAATAAACGAAACTCAGGCGCCGTGCCCAGGAAACAAGTAAAAACCCTAACACTGTGCGGGAAAACAAAATCTCTTAAAGATCTGGTTAAAAAATAGGGAGGGGACTTGTGCGGTCAGAATCTTGCCAACCTAAGCAAAAAGCTCTTAGGGCAAGATTTTGGGTGGTCCGGGATGGGTCCTTCCAATGATCCGCTGGTAGCCAAACCCTCAGCGGGCCCTGAGGCTTCAACCACTGAGGCAGCAGGAAGAGAGAGAAATTCACTCATTCATTCACTCATTCATTCATTCATTCATTCATTCATTCGTATTTATTGAGTGCTAGCTCAGCAGCCCGGATCAGGGGAGGGATGAAGTCTTGGGTTCCACCCATCTCCCGGACAGATGGGGAAGAGTTGTGCGGTGTTTGTGTAGATTCTTTTTTTTTAAAGGTATTTGTTAAGCGCTTACTATGTACCAGGTACTGTACTGAGTGCTAGGATAGATACAAGCTAATCGGGCTGGACACAGTCCCTGTCCCACGTAGGGTGCACTGTCTTGATCCCCATTTTACAGATGAGGGACTGAGGCCCAGAGAAGTGAAGTGACGGGCCAGCAACGTGGCTCAGTGGAAAGAGCCCGGGCTTTGGAGTCAGAGGTCATGGGTTCTAATCCCGGCTCCTCCAATTGCCAGCTGTGTGACTTTGGGCAAGTCACTTCACTTCTCTATGCCTCAGTTACCTCATCTGGAAAATGGGGATTAAGACTGTGAGCCCCCTGTGGGACAACCTGATCACCTTGTAACCTCCCCAGCGCTTCGAACAGTGTCTTGCACATAGTAAGTGCTTAATAAATGCTATCATTATTATTATTATTATATGGCAGGGCTGGGATTGGAACCCACATAATAATAATAATAATAATGGTGTCCAGTAATGATTGACTGATTGCCTGACCTGGGTTCTAATCCTGACTCCAAGACTTGCCGGCTGTGTGACTCCGGGAAAGTCACTTCACTTCTCTGTGCCTCAGTTCCCTCATCTGTAAAATGGGAATTAAGATCGTGAGCCCCACGTGGGACAGGGACTGTGTCCAACCTTCTCCAGTGCTTAGTACAGTGCCAGGCACACAGAAAGTGCTTAACAAATGCCTCAATTATTATTAGTATTATCATTATTATTATTGTTTTTCCTTCCTCTGGGCAGGGCACCAAAGTAAGAGTTTGAGAGGATATGCTAGAGTTAGTAGACATGATTCCTTCCCTCAAGCAGCTTACAGTTCTAGTCAGAGAGTAAGGCACTAAAGTTATTTCTATGGGAAAGTAATAGACTATAAAGATCTTACCAAATTATCTTTGAAAAAGAGTAGAGGGCTGCTTGGAGCCTTAAACTGATAATAAAAATCTTAATGCCGACAGAGCCAGTAGACTAGAAATCGGGGATGGATTTGGGGTTTTTTCCCCCGTTTAACCTGATTTCTCTGCTCAAATTCATTTTTCAAATGAAAAACCATCCCAAATTTAATTTAAAATGGTTTTCATTGCCAAAATGGACTTAAGTTAATTTACAAATCCATCTAATTCTGCCACCATCAACTTAAATCAATTTACCGCATTTCTGTGATGATTGTCAATAGCTCCTCCACCATTAGTAGAACCGGCCTTATGGAATGGGATAGCAGGAAGGCCAGAGAAGCAGTGTGGTCTAGCGGATAGACCCCGGGCCTGGGAGTCAGAAGGACCTGGGTTCTAAACCCGGCTCCACCATTTGACTGCTGGGTGACCTTAGGCAAGTCACTTCACTTCTCTGGGCCCCAGTTACCTCATCTGGAAAACAGGGGCTGGGGGACAGGGATTGCGTGCAACCTGATTAACTTGTATCTACCCCAGTGTTTAGAACAGTACCTGGCACATAATAAACCCCTAATGAATACCATAAAAAAAGGATTGTCCATTTTTAAATGTTTTAATTTTTTTTCCCCCCAGGGAGGTCTCTTCCCCCTCTCTGGAAGAATCTGTCAGTGTTTGAGGGAAGACATTCTTTTCAGTCCAATATGGCGCTCTCCCCATGGTGGGGAAGATTGGGTTACAGTAAGGATTCCGATTAACTAAATGGGGATGGGGGCTTTAGAACTGATCCACATGCCAACAGGAAGCTGGGATGGTAAACTTATAAACATCATCATCATCATCACCATCATTACATCACAATTAACATCATTCATTCACTCATTCAGTCGTATTTATTGAGCACTTACCATGTACAGAGCACTGTACTCAGTGTTTGGGAAAGTATAATATAACAATAAACAGACATATCCCTGCCCACAGGAGCTTACAGCATAGAGGGGGAGACAGACATTAATATAAATAAATAAATGACAGATATGGACATAAGTGCTGCGGGGCTGGGAGAGGTGAAGAACTAAGAGAGCAAGTCAGGGGAATGCAGAAGGGAGTGGAGGAATCAATCAATCAATCAATCGTATTTATTGAGCGCTTACTGTGTGCAGAGCACTGTACTAAGCGCTTGGGAAGTACAAGTCGGCAACATATAGAGACAGTCCCTACCCAACAGTGGGCTCACAGTCTAGAAGAGGGGAAGAGGATAAGGGGAACTTATCACTATTTTCATCAGTATCACCATAATCATCATTCATTCTTTCAGTCAGTCATATTTATTGAGCACTTACTGTGTGCAGAGCACTGTACTAAGTGCTTGGGAAAGTACAACACAATGAACAATGACAATGCCTGCCCACAGCGAGCTCACAGTCTAGAGGGAGGGAGACAGACATCAATACAAATAAGCAGACATCAGTACAAATAAATTTTGTTTACTTCCCACTGTTGGGTAGGGACTGTCTCTATACGTTGCCAATTTGTACTTCCCAAGCGCTTAGTACGGTGCTCTGCACATAGTAAGCGCTCAATAAATACGATTGATGATGATGAAATAAATCAAATGGCAGATACATACGTAAGTAGGGTGGGACTGGGAGGGGAGATGAAGAACGAGAGCCAGTCCGGGCAACGCAGAAGGGAATGGGAGAAGAGGAAAGGGGGAGCTTAGTCTGGGAAGGCCTCTTGGAGGAGATGGGCCTTCGTAAGGCTTTGAAGGAGGGGTGAGGGGAGTCATTGTCTGGCGGATTTGAGGAGGGAGGGTATTGAAGGCTAGAGGCAGGACGTGGGTTGGGGTCCAAGGTTAGACAGGCAAAATCGAGACACAGGGAGGAGGTTAGCAGCACTAGAGGAGCGGAGGGTGCGGGCTGGGTTGCAGAAGGAGAGAAGGGAGGTGAAGTAGGAGGGGGAGAGGTGATGGACTGCTTTAAAGCCAATGGTGAGGAGTTTTTGTTTGACGAGGAGGTGGATAGGCAACCACTGGACTTTTTTTTTTTGTGGGGTGGCGGGGAGCGGATGACATCCATGAAAATTTCTGTAGAAAGATGATCCGGGCAGCGGACCGAAGTGGAGTGGAGAGAGGTAGGAAGCTGGGAGGTCACCAAGGAAGCTGAGGCAGGAATCTAAATGGGATAGGATGAGTGATTATATTTCAGTTTCATCATACAGCATATAGCTTAACCAGCATCATTACCTTATCATCACCTGATCAGCAATGATATTTATTGGATACCTATAGACTATCAATCAATCAATCATTAGTATTTATTGAGCGCTTACTGTGTGCAGAGCACTGTACTAAGTGCTTGGGAAGTACAAGTCGGCAACACCTAGAGACAGTCCCTACCCAACAGCGGGCTCACAGTCTAGAAGGGGGAGACAGAGAACAAAACCAAACATACTAACAAAATAAAATAAATAGAATAGATGTGTACAAGTAAGATAAATAAATAAATAAATAAATAAGGGGAATGTGTCTGCTTATTGTTCTATTGTACTCTCCCAGGCGCTTAGTACAGGGCTCTGCACACAGTAAGTCCTCAATAAATACGACTGAACAAGTACTTACGGTGTGTGGAACACCATACTAAGCGCTTGGGGGAGTATAATATAGTTGGTAGGTCCTACTCTTGTTCTGCAGGAGTTTCCAGTCTAGCTGGGGAGACAAATATCTAAATAAATTATAGATTGAAGATGCAACTGAGTGTAAGGATAGGTTGTTTAGGACGGGGTAGGGTGAGACCTCAAGGGGTATGGACTCAGGTATGTAGGAGATAATAATGATAATAATAATTATATTGATAATAATAGCAATACTTGGTAAGAGCTTGCTACGTGCCAAGCATTGTTCTAAGCTCTGAGGTAGATTCAAGCTAATCAGGTCAGATACAGTCCCTCGTCCCTGTGAGTCTCACAGTCTAAGTAGGAGGAAGTAATATATTGGAGAAGCAGCGTGGCTCAGTGGAAAGAGCACAGGCTTTGGAGTCAGAGGTCACAGGTTCAAATCCTGGCTCCACCAATTGTCAGCTGTGTGACTTTGGACAAGTCACTTAACTTCTCTGGGCCTCAGTTACCTCATCTGTAAAATGGGGATTAAGACTGTGAGCCCCCCGTGGAGCAACCTGATCACCTTGTAACCTCCCTAGTGCTTAGAACAGTGCTTTACACATAGTAAGCACTTAATAAATGCCATTATTATCATTAATAATAATAATAACAATAGTAAAAATAGTACTTGTGAAGTACTTACTGTGTGCCAGTTGCTGGGTAGGGACCGTCTCTATATGTTGCTGACTTGTACTTCCCAAGCGCTTAGTACAATGGTCTGCACACAGTAAGCACTCAATAAATACAATTGAACGAATGAATGCAAGTTCCAGGCACTATTTTAAGGGCTGGGGTAGATACAAGGTAATCAGGTTTGACGCAGTCCCTGTCCCACATGGGGCTCACAGTCTTAATCCCCATTTTACAGATGAGGGAACGGAGGCCCGAGAAGTGAAACGACTTGCCCAAGATCACACAGCAGACAAGTGGGCGAGCTGGGATTAGAACTCATGACCTCCTGACTCCCATGAAGGTGCTCTAACCATAATACTATTCTGCTTCCCCTATATATTTTACAGATGAGGTAACTGAGGCAAAGAGAAGTGAAGTGGCTTCCCCAAGGTCACATAGCAGACACATAGGAGAGCCGGTATTAGAATCTCGGTCTTTCAACTAAGCCATGCTGCTTCTCAGGTTATAATAATAATAATGGCATTTGTTAAGCCCTTACTATGTGCAAAGCACTGTTCTAAGTGCTGGGGAGGATACAAGGTGATCAGGTTGTCCCACGGGGGGCTCACAGTCTTAATCCCCATTTTACAGATGAAGGAACTGAGGAACAGAGAAATGAAGTGACTTGCCCAAAGTCACACAGCTGACATTTGGCAGAGCTGGGATTTGAACCTATGACCTCTGACTCCCAAGCACACTCTTTCCACTGAACCACGCTGCTTCTCTATGCAGTCAGGAGGAAAAATAGGCAGAAGAGATGAGAGATTGTCAGGGAATTTAAGCTTATTGTATGTTTTTTCAGTGTGTCATTTACAAACTCCAGAAAGGATCAATCAGGGGTATTTACTGAGCATCTACAGTGCGTGGGGCCCTGTTTTAAGCACTTGGGAGAGTAAACTAGAGCTAAAATATCCAATCCCTACCCTGCAGGAACTTACAATCTAGCAGGGGAGACAGACACTAACATGATTTACAGGCAGGAAGAGGAAAGAAAAAGGGGGTAATAATAATAATAATAATAATAATGGCATTTATTATGCGCTTACTATGTGCAAGGCATGAACTGATTCAAGGGCATATAGGATTTTCAAGTTCTGTCATGAAGATGACAGATTTTTTTCTTTGGTTTTTAAGAAGTAAGTTAAGCACATACTTTGTACCAGGCACTGAGGTAGATGCAAGCTAATCAGGTTAGACACAGTCCTTGTCCCAGATGGGGCTCAGAGTCTTAATGCCCATTTTACAGATGAGGGAACCAAGGCACGGAGAAGTGAAATAATTTGCCCGAGATCACAGATCAGTGGCAGAGCCGGGTTTAGAACACAGGTTTTTGTGTTCTACAAAATAATAAATATTTATTTATTTACTTATTTATTTTGTATATTAATATCTGTCTCCCCCTCTAGACTGTGAGCTCACTGTGGGCAGGGAATATGTCTGTTTTATTGTTATATTGTGCTCTCCTAAGCGCTTAGTACGGTGGCCTGCACACAGTAAGCGCTCAATAAATACAATTGGATGAATGAATGAAAGATCCTTCTGCCTCCCTTCTATCCACTAGGCCACACTGCTTCTCTAGCCTTCCTGCTATCCCAGCTCCTTCCTAATATAAGCTCTATTGACGACAGTAGAGCTTAAAGACCGTTAAAGGAAAACCTGCTATTTCTAACACTGAAATCCGACCTTAACCAAATACAAATACAAAACCCATAATCACCTCTCAAATGATATTTATTTTTAAACCTGGATATAAATTGGTGCTACTCTTTAGGGAAAATTAATCTCCGAGGTGACCCTGGGAAAGAATAGGAAACTCACCAAGTAATTTGATTTCAAATCATTGTCTTTTAATGGAATTGAGTCAACTTACTAATAAAAACCATATTCCCATCCATCTTCTCATTGGAAAAGAAACAGACCTAAAAGTTCTCCACCTAAATCACTCAGTAATTTCACACTACACGGTGGACACTGGGATCTCTAGCTCTCTCTCATCTCTCTCTCTCCTCTCTCTCTCCCTTTTTTAATGTCATTTAAGCACTTACTATGTGCCAAGGACTGTACTGGGGCAGACACAAGCTAATCAGATTAAACACAGTTCCTGTCCCACATGGGGCTCGCAGTCTTCATCCCCATTTTGCAGCTGAGCTCATTGAAGCCCAAAGAAAAGAAGTGATTTTCCCACGGTCACCCAGCAGATAAGTGGCTGAGTCGGGATGAGAACTCAGTTCCTCTGACTCCCAAGTCTGTGCTCTTTCCACTAAGTCACGATGCTTCTTCAGTCGCTGATGCTTTCTCTGTCACAGAGATGCAGGTCAGATCGTGGCCCAGCCACACATAATAATAATGATGATAATTTTAATGATAATGACAATGATATCTGTTGAGCGGTTACTATGTGCCAAGCACTGTACTAAGCACTGGGTAGATCCAAGATAATTGGGTCTCACTTTCAGCTCCCAGTCTAAGTAGGAGGGAGACCAGATATTGAATTCCTATTTGCAGATGAGGAAACTGAGGCCCAGAGAAGTGAAGTGACTTGCCCAAGGTCACACAGCTGGTACGTTGCAGAGCCACGATTAGAACCCGGGTCTTCTGTTCTCAGGCCTGGGCTATTTCATTCATTCATTCATTCATTCATTCATTCATTCATCCAATCGTATTTATTGAGCTCTTACTTTGTGCAGAGCATGGTACTAAGCGCTTGGAAAGGACAATTCGGCAACAAATAGAGACAATCCCTGCTCATCAATGGGCTCAGAGTCTAGAAAGGGGGAGACACAATAAAACAAAACAAAACAGGTAGATGGGCATCACTAGCATCAATATAAATAAACAGAATTATAGATATATACACATCATGAATAATAATAATAATAATAATAATAATAATAATAATAATAATGGTATTTGTTAAGCACTTACATGTGCTTCCCAGGGTCACCTTGGAGATTAATTTTCCCTAGGGAGTAGCACCAATTTATATCCAGGTTTAAAAATAAATATCATTTGAGAGGTGATTATGGGTTTGTATTTGTATTTGGGTACTTTGTGGGAGGATACAAGGTGATCAGGTTGTCCCACATGGGGCTCACAGTCTTAATCCCCCTTTTCCAGATGAGGTAACTAAGGCACAGAGAAGTTAAGTGGCCTGCCCAAGGTCACACAGCTGACGTGGCGGAGCTGGGATTCGAACCCGTGACCTCTGACTCCCAAGCCCGTGCTCTTTCCACTGAGCCACGCTGATTCTCCCAAAATAAATAAATAAAACAAGAAATATGTACATATATCCACAAGTGCTGTGGGGTGGGGATCCATTGGGTATCCATATACACTTTTGCTCTCTCTATCATCATCAATCATATTTATTGAGCGCTTACTGTGTGCAGAGCACTGTACTAAGCACTTAGTCCTTTCTCTAGTGGAAAGGATTCTTGTCTGCCTGCCTCCGTCTTAGACGCCAAGCCCCCAGAGGGCAGGGCAAGGGGGTCTTGCTTCTATTCTACTTTCCCAAGTGCTCAGGATAGTAATTCGTCCTCCATGTACCCCCAATGGATCCCATTTTACTAATACTGTAGCAGGGACATAATTAGGGCCATTTCTTTAGGAAAATAAAGCAGAGTTGGGCCAACCTTACCAGTTCATTTTCAGCCCGGGCCTGGGAATCAGAAGGTCATGGATTCCAATCGTGGCTCCACCACTTGTCTGCTGTGTGACCTTGGCAAGTCACATCACTTCTCTGAGCCTCAGTTAACTCATCTGTAATTGGGGATTGAGACTGTGAGCCTCACGTGGGACGGGAATTGTGTCCAACCCTCATTGCTTGTATCCCACCCCAGTGCTTAGTACAGTGCCTGGCACATGGCTCAGCGGAAAGAATACGGGCTTGGGAGTCAGAGGTCATGGGTTCAAATCCAGGCTCTGCCAGTTGTCAGCTGTGTGACTTTGGGCAAGTCGCTTCACTTCTCTGGGCCTCAGTTCCCTCATCTGCAAAATGGGGATGAAGACTGTGAGCGCCCCGTAGGACAACCTGATCGCCTTGTAACCTATCCAGCACTTAGAACAGTGCTTTGCACATAGTAAGAGCTTAATAAATGCCATCATTATTATTATTAACAAATACCACGATTATTATTATTAACCAAGCACTGAACACAGAAACACCAAATCCAATTATATCTCATTTTTCTCCCTCGTTCATTCATTCATTCCATCATATTTATTGAGCACTTACTGTGTGCAGAGCACTGTACTAAGAGCTTGGGAAGTCCAAGTTGGCAACATATAGAGACGGTCCCTACCTAACAACGGGCTCACAGTCTAGAAAGGGGAGACAGACAACAAAACAAAACATGTGGACAGGTGTCAAGATAGTGTATGGTATCTGACAAAAGAAACAGGTGTAAAAAAGGATGGTACCTTAACCACAACAATAAGGATGGGATTTATTAAGTGCTTTCCAAGTGCCAAAGTGCTGTACTAAGTGCTGGAATAATCTTACGTCCTTCCCTTCCCCACAGCACCTGTATATATGTATATATTTTTGTACATAGTTAATACTCTATTTATTTATTTCTTTATTTTACTTTACATATCTATTCTATTTATTTTATTTTGTTAGTATGCTTGGTTTTGTTCTCTGCCTCCCCCTTCTAGACTGTGAGCCCACTGTTGGGTAGGGACTGTCTCTATATGTTGCCATCTTGTACTTCCCAAGCGCTTAGTTCAGTGCTTTGCACACAGTAAGCGCTCAATAAATACAATTGATTGATTGATTAATTAATAATAATAATAATTATAATAATCATGGTATTTGTTAAGCACTTACTAGGTGCCAGACACTGTACTACGTGCTGGGGCGGATACAAGCAAATTGGGTTGGACACAGTCCCTGTCCCACATGGGGCTCGCAGTCTCAATCTCCATTTTACAGATGAGGGAACAGGCCCAGAGAAGGGGTGTGACTTGCCCAAGGTCACACAGCAGACAAGTGGCAGAGCCGAGATTAGAACCTTTTACCTTCTAACTCCCAGCCCCATGCTCAATGGACAATCAGACCTTGTCCCACAAGGGGCCCATAGTCTAATAATAATAATAATGATTGCATTTGTTAAGCGCTTACTATGTGCTGAGCACTGTTCTAAGCGCTGGGGTAGATACAAGATTAACAGCTTGTCCCACATGGGGTTCAAAGTCCCATTTTACAGATACGGTAACTGACGCCCAGAGAAGTGAAGTGACTTGCTCAAAGTCACACAGCTGACAAGTGGCAGAGCTGGGATCTAAGAGAGAGAGAAAACAAGTTCCTTATCTCCTTTTTACAGATGAGGAAACTGAGGAAACAGTCTTCTAGACTGTGAGCCTGCTGTTGGGTAGGGACCGTCTCTATATGTTGCCAACTTGTACTTCCCAAGCGCTTAGTACAGTGCTCTGCACACAGTAAGTGCTCAATAAATACGATTGAATGAATGAATGAATGAATAAATGAATGAAGGCCAGAGGAGTGTAGTGACTTGGCCAAGGTCACCCAGCTGGCCATGGGCAGAGCCAGGAGTAAGTGCTCGAGTTGATACAAGTTAATTGGGTCAGACCAAGCCCCTGTCCTCTGACTCCCAAGCCCAGACTCCCGGCGCTTTGAACAGTGCTTTGCACATAGTAAGCACTTAATAAATGCAATTATCATTATTTCCACCAGACGACTTTGCCTTCTTAGGTCGCTCGACCCCGCACAAGATGACACTGGATGGAAATTCCTTTCGCTTTCAGAGAAGAAGGACCTAGGGAAACAGCGGGGCTTAATGAAAAGTCTGGGTCTGGGACACAGAAGATCTGAGTTCTAATCTAATGTAATGTACATATTTACTATTCTATTTATTTTGCTAATGACGTGCATTTAGCTTTAATTCTATTTGTTCTGACGACTTGACACCTGTCCCCATGTTTTGTTTTGTTGTCTGTCTCCCCCTTCTAGATTGTGAGCCCATTGTCGGGTAGAGACTGTCTCTATATGTTGCCGACTTGTACTCCCCAAGTGCTTAGTATAGTGCTCTGCAAACAGCTCAATAAATACGATTGAATGAATGAATGAATGAATGAATGAATGAATAATCCCAGCTCCTCCACTTGTCTGCTGTGTGATCTTGGGCAAGTCGCTTCACTTCATCTCAGTTTACTCATCTGTGATATGTGCCAGACACTACACTAAGCAGTGAAGTAATAATAATAATAATAATAATGGCATTTATTAAGCACTCACTATGTGCAAAGCACTGTTCTAAGCTCTGGAGTGGCTACAAAGTGATCAGGTTGTCCCACGGCAGGCTCAGTCTACATCCCCATTTTACAGATGAGGTAACTGAGGCTCAGAGAAGTTAAGTGACTTGCCTTGTCACACAGCTGACAATTGGCAGAGCTGGGATTTGAACCCATGACCTCTGACTCCAAAGCCTGTGCTCTTTCCACTATGTCACGCTGCTTCTCTAGATAGATACAAGTAGATAGATACAAGCTAATCAAGTTGGACATAATCCTTGCTCTGCATGGGGCTCGCAGTTTTAATCCCTATTTTATCGTCGAGGAACAGAGACATGAAGTGCCTTGCCCCAAATTACCCAGCAGAAATGTGGCAGAGTCGGGATTAGAACCCAGGTCATTCTGACTCCCAAGTCGCCCTGACTTGCTCCCTTTATTCATCCCCCCTCCCAGCCCCACACGACTTAGGCATATCTGTAACTTTTTTATTTCTATTTATGTCTGTCTCTCCCTCTAGACTGTAAACTCGTTGCAGGCAGGGAAAGCGTCAGTTTATTGATGCATTGTCATCATCATCATAATCATCATCAATCGTATTTATTGAGCGCTTACTGTGTGCAGAGCACTGTACTAAGCGCTTGGGAAGTACAAGCTGGCAACATACAGAGACAGTCCCTACCCAAGCGCTTAGTACAGGGCTCCGCACATGGTAAGAGCTCAATAAATCCGAATGAACTGAAATACGATTGAACTGAATTGAACTCTATCCACCAGGCAACACTGCTTCCACAGCTGCTTCTACACTACTCCCTTTGGGACAGGGACTGCGTCTGACCCGATTAATTTCCATCTTCTCCAGCGCTCAGTACAGTCCTTGGCCCAGAGTAAGCGCTTAATAGATACCACGATGACAAAGCTGACCAGATTTCCTTCACCCATTCCAACATTTAGCAACGTTTAGTTGAGGGCTCTCCCTCAACCCTCCCGAACATCTGACCCAAATTCCGGCTGCCGAGAGCAGCTTCCCCTGAGAAGCAGCATGGCTCAGTGGAAAGAGCCCAGGCTTGAGAGTCAGAGGTCATGGGTTCGAATCCCGACTCTGCCACATGTCTGCTGTGTGACCTTGGGCAAGTCACTTCACTTCTCTAAGCCTTGGTTCCCTCATCTGTAAATTGGGGGTGAAGACTGTGAGCCCCATGTGGGACAACCTGATCACCTTGTATCCCTCCAGCGCTTAGAACAGTGCTTGGTACATAGTAAGTACTTAACAAATAATAATAACGGCATTTATTAAGCGCTTACTATGTGCAAAGCACTATTCTAGGTGCTGGAGAGGTTACAAGGTGATCAGGTTGCCCCTCGGGGGGCTCACAGTCTTCATCCCCATTTTACAGATGAGGGAACTGAGGCCCAGAGACGTTAAGTGACTTGCCCAAAGTCACACAGTTGACAATTGGCAGAGCCGGGATTTGAACCCATGACCTCTGACTCCAAAGCCCGTGCTCTTTCCACTGAGCCACGCTGCTTCTCGTAAAAAATGCCATCATAATAATTATTATTATAGAACCGAACAGCTGGTCACCATTCTCCTCGTAAAAAAAAAATAAAAATAAAATAAAAACGCTTCATGGACTTGAACACCGCCATTAGGTCAGGCCTTGGTCTCCCTTTTCGCGAGGCTAAAAAATGTTAATTTTTTGAACCTTTCTTCAGAGGTTTTATTTTCCAGGCCTTTAATCATCTCCCAGTGCCTCTTGAATGCCCTCCAAGTTTTCAGCGTCTTTAGGAATGAGGATGGAGAGGGCTAGGCCTCTTCAAGGAGGTGCTTGGGAGGTCGGGGGGTGGGAGTCTGGTCCGCTTGGGTCAAGCTGTCCGGAGGAGGGGGACTGAGTGCGACGGGGAGAGGCGACCCTCCCCTGCTGCCCAACGCCCAGCACATCATCATCATCATCATCATCAATCGTATTTATTGAGCGCTTACTATGTGCAGAGCACTGGGAAGTCCAAATTGGCAACATATAGAGACAGTCCCTACCCAACAGTGGGCTCACAGTCTAAAAGGGAGAGACAGAGAACAAAACCAAACATACTAACAAAATAAAATAAATAGAATAGATATGCACAAGTAAAATAAATAAATAAATAGAGTAATAAATATGTACAAACATATATACATATATACAGCACAGTGTCGGAGTCTCCCGTTCCCTAAAACGTCACAGACCTCCTCCTCCTCCTCCGGGCCCACCATCCGGAAGGCGATGCGGAGGCCGTTTGGAATCCCTGGGCCTTATCTCTGCTGCTGTAGCACCATCCGGCTGGGTAACGGGATACACCCCGGGCCTTCCTCGAACCCATAAAAAGCGGGAATGAGTCCCAGATGTATTCCCCGGCTTGGCGGGGCCCAGGCCGGGGCTCTGGAGGCAGGCGCCGATTAGCCTCCGGGCCACACAAGTCGAGGCTTTCCCCCTTCTGGACTGTGAGCCCACTGTTGGGTAGGGACCGTCCCTAGATGTTGCCAGCTTGTACTTCCCAAGCGCTTAGTCCAGTGCTCTGCACACAGTAAGCGCTCAATAAATACGATTGAATGAATGAATGAGGCGACTCGGCATTCCCGGGTCGAGCGCTATTTCGTCGCTCCTCTGACTTCCGTCGGCCACCCGGTCGGTCGCTGTTTCCCACCAGATTCCCCGGAGAAGCTCCTGGAGCTACTGGCTCCTAAGAACCGTCAGCGTGGCTCAGTGGAAAGAGCCCGGGCTTTGGAGTCAGAGGTCATGGGTTCAAATCCCGGCTCTGCCGCTTGTCAGCTGTGTGACTTTGGGCAAGTCACTTCACTTCTCTGGGCTTCAGTTCCCTCATCTGGAAAATGGGGATGAAGACTGTGAGCCCGCCGTGGGACAACCTGATCACCTTGTAACCTCCCCAGTGCTTAGAACAGTGCTTTTCACATAGTAAGTGCTTAATAAATGCTATCAAAAAAAAAACCCGTCAGATTGGAAGAGCTTTGTGGGCAGGGAAGGAGTCTAACTGAGCCCCCTCCGCCCACGCTGAGCCTCCCCCTTCTCACCCTCCCCATCCCCCCCACCTTACCTCCTTCCCCTCCCCACAGCACCTGTATATCTGTATATATGTTTGTACGGATTTATTTATTCATTTATTTATTTTACTTGTCCATATTTATTCTATTTATTTTATTTTGTTAATATGTTTGGTTTTGTTCTCTGTGTCCCCCTTCTAGACTGTGAGCCCGCTCTTGGGTAGGGACCGTCTCTATATGTTGCCAACTTGGACTTCCCAAGCGCTTAGTACAGTGCCCTGCACACAGTAAGTGCTCAATAAATACGATTGAATGAATGAATGAAGGAGTCATTTGTTTTGTATTTTCCCAACTGCACTTGGGCATTTCATAAATACGACTACTGCTGCTACTACTACTACAGTGCCAAGTGCTTAGTACAGTGCTCTGCACTCAGTAAGTGCTCAATCAACATGATTGAATGAATACTACTACTACTACACCTACCATTACTACACCACTACTACACCTACTATTTCCCCACCCTTATTCCTATTACACCTATTGCTACTACACCACCATCACTACTACTACCCTGTTAGTACTACTACAATTTTTACTACTAAACAACTACCACTACTACTACTCCACAGGGGAAGCAGCATGGCTCAGTGGAAAGAGCCCGGGCTTTGGAGTCAGAGGTGATGGGTTCAAATCCCGGCTCCGCCACTTGTCAGCTGTGTGACTTTGGGCAAGTCACTTCACTTCTCTGGGCCTCAGTTCCCTCATCTGGAAAACAATATAATAATAATAATATTTGTTAAGCGCTTACTATGTGAAAAGCACTGTTCTAAGCGCTGGGGAGGTTACAAGATGATCAGGTTGTCCCACGGGGGGCTCACAGTTTTAATCCCCATTTCACAGATGAGGGAACTGAGGCCCAGGGAAGTGAAGTGACTTGCCCAAAGTCACACAGCTGGCAATTGGCAGAGCTGGGATTTGAACCCGCAACCACTGACTCCAAAGCCTGGGCTCTTTCCACTGAGCCACACTGCTTCTCCCACTGTTGGGTAGGGACTGTCTCTATATGTTGCCAACTTGTACTTCCCAAGCGCTTAGTACAGTGCTCTGCACACAGTAAGCGCTCAATAAATGCGATTGATTGATTGATTCTGGGGAGCAGAAGACTGTGAGCTCCACATGGGACAACCTGATTACCTTGTATCTACCCCAGCACTTAGAACAGTGCTTTGCACATAGTAAGCGCTTAACAAATACCAACATTATTATTATTATCATTATTATTACTTCTATGCTGCTGCTGCTGCTACTACTACTACACCACCATTACTACTACCCTATTAGTACTACTATGATTTCTACTACTGAATAAGTACCACTACTAATCCACTACTACAATGCTATCACTTCTATGCTGCTACTACTGCTACTACTACTACACCACTTCTACTACACTACCACTAGACTGTTATTCATTCATTCATTCAGTCGTATTTATTGAGCGCTTACAGTGTGCAGAGCACTGTAGTAAGCGCTTGGGAAGTCCAAGTTGGCAACATATAGAGACGGTCCCTACCCAACAATGGGCTCACAGTCTAGAAGGGGGAGACAGACAACAAAACAAAACACGTGGACAGGTGTCAAGTCGTCAGAATAAATAGAAATAAAGCTAGATGCACATCATTGACAAAATAAATAGAATAGTAAATATGTATAAGTAAAATAAATAGAGTAATAAATCTGTACAAACATATATACAGGTGCTGTGGGGAGGGGAAGGAGGTAGGGCAGGAGGGATGGGGAGGGGGAGAGGTAAATGGGGGCTCAGTCTGGGAAGGCCTCCCGGAGGAGGTGAGCACTCAGTAGGAGTGTTACTACTACACTACTACAACTATGCTACTTCTATAGCACTGCAGCTATCATTACTGCTATTCATTCATTCATTCAATTGTATTTATTGAGCACTTACTGTGTGCAGAGCACTGTACTAAACGCTTGGGAAGTCCAAGTTGGCAACATATAGAGATGGTCCCTACCCAACAGCGGGCTTACAGTCTAGAAGGGGGAGACAGACAACAAAACAAAACATAGAAACCAAATAAAATAAATAGAATAAATATGTATTAGTAAAATAAATAGAGTAATCAATCTGTGCAAACATCTATACAGGTGCTGCGGGGAGGGGAAGGAGGTAGGGCGGGGGGGGATGGGGAGGGGGAGAGGAAAAAGGGGGCTCAGTCTGGGAAGGCCTCCTGGAGGAGGTGAGCTCTCAGTAGGGCTTTGAAGGGAGGAAGAGTAGTGCTATACCACTACTACTACTACTAATAGAAGTATAAGAGAAGCAGCGTGGCTCAGTGGAAAGAGCCTGGGCTTGGGAGTCAGAGGTCATGGGTTCTAATCCTGGCTCTGCCACTTATCGGCTGTGTGACTTTGGGCAAGTCACTTCACTTCTCTGGGCCTCAGTTCCCTCATCTGGAAAATGGGGATGAAGACTGCGAGCCCCACGTGGGACAACCTGCTTACCTCGTATCTCCCCCAGTGCTTAGAACAGTGCTTGGCACATAGTAAGTGCTTAACAAAGACCAAAATTGTTATTATTATTATTACTACTACCTACTACTACTACTACTACTACACTACATCAATACTGCACTACTACAACTACACTACTACTACTAATACAGTATTGCAACTATAAGAGAATCAGCGTGGCTTAGTGGCAGGAGCCTGGGCTTGGGAATCAGAGGTCATGGGTTCTAATCTCAGCTCTGCCACTAGTCAGCTGGGTGACTTTAGGCAAGTCAGTTCACTCCTCCGGGCCTCAGTTACCTCATCTGTAAAATGGGGATTAAGACTGTGAGCCCCAAGTGGGACAACCTGATTACCTTGTATCTACCCCAGTGTTTAGAACAGTGCTTGGCACATAGTAAGCACTTAACAAATACCATCATTATTATTATTACACTACTACTGCACCACTACTACTACACCAATACTATTACACTACTACAACTATTACTAATACTATACTGCCACCATTACTATACTACTACTGCACCACTACTACTATTACACCAATACTATTACACTACTACAACTATTACTGCTACTATACCACCACTACTACTACACTACTACTACTAAACCAATACTATTACACTACTACAACTACTGCTAGTACTATACCACCATTACTACTACACTCACTACTACTGCACCACCACTACTACTACTACAACTACACCAATACTATTACACTACTACAACTATTACTGCTACTATACCTCCAATACCACTACACTACTACTACTATTAATACACCAATATTATTACACTACTGCAACTATTACTGCTGCTATACCGCCACCACTACTACTACTACACCAATACTATTACACTACTACAACTATTACTGCTACTATACCTCCAATACTACCACACTCACTACTACTGCACCACCACTACTACTACTACAACAACTACACCAATACTACTACACCCCTAGAACTATTACTCCTACTATACCACTACTACTACACCACCACCACCACTACTACACTACAACTACATCACTACTACTAATAATGATAGCACTTATTAAGCACTTACTGAGTGCAAAGCACCGTTCTAAGCTCTGGGGAGGTTACAAGGTGATCAGGTTGCCCCACTGGGGGCTCCCAGTCTTCATCCCCATTATACAGATGAGGGAACCGATGCCAAGAGAAGTGAAGTGACTTGCCCAAAGTCACACAGCTGGCAACTGGCAGAGCCGGGATTTGAACCCCTGACCTCGGACTCCAAAGCCCGTGCTCTTTCCACTGAGCCACGCTGCTTCTCTACTACTACTACACCAATACTATTACTCTACTACAACTATTACTGTTTCTATACCACTACTACTACTAAACAACTACGACACCACCACCGCTACTACACAGTACACAACTACACAATTTCAACAACATCCAGGGAAGCAGCGTGGCTTAGTGGAAAGAGCCCGGGCCCGGGAATCAGAGGCCAAGGGTTCTAATCCCGGCTCTGCCACTTGTCTGCTTCGTAGCAAAGGGCAAGTTACTTCATTTCTCTGGGCCTCAGTTTCTCCTCTGTAAAACAGGGGCGAAGACTGTGAGTCCCATGTGGGACAGGGACGATGTCCAACCTATCTTACATCTACTCCAGAGCTTAGTACAGTGTCCGGTACATAATAAGCGCTGAACAAAAACCATTAAAAAAACAAAGACACCCCCTGCCCAAACTCATTATATAGCCAAGGAAGCCACTTTCCTCACTTTCTCTGTGAAAGAGTCTCGCCACTCTTCCTAAGGTTACAAATCTTCGATTTCAGGGTTCACCTTTGGGCACTTGATAATAATAATAATAATAATAATAGCATTTATTAAGCGCTTACTATGTGCAAAGCACTGTTTTAAGCGCTGGGGAGGTTACAAAGTGATCAGGTTGTCCCACGGGGGACTCACACTCTTGGTGTTTGAGAACTGGAACTTCTTGTGCCTTCCCTCCCTCCCTCTCTGTCATTTCCTCTTCCCCGACCCAGGCTTTGTTGCTACAATCGATCAGTCGATCAATAATGATAATGGCATTTATTAAGCGCTTACTATGTGCAAAGCACTGTTCCAAGCGCTGGGGAGGTTACAAGGTGATGAAGTTGTCCCACGGGGGGCTCACAGTCTTCATCCCCATTTTCCAGAGGAGGGAACTGAGGCCCAGAGAAGTGAAGTGACTTGCCCAAAGTCACACAGCTGACAAGTGGCAGAGCCGGGATTTGAATAATAATAATAATAATGATGGCATTTATTAAGCGCTTACTATGTGCAAAGCACTGTTCTAAGCTCTGGGGAGGTTACAAGGTGATCAGGTTGTCCCACGGGGGGGCTCACAGTCTTCATCCCCATTTTAGAGACGAGGTAGCTGAGGCACAGAGAAGTGAAGTGACTTGCCCAAAGTTACACAGCTGACAGTTGGCGGAGTCAGGATTTGAACCCATGACCTCATCATCATCATCAATCGTATTTATTGAGCGCTCACTGGGTGCAGAGCACTGTACCAAGCGCTTGGGAAGTCCAAGTTGGCAACATCTAGAGACGGTCACTACCCAACAGTGGGCTCACAGTCTAAAAGGGGGAGACGGAGAACAAAACCAAACATACTAACAGAATAAAATAAATAGAATAGATATGTACAAGTAAAATAAATAAATAAATAAATAGAGTAACAAATATGTACCAACATATATATATATATATATATATATATATATATATACAGGTATATATACATATATGACCTCTGACTCCAAAGCCCGGGCTCTTTCCACTGAGCCACGCTGCTTCTTCATAATATTTATTGAGCACTTACTATGTGCAGAGCACTGTACTAAGCGCTTGGGAAAGGATAACAGAATTAGCAGACACGTTCCTTGCCTAGAACTAGTTTCCTATTGTCCTCTTTGCCCCCTGCTGGTGACCAGCTGAAATATCGCCTGCCTGACGCTAATAATAATAATAATAATAATAATAATAATAATAATAATAATAGCATTTGTCAAGCGCTTTCTATGTGCCAAGCACTGTTCTAAGCACTAATAATAGTAGTAGTAATAAGAAGAAGAACAGCATTTGCTAAGCGCCTGCTGGAGTAGATTAGAGATAATGATGATGGTATTTGTTAAGCGCTTACTTCATCATCGTCATCATCAATCGTATTTATTGAGCGCTTACTATGTGCAGAGCACCGGACTAAGAGCTTGGGAAGTACAAATTGGCAACATCTAGAGACAGTCCCCACCCAACAGTGGGCTCACAGTCTGAAAGGGGGAGACAGAGAACAAAACCAAATATACTAACAAAATAAAATAAATAGAATAGATATGTGCAAGTAAAATAAATAAATAAATAAATAAATAGAGTAATAAATATGTACAAACATATATACATATATACAGCTTACTATGTGCCAAACACTGTTCTAAGCGCTGGGGGAGATACAATCAATCAATCAATCGTATTTATTAAGCACTTACTGTGTGCAGAGTACTAAGCGCTTGGGAAGTCCAAGTTGGCAACATCTAGAGACAGTCCCTACCCAACAGTGGGCTCACGGTCTAGAAGGGGGAGATAGAGAACAAAACCAAGCATATTAACAAAATAAAAGAAATAGAATAGATATGTACAAGTAAAATAAATAAATAAGTAGATAATCAGGTTGTCCCACATGGGGCTCACAGTCTTCATCCCCATTTTACACAGGAGATCACTGAGGCCCAGAGAAGTGAAGTGACTTGCCCAAAGTCACACAGCTGACAAGCGGCAGAGCCGGGATTAGAACCCATGACCTCTGGCTCCCAAGTCCGGGCTCTTTCCATTGAGCCAAGCTGCTTCTCATGCCCAATAATCAGGTAATCAGATAATCAGGTCAGACCCAGTCCCTGGACCACAGAGGACTAGCAGTCTAATTAGGGGGAGAGAACAGGATCCCCATTTTACAGATGAGAAAACCGAGGCATCAAAACATTAAGGGACTTGTCAAGGTCACACAGCCGGTAAGCAGCAGAGCTGGTATTAGAACCCAGGTCCTCTTTTTTTCAGTTTTTGTTATCGTTCTTTCAAATCATCTTTGTTAAGCAAAGTTATGAGAAGCAGCGTGGCTTAGCGGAAAGAGCCCGGGCTTGGGAGTCAGAGGTCGTGGGTTCTAATCCCGACTCTGTTGCTTGTCAGCTGTGTGACTTTGGGAAGGTCACTTCACTTCTCTGGGCCTCAGTTACCTCATCTGGAAAATGGGGATTAAAACTGTGAGCCCCACGTGGGGCAACCTGATAGCCTTGTATCTACCCCAGTGCGTAGAACAGTGCTTGGCACATAGTAAGCACTTAACAACTGCCCATAATTATTATTTTTATTATTAAGCACTTACTATGTACCAGGCTCTGTACTAAGCGCTGGGGTAGATACCAGCTAATCAGATTGGATAGAGGGGGCTCACAGTTTTAGTCCCCATTTTACAGATGAGGGAACTGAAGCACTGAGAAGCGAAGTGACTTGCCCGAGGTCACACAGCAGACAAGTGGCGGAGCCGGGATTTGAACCCATGACCTCTGACTCCAAAGCCCGGGCTCTTTTCCACTGA
This sequence comes from Tachyglossus aculeatus, assembly GCF_015852505.1. Taxonomy (NCBI): domain Eukaryota; kingdom Metazoa; phylum Chordata; class Mammalia; order Monotremata; family Tachyglossidae; genus Tachyglossus; species Tachyglossus aculeatus. The sequence goes on from NC_052072.1 coordinate 5,056,494, forward strand.
GCCACACTGTACCAGGAGGTGTCTTGCCCACCTCAGCCCAGGCTAAAATTCAGTTCATTCCACATACCCTTGTTGCATGGGGCTGTGAAAGTCAAACCTACCATCGGCTCCTTCTCGATAGGGGAGAGCGAACTATTCTTCAATCATATGTGAAAAATTAAAACATTTCCAAATTTGTATGGTTTAGGGTAACCAGTAAATCGGAGCGCTCAAATTGAGCTGTGGGCATAAATCATTTAAAAAAGACCAAAGGAGTGGGCTTTTTTTTTTTTTCCAAACCTGATAATCCACTGCAAATAGAATTAATTCATCTTTTCATATCTCCATATCTTCAGAACCCCTTCATCGAACCCGATTCAAATGGCACATCAGCTTAATTAGATTGAACCGTATGGATTTCTGAATCAAGAATTTTTTTTTAAAAAAATAAAGCCTTTATTGTGTTGAAATTTCTTATGCCAATTTTCTGCTCAAAAGGGAGGATGCAAAAGGTCAGGGTTTCTGCAGCTCGGAGTTAGTGGTATATTAGTTACGGTAATTCAGCTTGAAAATACCAGCAGAAACAAATACAATGGAATGCCTTGAATTACCAGAGACCGCAGCCTTAATCAGCTCTTGGGAAAAGAAAAACACGGCGTTGGGCTATTGACAGTTGATAAACTGAGAATCCTGAATCCCGTCAAAAAACCCTGGCATGAGAAAACTGGGATTAAAGTTGCTATTTCCAAGCAAGAGCTTGACCGTCCAGTATTTCTTTACTGGCTGTGCTTACGTCCCACAAGCACTTAGAAAATAATACTGGGCGGTCTTTTCAACCATTCCTTAACTCTTCCTAAGTGATCCAAAGAATATTTTGACATGTATTAAGCCGTACAAAGTGCTAGACTGTAAACTCGTTGTGGGTAGGCGATGTAACAATAATTGTGGTAATTGTTAAGCGCTTACTATGTGCCGGACACTGTACTAAGTGCTGGGGTGGATAGCGGCCAATCGGGTTGGACACAGTCCCTGTCCCATGTGGGGCTCACGGTCTCCACCCCCATTTTGCAGATGAGGTAACTGAGGCATGGAGAAGCGAAGTGACTTGTCCAAGGTCACACAGCAGACAAATGGCAGAGCTGGGATTAGAATCCATGACCTTTTGACTCCCTCGCCTGGACTCCATTCATCCAATCGTATTTATTGAGCACTTACTGTGTGCAGAGCAATCAATCAATCAATCATATTTATTGAGCGCTTACTATGTGCAGAGCACTGTACTAAGCGCTTGGGAAGTACAAATTGGAGCACTGTACTAAGCCCTTGGGAAATACAAGTTGGAACTCTATCTACTATGCCATGCTGCTTCTCCAGTTATTGTTGTGATGGACTCTCCCAAGCGCTTAATACAGTGCCCACACAGTAAGCGCTCAATAAATACATTCATTCGATTGGATTTATTGAGTGCTTACTGTGTGCAGAGCACTGTACTAAGCGCTTGGGAAGTCCAAGTTGGCAACATATAGAGACGGTCCCTACCCAACAGTGGGCTCACAGTCTAGAAGGGGGAGGCAGACAACAAAGCAAAACATATAAACCAAATAAAATAAATAGAATAAATATGTACAAATAAAATAAATAGAGTAATAAATACGTACAAACATATATACTTATATACAGGTGATATACATATATGCAGATATATATATATATATAATAGGCTGACCAATCTTGGGTGGTACAAGGTTACGAGACTGGACACCACCCCTGTCCCACCCGGGGCTCCCAATCTGCTTTACGCCCCTTCTACAGATGAAGAAACTGAGTCCCAGAGAAGGAAAGAGACTTGCCCAAGACCACACAGTAGTCTGAGACCAAAATTGGGTCATAAATCTGGGTCTTCCGTTACTGAGACACCAATGAGAATTATGCAAGCTAACTCTAAAATAGTTTGAGAACAGCTTGGCTTAGAACAGTTATGTGGCCTAGTGGAAAGGGTCCCGGCGTAGAAATGAGAAGGACCTGGGTTCTAGTCCCGGCTCTGCCACTTGTCTGCCGTGTGACCTTGGGCAAGTCATTTCACTCCTCCGTGCCTCCGTTACCTCATCTGTCAAATGGGGACCAAGACTGTGAGGCCATGCGGAAAGAGAAGCAGTGTGGCACAGTAGAGAAGCAGGGTGGCACAGTGGAAAGAGCCTGGGCTTTGGAGTCAGAGGTCATGGGTTCAAATCCTGGCTCTGCCACTCATCAGCTGTGTGACTTTGGGCAAGTCACTTCACTTCTCTGGGCCTCAGTTACCTCATCTGTAAAATGGGGATGAAGACTGTGAGCCCCACATGGGACAACCTGATCACCTTGTAAATTCCCCAGAGCTTAGAACAGTGCTCTGCACATAGTAAGCACTTAATAAATGCCATCAATATGTGGGACATGGAATATGTCCCACCCGATTAGCTTGCATAATAATGATGGCATTTGTTAAGCGCTTACTATGTGCGAAGCACTGTTCTAAGCGCTGGGGGGGGGGATACAAGGTGATCAGGTTGTCCCACGTGGGACTCACAGTCTTAATCCCCCTTTTACAGATGAGGTAACTGAGGCCGGGAGAAGTTAAGTGACTTGCCCAAAGTCACACAGCTGACAAGTGGCAGAGCCGGGATTAATCAATCAATCGCATTTATTGAGCGCTTACTGTGTGCAGAGCACTGTACTAAGCGCTTGGGAAGTCCAAGTTGGCAACATAGAGACAGTACCTGCCCAGCAGTGGGCTCACAGTCTAAAAGGGGGAGACAGAGAACAAAACCAAACATACTAACAAAATAAAATAAATAGAACAGATATGTACAAGTAAAATAAATAAATAAATAGAGTAATAAATATGTACAAACATATATACATGTGCTGTGGGGAAGGGAAGGAGGTAAGATGGGGGGAAGGAGGGATTAGAACCCATGACCTCTGGCTCCCAAGCCAGGGCTCTTTCCAATGAGCCACACTCCTTCTCCTTGTATTTACGCCAGGGCTTAGTAATAATAATAATGATGATGGTATTTGTTAAACGCTGACTGTGTGCCAGACAATGTACTAGAACAGTTCCTGGCACATAGTCAGCGCTTAACAAATACCATAAAAAAAGGCAGAAAACCAGAACTGAGGTTTGGGGAGTGGGGGGGAATATTGGTAGTGGCTGGGTTGTGTTAGCTGGGGCTTATCTAAGAGACTCATCTCCTAAATCCCAAATCCTAAAAACAATTCCAGTAGTTTCAATACCGAGTTTTTCCCCCACACTATCCTAGCTTTTTATTAAAATGGTGCGCTTATTCCAGGCAGGCCTCCAGGATTATTCTACCCCCCCCTCCTTAATAATAATAATAATGTTGGTACTCGTTAAGTGCTTACTACATGCCAAGCACCGTTCTAAGCGCTGGAGGGATACAAGGTAAACAAGGTTGTCCCACGTGGGGCTCACAGTCTTCATCCCCATTTTCCAGATGAGGGAACTGAGGCACAGAGAATAATAATAATAGTGGCATTTGTTAAGCGCTTACTACATGCAAAGCACTGTTCTAAGCGCTGGGGGGGGGGGGATACAATGTGATCAAGTTGTCCCACGTATGGCTCACAGTCTTAATCCCCATTTTTACAGATGAGGTAACTGAGGCTCAGAGAAGTTAAGTGACTTGCCCAAGGTCACACAGCCGACTTGTGGTGGAGTCTGGATTCGAACCCATGACCTCTGACTTCAAAGCCCGGGCTTTTTCCACTGAGGCACGCTGCTTCTTCTTGTCACCTGGAGAAACAGCACAGGCCTGGCACTTCACCGTGGCCCTCGTCTAGGACAGACAGATGGAGCATTCATTCATTCGTTCACTCATTCATTCAATTTTATTTACTAAGCACTTACTGTGTGCACAGCACTGTTCTAAGCGCTTGGAAGAGGACAGTCCAATGGTTTTCTAAACACTGGAGTAGATGCAAGATAATAAAGTTGGACACAGTCCCTGTCCCACGCGGGGCTCACGGTCTTAATCCCCATTTTCCAGATGATGATGATGATGATGATGATAAGGATGATGGCATTTATTAAGCGCTTACTATGTGCAAAGCACTGTTCTAACCACTGGGGAGGTTACGAGGTGATCAGGTTGTCCCACGGGGGGCTCACAGTCTTAATCCCCATTTTCCAGATGAGGTAACGGAGGCCCAGAGAAGTGAAATCACTTGCCCAAAGTCATACAGTTGACAAGTGGAGGAGCCGGGATTTGAACCCATGACCGCTGACTCCAAAGCCCGGCCTCTTTCTACCGAGCCACGCAGCAGAGAAGGGAAATGACTTGCCCAAGATCACACAGCAGTCAAGTGGCAGAGCCGGGATGAGAACCCAAGTCCTTCTAGCTCCGAGGCCTGGGCTCTCTCCACTAGGCCACACTGCTTCCCGTTGTGGATTTAAAGGACTTGTGGATAACTGGAGGGGTTGGTGAGAAGCAGCGTGACTCAGTGGAAAGAGCCCGGGCTTTGAAGTCAGAGGTCATGGGTTCGAATCCCGGCTCCGCCACATGTCTGCTGTGTGACCTTGGGCAAGTCACTTAACTTCTCTGAGCCTCAGTTACCTCATCTGTAAAATGGGGATTATGACTGTGAGCCCCACGCGGGACAACCTGATCACCTTGTATTCCCCGCCCCCCAGTGCTTAGAACAGTGCTTTGCACATAGTAAGCGCTTAACAAATGCCATTATTACTTAATTAATTAGAAGGGGAAAAATAGTGGAGAAAAGAAGGAGAGGGATTGGATTTTTTTAAATGACATTCTTAAGCATTTACTAGAGAAGCAGCATGGCTTAGTGGAAAGAGCACCGGCTTGGGAGCCAGAGGTCATGGGTTCTAATCCCAGCCCCACCACTTGTCAGCTGTGAGATTTTTGGGCAAGTCACTTCACTTCTCTGGGCCTCAGTGACCTCGTCTGTAAAATGGGGATGAAGACTGTGAGCCCCACGTGGGACAAGCTGATCACCTGGTATCCCCCCCAGCACTTAGAACAGTGCTTTGCACATAGTAAGTGCTTAACAAATGCCATCATTATTATTATTATTACTATGTGCCAGGCACTGTACGAAGCACTGGGGCAGGCACAAGATCATCAGGTTGGACATAGTCACCGTCCCACCTGGGGCTCACAATCCTAATCCCCATTTTACAGATGATGCCTCAGCACAGAAAAGCCGAATGACTTTGCCCAAAATCTTGTGCGGAACCAGAAGAGATCGGAGGAAGCTGTGGAAACATCATAAAATCCAAGGGAGATTCCTCGCTTTGTAATACTAGTAAAATATCTTATTCAGGAAAAATCCTGGTTTTGTTTTTTTTTATAATAATAATAATAATAATAATAATAATAATAATAATAATGGCATTTATTATGAGCTTACTATGTGTAAAGCACTGTTCTAAGCACTGGGGAGGTTACAAAGTGATCAGGTTGTCCCACGGGGGGCTCACAGTCTTAATCCCCATTTTACAAATGAGATAACTGAGGCGCTCAATAAATACGATTGAATGAATGAATGAATGAGGCGCAGAGAAGTCAAGTTGACTTTCCCAAAGTCACACAGCTGACAGTTGGCAGAGCCAGGATTTGAACCCATGACCGCTGACTCCAAAGCCTGTGTTCTTCCCACTGAGCCATGTGGCTACAAATAATGCATTTGTTAAGCACTTACTATGTGCAAAGCACTGTTCTAAGCACTGGGGAGGATACAAGGTGATCAAGTTGTCCCACAGGGGGATCACAATAATAATAATGATGGCATTTATTAAGCACTTACTATGTGTAAAGCACTGTTCTAAGCGCTGGGGAGGTTACAAGGTGATCAGGTTGTCCCACAGGGGGCTCGCGGTCTTAATCCCCATTCTACAGATGAGGTAATTGAGTGCCAGAGAAGTGTCCCATTTAAACCAGACTGTGGATTTAGGTGTAAAGGCCATTTCAAACACGCGTCTTCCCTTTGGAATTACTTATTAAACATGATTAATTCCCTCCACATCTTCAAGCCCTGAGAGAAGTGCTGCGCTAAAGTCGACAGCGAACAGGGCCAACGCTAATGCTTATTTAAGCAGTTAATAAAACAGCCGCCCTCATTACCAGAAGCCCATTAGGATGTCTGCAGAGTCATTGCTGTTGATCTCGTACCTCGAGCCGACTGTACTCTAAATGTGTGCTATTTCCTTAATAGACCATAATGATTTCTTTGAACTGTTGCAGTCTGTCATTTAGATAGCTACCCAGGGCCCGTTTGAAAAGTAGCCACCTAGCTCAGTTGTGGGAAATAATTTTGTCGGTATGTTATGTAAAGGTAGATCTTGGGGCCTGTATAAATCCAGATTTGTACTTCCCAAGTGCTTAGTACAGTGCTCTGCACACAGTGAGCGCTCAATAAATACGATTGAATGAATGAATGAATTTTAAATCCAGCCCTACGTTCGGTGTAGTGAAAAGTGCCAGGCATCCGTGATAGAGGTGGACATTTAATAATAATAATAATGATGATGATGGTATTTGTTAAGCGCTTACTATGTGCCAAGCTCGGTTCTAAGTGCTGGGATAGATACAAGGTAATCAGATTGTCCCACGTGAGGCTCACAGTCTTAATCCCCATTTTACAGATGAGGGAACTGAGGCATAGAGAAGTGACTTGCCCAAAGTCACACAGCTGACAAGTAGCGGAGTTGGAATTCTATTTGTTCTGATGATTTTGATACCTGTCTACGTGTTTTGTTTTGTTGTCTGTCTTCCCCTTCTAGACTGTGAGCCCGTTGTTGGGTAGGGACTGTCTCTATATATTGCCAATTTATACTTCCCAAGCGCTTAGTCCAGTGCTCTGCACAGAGTAAGCGCTCAATAAATACGATTGAATGAATGAATGAATGAATTTTAAATCCAGCCCTACGTTCGGTGTAGTGAAAAGTGCCAGGCATCTGTGATAGAGGTGGACATTTAATAATAATAATAATAATAATAATAATGATGATGGTATTTGTTAAGCGCTTACTATGTGCCAAGCTCGGTTCTAAGCGCTGGGATAGATACAAGGTAATCAGATTGTCCCAAGTGAGGCTCACAGTATTAATCCCCATTTTACAGATGAGGGAACTGAGGCATAGAGAAGTGATTTGCTCAAAGTCACACAGCTGACAAGTAGTGGAGTTGGAATTCTATTTGTTCTGACGATTTTGATACCTGTCTACATGTTTTGTTTTGTTGTCTGTCTTCCCTTCTAGACTGTGAGCCTGTTGTTGGGTAGGGACTGTCTCTATATGTTGCCAACTTATACTTCCCAAGCGCTTAGTACAGTGCTCTGCACACAGTAAGCGCTCAATAAATAAGATTGAATGAATGAATGAATGAATGAGAACCCACTTAATATGCCAAGCACATATTAAGTGCTTAACAAATGCCATTATTATTATTATTATTAATAATAATAATGGCATAATAATAAAAATGGCATTTATTAAGCGCTTACTATGTGCAAAGCACTGTTCTAAGTACTGGAGAGGTTACAAGGTGATCAGGTTGTCCCACGTGGAGCTCACATTCTTGATCCCCATTTTAGAGATGAGGTCACTGAGGCGCAGAGCAGTTAAGTGATTTGCCCAAAGTCACACAGCTGACAACCGGCAAAGCTGGGATTTGAACCCATGACCTCTGACTCCAAAGCCGGCGCTCTGTCCACTGAGCCACGATGCTTATTATCTGCCAGCTCTGTTACATTGTTCTCTTCCAAATGCTTCACGCAGTGCTCTGCACACAGTAAGTGTTCAATGAATACCATTGATCCATTGATTACTGAGCACTGACGAGGTGCCACACACTAGGCTACGTGCTGAGGAAAAATTAAGAAAATTAATTTGCAGACGACCTCTACTCCACCCCGGGTTCACAGTCTGAGGGAGAGAGAGCAGGTCTCCCCTGTCCAGTTGAAGATACTAGAGGCCCAGAGGGGGGAAGTGACTTTTCCAAGGTGACGCAGCAGATGAGGGACGGAGGAGGGGCTAGAACCCAGACCCAGTTCCCGGCTCTTTCTACCAGGCCACACTGTCTAGTCCAACATTTCTCTGGGGAGAAGTTATCCAAACAGACTATTACCTGATGGAGTTGGGGATCACACACTTGAGAACAGTGCTTTGCACATAGTAAGCACTTAATAAATGCCATTATTATTATTATTATTATTATTATCAATCAATCGGTGCTATTTATTGAGCACTTACTTTGTGCTGAGCACTTTACTCAGCCCTTAGGAGGAGGACAATATAGTTGATTGATTGATCCCCGCCCTCACTGACCTTCAGTCTAGTAGAATCCAGAGATTGAGCTCCTTGAAGGCAGAGATCACATCTCCTAACTCTTGTGAACTCTCCCAAGCATTTAGTATGGTACTCTGCACACAGAGATAACAATAATAATAATAATAATAGTATTTATTAAGTGCTTACTATGTGCAAAGCACTGTTCTAAGCGCTGGGGAGGTTACAAGATGATCAGGTTGTCCCACGGGGGGCTCACAGTCTTCATCCCCATTTTCCAGATGAGGTAACTGAGGCCCAGAGAAGTGAAGTGACTTGCCCAAAGTCACACAGCTGACAAGTGGCGGAGGCGGGATTTGAACCCATGGCCTCTGATTCCAAAGCCCAGGCTCTTTCCACTGAGCCACGCATTTATTTATGGATTGATTCATTCATTCAATCGTATCTATTGAGTGCTTACCGTGTGCAGAGCACTGTACTAAGCACTTGGGAAGTACAGGTTGGCAACATGTAGAGACGGTCCCTACCCAACAGCGGGCTTGATGGTCATCAGTGGTATTTACTGAGTGCTTACTATGTGCCAAGTACTGTACTGAGCTCTTGGGAGATTATAACAGAATTGGTAGACATGTTCCCTGCCCCCAATGAGTTTACAATCTAGAGGGGAAGACAGCCATTCATATAAATATTAGAGCAATAGGCGAAGTTTCTCTCCAGGGCTTAGTACAGCGCTCTGCACATAGGAGCTCAATAAATCAATCAATCGTATTTATTGAGTGCTTATTGTGTGCACAGCACCGTACTAAGCGCTTGGGAAGTACAAGTTAGCAACATAAATACCAATGACTGATTGATTGACAGTAAGTGGCCAATGATGACTGTCAATCATGATGACTAACAGAGAAGGGAATCAATTTCTAATGCCTCACTCACCCCCCCCCCCCCCATCTCATCTTGGTCTCTGTTTAATTCTCTGTTGGTGTGTTGCTGTTTTCCTCTCCCAGTCTTTTTGTCTCTCTATGTCTCTCTCACTCTGTCCCTCTTGCTGTCTCTCTCTCTTTGTCTGTCTCTCTGTCCCTCTCCCCCTGCTTATCACCCATCTCCTCCCTGATTTTCTACCTATCCTTCCCTTCCCCCTTAGCTCTCTCTCAATTCTCTTCCGAATTTAGAAGTTCATGGGTTCTAATCCCGGCTCCACCACTTGTCTGTTGTGTGACGTTGGGCAAGTCACTTAACTTCTCTGTGCCTCAGTTACCTCACCTTTAAAATGGAGATTGAGACTGTGAGCCCCAGGTGGGACAGGGACTGCGTCCAGCCCAATTTGCTTGTTTCCACCCCGGCGCTTAGTACAGAGCCTGGCCATAGTAAACGCTTAACAAATACCTCATTATTATTATTATTATATTATTCCCTGCTCTCTTTTGTCCCCAGAAGCAGTGAAGGATTGAGGGAAAGATGCAGGGAAGGCCAGAGGGAGAAAATGAAACGGAGAGGGCTAGGGTCAGCCGTAAAATGACCCTGGCTGGCCCACGATGGAGGCTAGCCCCTCCTTCTCCCCTCTTCCCACCAAGAACACACTTCGGGCCATTCCTGCTCCATCCACAGTGAGGGAGTTGCCACTGTTCTTCCCTGACTAAGCTCCCAAGAGCCAAAATGTCTAACCACTACCGGCCGCAACCCTGGAGGGCTGAGGCCGCCAGCTCACAGGAAAGTTGCCGGATTTAACAGAGCCCGGCCTCTCACGGACCCTGGGAATGGACCTGAGTTGGGCGGCAGTAGTGACCACACACTTTGCTCCTCTGACCTTCTCACCGTACCTCGTTCTCATCTATCTCGTTCATTCATTCGATTGTATTTATTGAGTGCTTACTGTTTCGTTCGATTGTATACTGAATGCTTACTGTGTGCCAAGCACTGTACTAAGTGCTTGGAAGAGTACAACAGAGTAACATAGACGCAATCCCTGCCCATAACAGTCTAGAGACTGTGAGACACTGAGAGGCTGTGAGACTGTTATCTCACAGAAGCAGCATGGCTCAGTGGGAAAGAGCCCGGGCTTTGGAGTCAGAGGTCATGGGTTCAAATCCCGGCTCTGCCAGTTGTCAGCTGTGTGACTTTGGGCAAGTCACTTCACTTCTCTGGGCCTCAGTTCCCTCATCTTAAAATGGGGATTAAGACTTTGAGCCCCCTGTGGGACAACCTGATCACCTTGTAACCTCCCCAGCACTTAGAACAGTGCTTTGCACATAGTAAGAGCTTAATAAATGCCATCATCATCATCATCTCACTGCTGACCTCTCTCCCACATCCTACCTCTGGCAGGGAATACCCTCCCACCTCATATCCGACAGACAGTGACTCTCCCCACAATCAAAGACTTTCTGAAGGCCCATCTCCTCCAAGAGGCCTTCCCTGACTGCTCCCTCCTTGCCTCTTCTCCTGCTCCCTTCTGCGTCACCCTGACTCGCTCTCTTTCTTCATCCCTCCTCCCAGCCCCACGCTGCTTATCATCATCAATCGTATTTATTGAGCGCTTACTATGTGCAGAGCACTGTACTAAGCGCTTGGGAAGTACAAATTGGCAACATATAGAGACAGTCCCTACCCAACAGTGGGCTCACAGTCTGTCCACACTTGTAATTTCTTTCTTTCTATTCATGAAAGAAATGAATAGTGGTGTGGCTTACTGGAAGAGTCCGGGCTTGGGAGTCGGAGGACGTGGGTTCTAATCCCGGCTCTGCCACTGCTCTGCTGTGTGACTTTAGGGAAGCCACTTGACTTCTCTGTGCCTCAGTTACTTCACCTATAATATGGGGATTAAGACTGTGAGCCCCACATGGGGCGACCTCATTACCTTCTTTCTACCAGTGCCTAGAACAGTGCTTGGCACATAGTAGGCACCTAACAAATGCCATCATATATATATATATATATGTATGTATATATATATATATGTATATATGTCTGTCTGTCACTCCTTCTAGACTGTAAGCTCGTTATAGGCAGGGACTGTGTCTGTTTATTGTTCTATTGTACATACCGAACAGCTTAGTACAGTGCTCTACACACAGTAAGTGCAAATGCGATTGAATGAATGAATGAACTATCCAAGCAATGTCATGCTCAAGTGGGGAACGCTCAAAGTTATTAAGAACTCCTGACCATTCATTCATTCATTCAATCGTATTTATTGAGCGCTTACTGTGTGCAGAGCACTGTACTAAGCACTTGACCAGAAACCCCAGATGGTCTGAGGTGATCTGTCCTTCAAGGCATCCTTCTGAGTATCCCCTCTGATCTACAAAAGCTACCGAAATCTCTCATTTATCAAATCATTTCCCAAGAAATGGATGAGAGAATTCAATTCAGTCATATTTATTGAGCACTTAATGGGCAAAACACTCTACTAAGCACTTGAGAGAATGAAAGCAGAGACAAATTGAGCAGCTCAGAACTCAGCCCAGCTCAGAAATGCAGGTGGAGAGCTGATGCTCCTCGAACCTCTCAATACCGTAACATGAAAACTGACTTGCTAACTAGGATTATTTGGAGAGGGTGAAGTGCTTGTGTTATTGCGAATTAAACTAATTAGTATCATTTCCTGGAGTTTTTTTCTCTCCTGGTGTTGATAATCAATAATAAAGGACGTAGTAGTCAAGAAATACACAGATGATTAATGTCTGGAAGATTTGCTATGAAAAGTCTGGAAACAATCATGAAATGTGCTGATGTAACAATAGCCGCAAAAATACGAATGGTCAATTCTGTGGTGTTTCCAGTGACGATGTATGGATCCGAAAGCTGGACGGTGAAAGAAAAGGATAGGAAGAACATCGATTCTTTTGAAATGTGGCATTGGAGAAGGCTTTTGCAAACATCACGGACTGCCCGAGAAACAAACAAACGGGTTTTGGAGCAAATAAAGCTAATGAGATCTTTGGAAGGCCAAATGACTGACTTAGAGTAGCCCAAAGTCACACAGCTGACAACCCAGCTCCGCCACTTGTCAGCTGTGTGACTTTGGGCAAGTCACTTCACTTCTCTGGGCCTCAGGTACCTCATCTGGAAAATGGAGATGAAAACTGTGAGCCCCTCGTGGGACAACCTGATCACCTTGTAACCTCCCCCAGCGCTTAGAACAGTGCTTTGCAAATAATAAGCACTTAATAAATTTCATCATTATATTTTGGACACATCATCAAGAGGACTGATTCTCTGGAGAAGACACTAATGCTAGGAAAATCCAGAGAAAATGTGGCAGAGGTGGACCGGCAGCTAGATGGCTAGAGACCATAACGACGATAAGGGAAGAACCATCAGAAAAGTGATGGATCACGGAAGAAGACAGGGAGTTCTGGAGAAAATCGATCCATAAAGTCGCTGCAAATTGGAAACGACTCAAGGGCACTCGATAACAATAATAATAATCATTTCCTGATAGCTGCAGGGAGAGTTACAATTCTGCCACTTCTGAGCCACTCTACACTGTTCTAAGCTCTGGAGTAGATACAAAGGTAATCGGGTTGGACACAGTCCCTGTCCCATGTGGGGCTCACGGTCTTAATTCTCATTTTACAGATGAAGAATAAAAGAAACCAGGTCGGAATTGTCTAAAATCCTTCCTTTTATGCTTCACGGTACATTGAGCTGGTTTGTTGTTGTTTTATTTTGTTTTTAATGGTATTTGTTAAGCACTTACTCTTTGCCAGACAGGGCTAAACCCGGGGTAGATACAGATAATCAGGATGAACACAATCTCAATCTCTATTTTTTACAGATGAAGAAGCTGAGGCACGGAAAAATGAACTGACCTGCCCAAGGTCACACAGCACACAAGTAGCAGAGCTGGGGCTAATAATGCTAATGATAATAGTATTTGTTGAGCACTTACTATGTACCAAGCACTCTTCTAAGCACCGGGGTAGATACAAGGTAATCAGGTTGTCCCATATGGGGCTCACGGTCTTAATCCCCATTTTACAGATGAGGGAACTGAGGCCCAGAGAAGTGAAGTGGCTTGCCTAAAGTCCCACAGCTGACAAGTGGCGGAGCCGGGATTTGAACCCATGACCTCTGACTCCAGAGACCGTGCTCTTTCCACTGAACCAAGCTGCTTCTTATTATTCTGATTATTATTAATAGTAAACAATGTTTATTAATATTAATTAATACCAATATTAATAATATTATTGTTGTTATTATTCAGTTTCATACAGTTCATTCATTGATTCATTCATATTTTTTGGGCACTTACTGTGTGCTTCACCTGATCACCTTGTAACCTCCCCAGCACTTAGAACAGTGCTTTGCACATAGTAAGCACTTAATAAATGCCATTATTATTATTATTATTATTATTATTATTATTATTATTTATTATTGTGGTATTTGTTAAATGGTTACTGTGGGCCAGGCATTGTACTAAGCACTGGGGTGGATCCAAACAAATCGGGTTGGACACGGTCCCTGTCCCACATGGGGCTGTCTCAATCCCCATTTTACAGATGTAGTCTCTGAGGCCCGGAGATAATAATGATAATAATAATAATAATGATGGCATTTATTAAGTGCTTACTATGTGCAAAGCACTGTTCTAAGCACTGGGGGGATACAAGGTAATCAGATTGTTCCACATAAGAATAATTATGGCATTATTAAGCGCTTACTATGTGCAAAGCACTGTTCTAAGCACTGGGGGGATACAAGGTAATCAGGTTGTCCCATGTGGGGCTCACAGTCTTAATCCCCATTTTACAGATGAGGTCACTGAGGCCCAAAGAAGTTAAACGACTTGCCTAAAGTCACACAGCTGACAACTGGCAGAGCTGGGATTTGAACCCATGACCTCTGACTCCCAAGCCTGTGCTCTTTCCACTGAGCCATGCTGCTTCTCAAGCAGCATGTGAAGGGACTTGTCCAAGGTCACACAGCAGACACGTGGCTGAGGTGGGTTTGGAACCCAGGCCTTTCTGACTCCGAGGTCTGCTCTCTATCCACTAAGCCACACTGCTGCTCTTAAGAATGAGAACAGTGACTGGCACATAGGAAGTATTTAACAAATACCATAAAAAATCAGCATACTCGGGGGAGTTTTATTACATTTAGAAGATTGAAGCAAGCGCAGAGGAAACACGATCACAGTTTCCAGAACCATGGAGGGTACAGACTTTACAGACTAAGGATGAGGGGGTGGCACAGTACGGGGAAGGAAAAAGGGAGACCCCCTCACCCCACCCCGCTGGGAAGAAGCATTCATTCATTCAATCAATCATATTTATTGAGCGCTTACTGTGTGCAGAGCACTGTACTAAGCGCTTGGGAAGTACAAGTTGGCAACATCTAGAGACAGTCCCTACCCAACAGCGGGCTTACAGTCTAGAAGGGGGAGACAGACAACAAAACAAAACATATTAACAAAATAAAATAAATATGTACAAGTAAAATAAATAAATAGAGTAATAAATCAATCGTATTTATTGAGCGCTTACTGTGTGCAGAGCACTGGACTAAGCACTTGGGAAGTACAAGTCGGCAACATATAGAGGCGGTCCCTACCCAACAACGGGCTCACAATCTAGAAGGGGGAGACAGACAACTAAAACAAAACATGTGGACAGGTGTTGAGTCGTCAGAACAAATAGAATTAAAGCTAAATGCACACCATTAACAAAACAAATAGAATAGTAATAATAATGACATTTATTAAGCGCTTACTATGTGCAAAGCACTGTCCTAAACGCTGGGGAGGATACAAGGTAATCAGGTTGTCCCATGGGGGGCTCACAGTCTTAATCCCCATTTTCCAGATGAGGTAACTGAGGCACAGAGAAGTGAAGTGACTTACCCAAAGACAAGTGGCAGAGCCGGGATTTGGACCCATGCCCTCTGACTCCAAAGCCCTGGCTCTTTCCACTGAGCCACACTGCTTCTCCAGTAGCAGAAGAATAGATCCCTACCCCACAATGGGCTCACGGTCTAGAAGGGGGAGACAGACAACAAAACAAAACATGTGGACGGGTGTCAAGTCGTCAGGACAAATAGAATTAAAGCTAGATGCACCTCATTAACAAAATAAATAGAATAGTGAATATGTACAAGTAAAATAAATAGCGTAATGAATCTGTATAAACATGTATACAGGTGCTGTGGGGAGGGGAAGGAGGTAGGGCGGGGGGGATGAGGAGGAGGAGAGGGAAAAGGGGGCTCAGGCTCCTCCTCTGCCTCCCACCCCCTAACTGTGGGGGTCCCTCAAGGTTCCTTTCTGGGTCTCCTTCTCTTCCCCATCTATACCCACTCTCTGGAAGAACTCATTGACTCCCATGGCTTCAACTACCACCTCTATGTGGATGATACCCAAATCTACATCTCCAGATCTGATATTTGTTAAACACTGGGATCACCATCATCATCATCAATCGTATTTATTGAGCGCTTACTATGTGCAGAGCACTGTACTAAGCGCTTGGGAAGTACAAATTGGCAACATATAGAGACGGTCCCTACCCAACAGTGGGCTCACAGTCTAAAAGGGGGAGACAGAGAACAAAACCAAACATACCAACAAAATAAAATAAATAGAATAGATATGTACAAATAAAATAAATAAATAAATAGAGTAAAAAATATGTACAAACATATATACATATATACAGGTGCTGTGGGGAAGGGAAGGAGGTAAGATGGGGGGGATGGAGAGGGGGACGAAGAGGAGAGGAAGGAAGGGGCTCAGTCTGGGAAGGCCTCCTGGAGGAGGTGAGCTCTCAGCAGGGCCTTGAAGGGAGGAAGAGAGCTAGCTTGGCGGATGGGCTGAGGGGATGGTTACAAGCAAATAATAATAATAATAATGGTTGGATTTATTAAGCACTTACTATGTGCAAAGAACTGTTCTAAGCACTGGGGAGGTTACAAGGTAATCAGGTTGTCCCACAGGGGGCTCACAGTCTTAATCCCCATTTTACAGATGAGGTAACTGAGGCTTAGAGAAGTTAAGTGACTTGCCCAACGTCACACAGCAGGCATGTGGTGGAGGTGGGATTCGAACCCATGACCTCTGACTCCAAAGCCTGGGCTCTTTCCACTGAGCCACGCTGCTTTCCAATATCAGCAAATCAGCAAATCAGGTTGGACACAGTCCCTGCCCCACATCGGGCTCACAGTCTCAATCCCCGTTTTACAGATGAGGGAACTGAGGCCCGGAGAAGTGAAGTAATTTGCCCAAGGTCACGCAGCAGGTACGTGACAGAGACGAGATTAGAATCCACGACCTTCTGACTCCCAGGCTTGGGCTCTCTCCATTAGGCCATGCTGAATGAATCTCAAGCTTAACATGTACAAAACTGAACTTCTTATCTTCCCACCCAAACCCTGTCCTCCTTCTGACTTTTCCATCACTGTAGACGGCCCCTCCATCCTTCCCGTGTCACAAGCCCGTTACCTTGGCTTTATTCTTCATCATCATCATCATCAATCGTATTTATTGAGCGCTTACTGTGTGCAGAGCACTGTACTAAGCGCTTGGGAAGTACAAGTTGGCAACATATAGAGACAGTCCCTACCCAACAGTGGGCTCACAGTCTAAGGGAAGGCTCACAGGGCCTTCCCTTCAAGGCCCTGTTGAGAGCTCACCTCCTCCAGGAGGCCTTCCCAGACTGAGCCCCTTCCTTCCTCTCCCCCTCGTCCCCCTCTCCATCCCCCCATCTTACCTCCTTCCCTTCCCCGCAACACCTGTATATATGTATATATGTTTGTACAGATTTATTACTCTATTTATTTATTTATTTATTTATTTTACTTGTACATATCTATTCTATTTATTTTATTTTGTTAGTATGTTTGGTTTTGTTCTCTGTCTCCCCTTTTAGACTGTGAGCCCACTGTTGGGTAGGGACTGTCTCTATATATTGCCAATTTGTACTTCTCAAGCGCTTAGTACAGTGCTCTGCACATAGTAAGCGCTCAATAAATACGATTGATGATGATGATGATAAAAGGGGGAGACTCCTTTCTCTCGTTCAACCCACATATTCAAGTGCATCACTATATCTTGTCAGTTCCACCTTCACAACACCTCTAAAATCCACCCTTTCCTCCATCCAAACTGCTACCACATTAATACAATCACTTCTCCTCTTCCACCCTGATTACTGTATCAGCCTCCTTGCTGACCTCCCTGCCTCCCGTCTCTCCCCACTCCAGTCCATACTTCATTCTACTGCCCAGATCATTTTTCTACAAAAATATTCAAACCATTCAGACCTCAGAAAACCCCAGTGGTTGTCCATTCCCCTCCACGTCAAACAAAAACTCCTCACTATTGGTTTAAAAGAAGCAGCATGGCTGGAGAAGAAGCGTGGTTCAGTGGAAAGAGCCCGAGCTTTGGAGTCAGAGGTCTTGGGTTCAAATCCCAGCTCTGCCAATTGTCAGCTGTGTGACTTTGGGCAAGTTACTTAACTTCTCTGTGCCTCAGTTACCTCATCTGGAAAATGGGGATGAAGACTGTGAGCCCCCCGTGGGACAACCTGATCAACTTGTAACCTCTCCAGCGCTTAGAACAGTGCCTTGAACATAGTAAGTGCTTAATAAATGCCATTATTATTATTATTATTATTTAAAACAGTTCATCACCTCACCCGCTCCTACTTCACCTCACTACTCTCCGTCTACAACCCAGCCCGCACACTTTCCTCCTCTAATAACAATCTTCTCACTTTACCTCCATCTCAACTATGTCGAATTAGTAGAACACGATCCCTGCTCGCAAAGGGATCTAAGGGCTAAATGCTTGGGAGATGTGCTAAGGGCTTGGGAAAGCACGATAGATTTGGTAGACATCGTCTTCGCTCCGGAGGAACATACCGGATGCAGAGCACTGTACTAAGTGCTTGGATGAATGCAACAGAGTTAAAAAAACCCATCCCTACCCTCAAGGAGGTGACATTATTTCTGTGATTAATTAATGATGGTATGTATTTATTCATTCATTCAATCAATCATATTTATTAAGCACTTACTGTGTACAGAGCACTGTACTAAGCACTTGGGAAGTAAGCGCTTACTATGTGCAAAACACTGTTCTAAGTGCAGGGGAGGTTACAAGATGATCAGGTTGTCCCTCGAGGGGCTCACAGTCTTAATCCCCATTTTGCAAATGAGGTAACTGAGGCACAGAGAAGTTCAGTGTCTTGCCCAAAGTCACACAACTGACAACTGGCAGAGCCGGGGTTTGAACCCATGACCTCTGACTCCAAAGCCCGGCTCTTTCTACTGAACCACGCTGCTTCTCCACGCTGCCGTGATCTGGGGCAGGAGACGGCCTCTAGCATTTCTGAAGAAAACCACCATGTCTCCATTTGGTGAGGAAGAAAAGGACCTATTTATTGCCTTACCAGAAATATTCCACCAGTTTAGCATCACAAATCAGTTGTTTGAAACCCAGAAAACCGGCTATTATCGTCTCCGATGACAGCTGTGACCACAACAGTGAATTCAGAGTCACAGCCTTGCCTCCTCTAGGGACTCTGCGGCTGGCTCTTTTAGGGATAGGTTCAACCCTCTCCCAATCCATTGCCTTCTAGTTTGGCTTCTTAAATCTCTTATTCCACAGAGGTTGCTCAGATTAAGATTATTTTTTCCAGTGGTATTCATTAAGTGCTTACTAAGTGCCAGGCACCGTACTAAGCGCTGAGGTAGATAATAATAATAATGATGATAATGGCATTTATTAAGCACTTACTATGTGCAAAGCAGTGTTCTAAGCACTGGGGAGTTTACAAGGTGATCAGGTTGCCCCACATGAGGTTCACAGTCTTAATCCCCCTTCTAGACTGTGAGCCCGCTGTTGGGTATGGACTGTCATCATCATCATCATCATCATCAATCGTATTTATTGAGTGCTTACTGTGTGCAGAGCAATGTACTAAGTGCTTGGGAAGTACAAGTTGGAAACATATAGAGACAGTCCCTACCCAACAGTGGGCTCACAGTCTAAAAGGGGGGAGACAGAGAACAAAACCAAACATACCAACAGAGTAAAATAAATAGAATAGATATGTACAAGTAAAATAAACAAATAAATAGAGTAATAAATATGCACAAACATATATACATATATACAGGTGCTGCGGGGAAGGGAAGGAGGCAAGATGGGGGGATGGAGAGGGGGACGAGGGGGAGAGGAAGGAAGGGGTTCAGTATGGGAAGGCCTCCTGGAGAAGGTGAGCTCTCAGCAGGGACTTGAAGGGAGGAAGAGAGCCAGCTTGGCGGATGGGCAGAGGGAGGCCATTCCAGGCCCGGGGGAGGACGTGGGCCGGGGGTCGATGGCGGGACAGGCGAGAACGAGGTACGGTGAGGAGATTAGCGGTGGAGGAGCGGAGGGTGCGGGCTGGGCTGAAGAAGGACAGAAGGGAGGTGAGGTAGGAGGGGGCGAGGGGATGGACAGCCTTGAAGCCCAGGGTGAGGAGTTTCTGCCTGATGCACAGATTGATTGGTATCCACTGGAGATTTTTGAGGAGGGGAGTAATATGCCCAGAGCATTTCTGGACAAAGATAATCCGGGCAGCAGCATGAAGTATGGATTGAAGTGGGGAGAGACACGAGGATGGGAGATCAGAGAGAAGGCTGATGCAGTAGTCCAGATGGGATAGGATGAGAGCTTGAATGAGCAGGGTAGCGGTATGGAAGGAGAGGAAAGGGCGGTTCTTGGCAATGTTGCGGAGCTGAGACCGGCAGGTTTTGGTGACGGCTTGGATGTGAGGGGTGAATGAGAGAGCAGAGTCGAGGATGACACCAAGTTTGCAGGCTTGTGAGACGGGAAGGATGGTAGTGCCGTCAACAGAGATGGGAAAGTCAGGGAGAGGGCGAGGTTTGGGAGGGAAGACAAGGAGTTCAGTCTTCGACATGTTGAGCTTTAGGTGGCAGGAAGACATCCAGATGGAGATGTCCTGAAGGCAGGAGGAGATGAGAGCCTGGAGAGATGGGGAGAGAGCAGTGGCAGAGATGGAGATCTGGGTGTCATCAGCGTAGAGATGATAGTTGAAGCCATGGGAGTGAATGAGGTCACCAAGGGAGTGCGTGTAGATCGAGAACAGAAGGGGACCAAGCACTGAACCTTGGGGAACCCCCGCAGTAAGGGGATGGGAGGGGGAGGAGGGGCCTGCAAAAGAGACTGAGAAAGAACGACCGGAGAGATAAGAGGAGAACCAGGAGAGGACGGAGTCTGTGAAGCCAAGGTCAGATAGTGTGTTGAGGAGAAGGGGGTGGGCCACAGTGTCGAAGGCAGCTGAGAGGTCGAGGAGGATTAGGACAGAGTGGGAGCCGTTGGATTTGGCAAGCAGGAGGGGATTGGTGACCTTTGAAAGGGACGGAAGCCAGACTGGAGGGGGTCGAGGAGAGAGTTGTTGTTGAGGAATTCTAGGCAGCAAGTGTAGACAATTCTATTTATTCTGATGGTATTGACACCTGTCTACTTGTTTTGTTTTGCTTTTTGTCTCCCCCTTCTAGACTGTGAGCCCCTTGTTGGGTAGGGACCGTCTCTATATGTTTCCAACTTGTACTTCCCAAGTGCTTAGTACAGTGCTCTGCACACAGTAAGTGCTCAATAAATACGATTGAATGAATGAATACTACTACTGTTACTACTACTGCTACTACCACCACCACTAATAATAATAATGACAATAATGATGGCATTTGTTAAGTGCTTACTTTGTGACAGGCACTGTACTAAGCGCGGGGATGGATAGAAGCAAATCACATTGGACACAGTCCCTGTCCCACGGGGGGCTCGCAGTCTCAATCCCCATTTTACAGATGAGGTAACTAAGGCTGGGAGAAGTGAAGTGACTTTCCCGAGGTCACACAGCAGACAGCTTTCAGAGATGGGATTAGAACCCATGACCTTCTGACCCCCAGGCCTGGGCTCTATCCACTAAGGCATGCTAGACTGTGAGCCCACTGCTGGGTAGGGACCATCTCTATATGTTGCCAACTTGTACTTCCCAAGCGCTTAGTACAGTGCTCTGCACACAGTAAGCACTCAATAAATATGATTGAATGAATGAATGAATGCTCTTCCCACTACAACACACTGCCTTAGCCCTCCTATGCCAGAAGGGACTGGTGATTAAACATTCATTCATCCATTCAATCTTATTTATTGAGTGCTTACTATGTGCAGAGCACTGTAGTAAGCACTTGGGAGAGCACAATAGAACAAGAAACAGACGCATTCCTTGCCCTCAACAAGCTTACAGTCTAATAATAATAATAATGGTATTTGTTAAGTGCTTACTGTGTGCCAGGCACTGTACTAAGTACTGGGGTGAATAATCAATCAATCAATCAATCAATCAATCAATCGTATTTATTGAGCGCTTACTGTGTGCAGAGCACTGTAGTAAGCACTTGGGAGAGTACAATAGAACAAGAAACAGACACATTCCTTGCCCTCAGCAAGCTTACAGTCTAATAATAATAATGGTATTTGTTAAGCGCTTACTGTGTGCCAGGCACTGTACTAAGCACTGGGGTGAATAATCAATCAATCAATCAATCAATTGTATTTATTGAGTGCTTACTGTGTGCAGAGCACTGTACTAAGCGCTTGAGAAGTACAAGTCAGCAACACATAGAGACAGTCCCTACCTAACAGCGAGCTCACAGTCTAGAAGAGAATACAAGCAAATCAGGTTGGACACAGTCCCTGTCCTACGGGGGGCTCACGATCTTAATCCCCACTTTACAGATGAGATAACTGAGGCCCAGAGAATAATAACAATAACTTTTAGACTGTGAGCCCACTGTTGGGTAGGGACTGTCTCTATGTGTTGCCAATTTGTACTTCCCAAGCGCTTAGTACAGCGCTCTGCACATAGTAAGCACTCAATAAATACGATTGATGATGATGAATAACAATAATAATGGCATTTATTAATTGCTTTATTGCTTTATTAATTGCTTTATTAATTTATTAATTGCTTACTATGTGCAAAGTGCTGTTCTAAACTCCGGGGAGATTACAATGTGATCAGATTGTCCCACACGGGGCTCACAGTCTTAATCCCCATTTTACAGAAGAGGTAACTAAGGCCTGGAGAAGTGAAATGACTTGCCGAAGGTTACCCAGCAGACAAGTGGTGTCCGCTTGTACTTGTACAAGTACAACTTGTACTTCCCAAGCGCTTAGTCCAGTGCTCCGCACACAGTAAGCGCTCAATAAATATGATTGATTGATGATGTGGTGGAGCGAGGATTAAAACCCATGACCTTCCGACTCCCGGGCCCGGGCTCGGAGCTCAGAATCCCGATGGGTGCTGGTTTCCCCATTGCTTACTGGTCCCCGTGGACCAGTTGGAGGCCGTGGCACTGGGTGTCTCTTGGGCTGGTGCCCCTTCCCTTACCCACCGTCCCACCCTTCAGCGGTCACCTCAAGGGGGGATATTTTCCGACAGAGCCGGCTCTCGGCCTCCCCATGCTCACCCCAGAGGAGAAGTCACCCGGCCTGCTCTTAGCCAAGGCAACCAGCAATTTAGGAACAATAAGGAAAACACTTCTAGGGAAGACGACGGCGCGGTTGTCTGATCTGTGAAAACGTCTCGGTGCCAGCGCGTCCCTTATAATCAGTCTGGGGAGCTTTGGGTGAGCTGGCAGTGGCCTACAAACCTCAGTGGGGTGAGGGCGGGGGGCGTGGGAGCGGGCAGGCCTTGCCACATCAGCCTCGGAGAAGCGGCGTGGCTCAGTGGAAAGAGCCCGGGCTTTGGAGTCAGAGGTCACTGGTTCAAATCCCGGCTCCGCCACTTGTCAGCTGGGTGACTTTGGGGAAGTTTGTACATATTTATTACTCTATTTATTTATTTTTTTATTTTACTTGTACATATCTATTCTATTTATTTTATTTTGTTAGTATGTTTGGTTTTGTTCTCCGTCTCCTCCTTTTAGACTGTGAGCCCATTGTTGGGTAGGGAGGCCTTCCCAGACTGAGCCCCTTCCTTCCTCTCCCCCTCGTCCCCCTCTCCATCCCCCCCATCTTACCTCCTTCCCTTCCCCACAGCACCTGTATATATGGATATATGTTTGTACAGATTTATTACTCTATTTATTCATTTTTTTATTTTACTTGTACATATCTATTCTATTTATTTTATTTTGTTAGTATGTTTGGTTTTGTTCTCCGTCTTCCCCTTTTAGACTGTGAGCCCACTGTTGGGTAGGGAGGCCTTCCCAGACTGAGCCCCTTCCTTCCTCTCCCCCCTCGTCCCCCTCTCCATCCCCCCATCTTACCTCCTTCCCTTCCCCACAGCACCTGTATATATGGATATATGTTTGTACATATTTTTTACTCTATTTATTTATTTATTTATTTGTTTTATTTGTACATATCTATTCTATTTATTTTATTTTGTTAGTATGTTTGGTTTTGTTCTCCGTCTCCCCCTTTTAGACTGTGAGCCCACTGTTGGGTAGGGACCGTCTCTATATGTTGCCAATTTGTACTTCCCAAGTGCCTAGTACAGTGCTCTGCACATAGTAAGCGCTCAATAAATATGATTGATGATGATGATGACTGTCCCTATATGTTGCCAACTTGTACTTCCCAGGCGCTTAGTACAGTGCTCTACACGCAGTAAGCGCTCAATAAATACGATTGATTGATTGATTGATTGACTGTCTCTATATGTTGCCAATTTGTACTTCCCAGGCGCTTAGTACAGTGCTCTGCACACAGTAAGCCCTCAATAAATACGATTGATGATGATGATGAAGTCACTTCACTTCTCTGGGCCTCAGTGACCTCAGCTGGAAAATGGGGATGGAGACTGTGAGCCCCCCATGGGACAAACTGATCACCTTGTATCTAGCCCAGCGCTTAGAACAGTGCTTTGCACATAGTAAGCAATAAATGCTATTATCATTATTATTATTATTATTATTATTATTATTATTAAAGGAGCCTTGCTTTTTCCTCAATCGCATGACCGTAGGGCCATTTTTATTTTGGCATTTGTTAACATCAAGCACTGTTCTAAATTCCGGGGTAGGTGCAAGTGAATTATGTTGGGCACAGTCTCTGTCCTCCTTGCGGTTCGCAGTTTAATTAGGAGGGAGAACAAGTGTCACCGTTTTACGTTTATCCTCAATCACATGACCCTAGGGCCATTTTTTAAATGGCATTTGTTAGCTTCAAACATTGTACTGAGCACTGGGGTACGTACAGGTGAATTAGTTGGGGTACAGTCTCTGTCCCCCAACTAAAGTACAAGAAGTAGGTATAAGAAGCGGCATGGCTTAGTGGAAATAGTATGGGCTTGGGAGTCTGAGGTCGTGGGTTCTAACCCTGACTCGGCCACTTATCAGCTGTGTGACCTTGGGCAAGTCACTTAACTTCTCTGTGCCTCAGTTACCTCATCTGTAAAATTTACTATTTACTGAACGCTTTCATAAATCCATCAAATCGTCCTATTTACTGAGCGCTCTCATAAGTGTTTTGTTGTCTGTCTCCCTCTTCTAGCCTGTGATCCCGTTGTTGGGTAGGGACTGTCCCTATACGTTGCCGACTTGTACTTCCCAAGCGCTTAGTACAGTGCTCTGCACACAGTACGTGCTCAATAAATGCGATTGAATGAATGAATGAATGAATAAAATGGGGAATAAGGCTGTGAGCCCCATGTGGGACAACTTGATTACCTTGTATCTAGCCCAGTGCTTAGAACAGTGCTTGGCACATAGTAAGTGCTTAACAAATGCCATCATCATCATCATCATCATTAATCATAGGTCATTTGCATTGCTCCAAACATCTCCTAGAGTTCGCTCATGGTTCTAGAAAGCTCTGTCACGACTTTTGATACAGAATAGACCTTCATACTTGAAAGGATCAATCAATCAATCCTATTTATTGAGCACGTACTGTGTACAGAGCGCCGTACTTACTAAGCACTATGGAGAGGACAATATAACAACAAGCAAACACATTCCCTGCCCACAACGAATGCACATTGTTATTGGGGGTCTGTGTCTGATCCGATTATTTTGCATCTCCTACAGTGCTTGGCTCCCTCTCAGGGTGGCACCTGGAGGGTTTCCAGTCCTCTACCAGTGTCGGTTACGGGAGGGAGAGTCAAACAGAGGCCTGTCCATTCCTCTGTCTCCCCCTTCTAGACTGTGAGCCCACTGTTGGGTAGGGACCATCTCTATATGTTGCCAACTTGTACTTCCCAAACGCTTAGTCCAGTGCTCTGCACACAGTAAGCGCTCAATAAGTACGATTGATTGATTGATTGATTCCTAGCTTGGCCAGTGGGTAGTGGGTGGCAGGCCATCTGCTACAAGGCAAATATCTCCCACGCTGGACAACAGCGACATGAAAGAGAGTCGAGAGCAGAGGCTTGAGTGTACTGCCCGGGAGGAGGCAATGGTCAACCACTTCAGGATTTTTCCCAAGAAAACTCTCCGGATCCACTACCGGAATGATTGCAGATGGAGGTGGGGTGTTCTGGGAGAGATGTGTCCATGACGTCGTTAATGGTCGGACACGACTCGACAGCCAAAGACAACAACAACAAGCAGTGCTTGGCACATAGTAAGTGCTCAGTAAATACCATTTATTGATTGATCAATATTTTTGCAATACCACAACACTTGGGCTTTCACTTTGGTACCTGTGGACTTCCAGCTCCACAGCACTTTGGACAGGTCACTTAACTTCCCTGTGCCTCAGTTACCTCATCTGTAAAATGGGGATTAAGACTGTGAGTCCCATGTGGCACAACCTGCTTACCTTACATCTACCCCAGCACTTGGAACAGTGCTAGGAACATAGTAAGCACTTAACAACATACTGAGAGCTCACCTCCTCCAGGAGGCCTTCCCAGACTGAGCCCCCTCCTTCCTCTCCCCCTCCTCCCCCTCTCCATCCCTCCCGCCTTACCTCCTTCCCCTCCCCACAGCACCTGTATATATGTTTTTATGTACTTATTACTCTATTTTATTTGTACATATTTATTCTATTCATTTTATTTTGTTAATATGTTTTGTTTTGTTCTCTGTCTCCCCCTTCTAGACTGTGAGCCCACTGTTGGGTAGGGACCGTCTCTATACGTTGCCAACTTGTACTTCCCAAGCGCTTAGTCCAGTGCTCTGCACACAGTAAGCGCTCAATAAATACGACTGCATGAATGAATGAATGAACAAATACCATTATTATTATTATTTCCTTATATCTATCATTTATTTCTTTATTTCTATTAATGTCTGTCTCCCCTCTAGACTGTAAGTTCGCTGTGGACAAGGTAATGCATCTGTTCTACTATTCTATTGCACTCTCCCAAGGGCTTAGTACAGTGCTCTGCACACAATAAATGTTCAGTAGATATGATTGAATGAACTGTGAGCCCTCTGTAGTACAGGGACTCTGTCCAATCTTCCTAATCTTTTATCTACCCCAGCACTTAATACCATTTTTAGCACACAGTAAGCGATTAATACCATAATTATCTTCATTCGTTCATTCAATCATATTTATTGAGTACTTACTGCATCCTTGCAGTGCTATACTAAGCGTTTAGTACTGTTTTAATCACTATACTAAGCACCTAGGAGAGTACAATACCACAATAAACAGACACATTCCCTAATCATAAAGAGCTCATGCTATTGGGACCTGTGTCTGATCCAATTATCTTTCATCTACTACAGTAGATGTAGTAGAAAGTAGACAGTAAATGAGCATACAGTCACAGTCTAAGGGGGAGGGAGAACTGGAAAGAGCCCAGGCTTGCGAGTCAGAGGATGTGGGTTCTAATTCCGGCTCCTCCACTTGGCTGCTGTGTGACCTTGGGCAAGCCACTTAACTTCTCTGTGCCACAGTTACCGCATCTGTAAAATGCAGATTAAGACTGTGAGCCCTGTGTGGGACCACCTGATTACCTTGCATCTATCTCAGTGCATAGAACAGTGCTTGGCACATAGTAAGCGCTTAACAAATACCATAATAATAATAATAATAGAAGGCATCTTATATCCATTTTCAGATGAGGAAACTGAGGCACAAAGTTTATTATTGTTATTATTATCATTAATAATAATAATACGGTCAATTGATTGATTTGATAAGTGGTTACTTTGTGCCTAAGATGTACTAAGTGCTGGGGTAGATAAAAAATGATTAAACTGCTTAGTACAGTCCTCTGCATCCAATAATAATAATAATAATAATAATAATAATGGTATATATTAAGCGCTTACTATGTGCAAAGCACCGTTCTAAGCTCTGAATGTGTTCTAAGCGCATTCAGTCAATGTGAATGATTGATTGAATCGGTTAGGACACGTTCCCTGACATTCCCTGTCCCACATGGGGCTCACAGCTTAAGTAGGAGAGAGAACAGGCATTGAATCTCCATGAAAATCTGTCTCCCTCTCTAGACTGTAAGCTCACTGTGGGCAGGGAATGTATCTGTTAAATTCTTGTATCATACTCTCCCAAGTGCATAGGACAGTGCTCTGCATTCAGTAAGTGCTCAATAAGTACGATTCACTGACTGACTTGATTTTCCAGATGAGGAAACTGAGGTCCTGGGAAGTTAAATGACTTGTCCAAGGTCACCCAGCAGGCGGAGTTGGGATCATTCATTTATTGAGAAGCAGTGTGACTTAGTGGAAAGAGCCCGGGCTTGGGAGTCAGAGGAAGTGGGTTCTAATTCCAGCTCCACCACATGTGTGTTGTGTGGCTTTGGGTAAGCCACTTCACTTCTCTGTGCCTCAGTTACATCATCTGTAAAATGGGGATAAAGACTGTGAGCCCCACGTGGGACAACTCAATTACCTTGTATCTACCCCAGTGCTTAGAACAGGGTTTGGCATGTTACATGTAACATGTAACAAATGCCACAATTATTATTATTGTAATTATTATTCTCTCCAGGGTAATCATACTCTCACAAGAGAGGAAAGAGAGGCCAGCCCAGAGAGGAGAAGCGCTCAATAAATCCGATCAAACGAATGAATGACTTTCCTTCCCTGAGAAAAGAGGTTCATCTCTGCACCCCCCACCCTAACTATGGCACTAATTCCCAGCCCCCGAATCCCGCTGTTAACAAAATAGCCGATTGGCACAAAAGCCAGAGTATTTTTAAGGGGATGAGACCCCCCCAAAAGAAATCACCTATTCATGAGATGTAATTATGGTACTGGGAAGAAGAAGATATTTGGTCCATCCCCCCTTCCCCCTCCCATCAATTGATGTTGCAGAAAACGGTGGGGAGAGTCTTTCCTTGGTACTGCTCCTGGCCCAGCCAGGGTCTGGGGGTCCCGGGGGTCTGGGGGAGTCTGGGGGGGTCCCGGGCCCGGCTATTGTGATGGAGATTGCGGTGGTTTTTGCAGCTGAGTGATTCACTGATATGATTACACCTAATTTCCCATCTAAGTGGAGCCTGCTGCTCTTTTGTGTTCTCTGAAAGCCCCCCCCACCTCGCCCCTCTGGGCCCAGAGAAGCTGCCCCCCCCCCCAAGAAAAGATGGGGTGCTCCCACGTGCCCACCCCGCACCCTCTGCCTCGGCTGGAGGAACACCCTGTTTCTCCTGCCCCTCTGCAGACGGGGGGGAAAGGGGCTTTAGGTGGGATGCTCCAGTCGATTTCCTCCTCTTCTCTCCCGCTTTCCCTTCTCCTTTTCCTCCTCCTCGTCACGTTCCCCTCCTCCTTCCCCCACTCTTCCTCCTATTTCTTAGTATCCTTCTCCTCCTTCCTCTTCCTTCTTCTCCCTCCTACCTCCTCCTTCCATCTCTTCCTCCTCCCTTCCCCTTCCTCCTTCCCCTTCTGTTCCTCCTATTTCTCAATCTCCTCCTCCTCCTTCCTATCTCCTCTCTCCTTCCCCTTCCTCCTCCCCCTTCTTCCCCCTCCTACCTCAATCTTCTTCCTCTTCCCTCTTGTTCTTCCCCCTTTCCACCTCTTTCTCTTCCATCTCTGTCATTCTTCTCCTTCTAGTTCTGTCTCCTCCTCTTCTTCCTCTTCCTCCTACTCCTCTGTCATTCTCCCCCTTTTCTTCCTCCCCTCTTCTTCCCTCCTTCCTCCTCCTCCTCTTTCTCCTCTTGCTACCTCCTCCACCTCCACCTTCTCCTCTGTCTCCTCTTTCTCCTTCTCCTCTTCCATTTTCCCCTCTTCTTTCTCCTCTTTCCCCTCTTCTTCCTCCTCCTCCTTTTCCCCTTCTGCCTCTTCTTTCACTTCTCTCCTTCCTCTTCCTCCCACCCCTCATCTTCCATGATCTTCTCCTTGCCTTCTGCCTCTTCTTTCACTTCTCTCCTTCCTCTTCTTCCCACCCCTCCTCTTCTATCACCTTCTCCTCCTCCGTTTCTCCCGGTGGGGCCTTCTGGATTTCCAGCCTCCCTCCCTATAGAGCCCAGGCTTGGAAGTCAAAAGAACCTGAGTTCTAATGCCATTCATTCATTCCTTCAATCATATTTATTGAGGGCTTACTGTGTGCAGAGCACTGTACTAAGCGCTTGGGAAGTACAAGTTGACAACATATAGAGACGGTCCCTACCCAACAGCGGACTCACAATCTAGAAGGGAGCACCAGCTCCACTTGTCTGCTGTGTGAACTTGGGCAAGTCACTTCACTTCTCAGTAAACTCATCTGAAAACTGGGGATTAAGCCTATGAGCTCTATGTGGACAAGGATTGTGTCCAGCTTGATTAACCCGTATTTACCCCCCTACTTCATACAGTGCCTGGCAGATAGTAATTGCTTAACAAATACCCCCGCCGAAAAAAAAGAAAAGAAAATGCTGACTCTGAGGGACGAAAGCAGATTAAAATAACTGCTTTCCTGTAGACCACTGTGTCACAGAGAAGCAGCGTGGCTCAGTGGAAAGAGCCCGGGCTTTGGAGTCAGAGGTCATGGGTTCAAATTCCAGCTTCGCCAATTCCCAGCTGTGTGATTTTAGGCAAGTCACTTCACTTCTCTGTGCCTCAGTTCTCTCATCTGTAAAATGGGGATTAAGACTGTGAGCCCCACGTAGGACAACCTGATCACCTTGTATGCCCCTAGTGCTTAGAAGAGTGCTTGGTGCATAGTAAGCGCTTAACAAATACCATCATCATTATTATTATTAAATAACTTGATTGTACTCTCCCAATGCTTAGTTCCAGTGCTCTGCATACAATAGACTATAAGCTTCCTTAGGGCAAGGATCATTTCTACTAAATCTATTTTATGTTCCCAGGCACTGAGTTCAGGGCTCTGCACCTTGTAGGTGCTCAATAAAGATGGAAGATGGGTGACTTAATCAAATCAACTGAGGTGGGGCTCCTTTGCCAATTCATGTATTTGGTGATCATCTAGCTCTGATGATACCATTGCCTTCTGGCTCCCTTTCCTTTACAAAGTCTAAATCTTCTCCAAGCCCCTTTCCACCTCTTCGAGCACACACACAGCCCTATCCCTGTTACGGAATCAGGCTTCCGATCCCGCTGAGTAACCCCTCATTACGAATTTTCCTAAATGTTTGTTTTCCATTGATGTAGCTCGGTTTGACAAATCTCTCCAAAAGAGCCCAGAGGAACAAGTTAACTGTACTCTTCATTCTAAACAGAAATTAAGCCAACTTTTTGGTAGCAAAAGTTTAGATTTACCAGTCAGATAATTGTATTTATTGAGTGCTTACTTGTGCAGAGCACAAGGAGAGAACAATATCTCAGATGCTTTTCGTGCCCACAACGAGCTTACAGTCTGATACAAACTAATAATAATAATAATTCATTCAATCATATTTATTGAGCGCTTACTGTGTGCAGAGCACTGTACTAAGTGCTTGGGAAATACAAGTTGGCAACATATAGAGACGGTCCCTACCCAACAGCAGGCTCACAGTCTAGAAGGTGATGGTCTAAAAGAATAATGACGATGTTGGTATTTGTTAAGCGCTTACTCTGTGCCAAGCACTGTTCCAAGCACTGGGGGGATACAAGGTACTCAAGGTTGTCCCACGTGGGACTCACAGTCTTAATCCCCATTTTACAGATGAGGGAACTGAGGCACAGAGAAGTGAAGTGACCTGCCCAAAGTCACACAGCTGACAAGTGGCGGAGCCGGGATTAGAACCCATGACCTCTGACTCCCAAGCCCGGGCTTTTTCCACTGAGCCACGCTGCTTCTCCATAGCACCAGGTCTGACTCAGTCCCTGCCGACTATGGGGATCACAGTCTAAGTAGAAGTAGGAGTTAATGATGTGTATGTATCTATAATTCTTTTCATTTATATTGATACTATTGATGCCTGTTTACTTGTTTTGATGCCTGTCTCCCCCCTTCTAGACTGTGAGCCCATTGTTGTGTAGGGATTGTCTCTATTTGTTGCAGGATTGGACTTTCCAAATACTTAGTCTAGTGGTCCGCACTCAGTGAGCACTCAATAAATACGATTGAATGGATGAACATTTTGGGCAAGTCACTTCACTTCTTTGTGCCTCAGTTACCTCATCTGTCAAATGGGGATTGAGACTGTGAGTCCCACGTGGGACAACCTGATCACCTTGTAACCTCCCCAGCGCTAAGAACAGTGCTTTGTACATAGTAAGTGCTTAATAAATGCCATCATCATTATTACTATTATTATGAATGAGTAGGATTTAATCCCCAATTTATAGATGAAGAAACTGAGGCCCAGAGAGGTTAAGTGACTTATCTGAGGTCACACAGCAGGCAAGTGGTAGAGTAGGGATTGGAACCCCTTCTAGACTGTGAGCCCATTGTCTTCTACACTGTGAACCCGTTGTCTTCTAGACTGTGAGCCCATTGTTGGGTAGCGACCGTCTCTATATGTTGCCAACTTGTACTTCCCAAGCGCTTAGTACAGTTCTCTGCACACAGTAAGAGCTCAATAAATATGATTGAATGAGTGAATGAACTCAGTTCTACTGACCCCCCGTCTCCTGCCCCATATGCGAGGTGGTGCCATCTCTTCAGGGCCAGCCCTGATAATAATAATATAATAATAATGGCATTTATTAAGCACTTACTATGTGCAAAGCACTGCTCTAAGTGCTGGGGAGGTTACAAGGTGATCAGGTTGTCCCACGGGGGGGCTCACAGTCTTAATCCCCATTTTACAGATGAGGTAACTGAGGCCCAGAGAAGTGAAGTGACTTGCCCAAAGTCACACAGCTGACAATTGGCAGAGCTGGGATTTGAACCCATGACCTGACTCCAAAGCCCAGGTTCTTTCCACTGAGCCACGCTGCTTCCTCTCCTCCTCCTCCCCTCCCCATCGCTCCCCTCCCTCCCTCTGCCCTGTCCCCTTCCCCTCCCGACAGCATTTGTAGATATTTGTACATATTTATTACTCTATTCATTTTATTTGTACATATTTACTGCATTTATTTTATTAATGATGTGCATAGAGCTATAATCCTATTTATTCTAATGGTATTGACACCTGTCTACTTGTTTTGTTGTCTGTCTCCCCCTTCTAGACTGTGATCCCATTGTTGGGTAGGGACTGTATCTGTATGATGCCGATTTGTACTTCCCAAGTGCTTAGTACAGTGTTCTGCACACAGTAAGAGCTCAATAAATATGATTGAATGAATGAATGATGGGACCAGTCCAGGAGCATTCAATCACATGTATTGAGCGTTTACTGCGTGCAAAGCACTGTACTAAGTACTTGGGAGATTACAAATATAAAAATAGAAAAGCAGCGTGGCTCAGTGGAAAGAGCCCGGGTTTTGGAGTCAGAGGTCATGGGTTCAAATCCCGGCTCCTCCAACTCTCAGCTGTGTGACTTTGGGCAAGTCACTTAACTTCTCTGTGCTCCAGTTCCCTCATCTGTAAAATGGGGATTAAGACTGTGAGGCCCCCATGGGACAACCTGACCACCTTGTTACCTCCCCAGCGCTTAGAACAGTGCTTTGCACATTGTAAGCGCTTAATAAATGCCATTATTATTATTATTATTATTATTATTATTAAAAATAGGCAGACACATTCCCTACCCACTACTAGGGCATAGCATTATAATACAAAAGCAGCCTTTCTCTAGGGAGCTCTGAGCAACTAAGCCCCTCTAGACCGCAAGCTCATTGTGGGCAGGGAATGTGTCTATCAACTCTGTTCTACTGTCCTCTCCTGAGTGCTTAGTCCAGTGCTCTGCACACAGTATGCACTAAATAATACAATTGATTGATTCCATCGTAGATTATTTTGCTAGTTAATTCCGGTGTTAATGAGTGCCTAATAGATATCAAGCACTGTGCTAAGCATTGGGTTCCTTACAAATAGAACAGATAAGACAGAGAAGTTAATTAGAGAAGCAGCGTGGCTCAGTGGCAAGACCCCAGGCTTGGGAGTCAGAGGTCATGGGTTCTAATCCAGATCTGCCACTTGTCTGCAGTATGACTTTGGGCAAGTCACTCAACTTCTCTGTGCCTCCGTTACCTCATCTGTCAAATGGGGATGAAGACTGTGAGCCCCACATGGGACAACCTGCCCCAGTGCTTAGAACAGTGCTTGGCACATAGTAAGCGCTTAACAAATACCATCATTATTATTATTATTAGTATTAATTGACTTATGAGACAAATAAGTGATTGCAATCATCGCCAATGGTATTTATTGAGCGCTTACCGTGTGCAGAGCACTGAACTAAGCACTTGCGCGAGGATCATTCAACAGAGTTGGTAGACATGTTTCCTGCCCTCAACGAGCGAACAGTCTAGAGGATGAACCCCAGGAAGTTTGTGGGGACCCTTCAGGATTCAGACTTCTGTGTCTGAAACTTTGTAGTTTTGAAATAAACATGGTCAACTAGTCATTTCTTACCAATCAATCAATGAAACCATGAGGATTGTCTCAAAACCCATTTATCCTCTTCCCTCCTGATAGATCTATTTTAATCAATCAATCATCAATAGTATTTATTGAGCACTTACTGTGTGCAGAGCACTGTACTAAGCGCTTGAGAAGTACAAGTTGGCAACCTATAGAGACGGTACCTACCCAACAGTGGGCTCACAGTCTAGAATATTTTATTAATAATGATAATAATAATGGTATTTGTTAAGCACTTACTATGTGCAAAGCACTGTTCTAAGCACTGGGGAGGTTTCAAGGTGATCAGGTTGTCCCACAGGGGGCTCACAGTTTTAATCCCCGTTTTACAGATGAGGTAACAGGCCCAGAGAAGTGAAGTGACTTGCCCAAAGTCACACAGCTGACATTTGGAGGAGCCGGGATTTGAACCCATGACCTCTGACTCCAGTGCCCGGGCTCTTTTCTCTGAACCACAAGAGGCAAGGATGCAAGGAGCGAGGCAATTCATCCATCTGTTAATCCACAATCCATCCATCCATTTCATCCACTTAGCATGGCGTAATGGATAAAGCACGGGTCTGAGAGCCAAAAGGTCATGGGTTCTAATCCTGGTCTCTTCCTCTTCTCTGCTGTGTGACCTTGAGCAAGTCACTAAACTTTTCTGTGCCTCAGTTACCTCATCTGTAAAATGGGGATGGAGACTGTGAACCCCACATAAGACAAGGGACTATGTCCAACCCAATTCTTTTGTATCAGTGCCAGCATAAAGCAGCGTGGTTTAGTGGAAAGAGCCCGGACTTGGGAGTCAGAGGTCTTGGGTTCTAATCCCGGCTCTGCCACTTGTCAGCTGTGTGACTTTGGGCGAGTTGCTTGACTTCTCTGTGCCTCATTTACCTCATCTGTAAAATGGGGATTAAGACTGTGAGCCCCATGTGGGACACCCTGATTACCTTATATCTACACTAGCACTTAGAACAGTGCTTGGCACATAGTAAGCGCTTAACAAATACCGTTATTAATAATAATAATAATTGTGGCATTTGTTAAGTGCTTAATATGTGTGAAGCACTGTTCTAAGCGCTGGAGAGGATACAGGTAATCATGTTGTCCCACGTGGGGCTCACAGTCTTCACCCCCATTTGACAGATGAGGTAACTGAGGCTCAGAGAAGTTAAGTGACTTGCCCAAGGTCACACAGCAGACATGTGGGGGAGCCGGGATTAGAACCCATGACCTCTAACTCCCAAGCCCGTGCTTTTCCCACTGAGCCATGCTGCTTCTCTCTGTTATTATTATTCTTCTCACTGTTATTATTATTATCATTATTACAGTGCCTGGCACATAGTTAGCACTTAACAAATGCCGCAACTATTATTATTATCCATCCACTATCCAGCCAGCCAGCCTTCCATCCATCCACCTGCCCATTCATTCATTCATTCATTCATTCAATCGTATTTATTGAGCACTTACTGTGTGCAGAGCACTGTAGTAAGTGCTTGGGAAGTACAAGTTGGCAACATATAGAGACAGTCCCTACCCAACAGCAGGTTCACAGTCTAGAAGGGGGAGACAGACAACAAAACAAAACATATAAACCAAATAAAATAAATAGAATAAATATGTACAAGTAAAATAAATAGAGTAATAAATCTGTACATACATATATACAGGTGCTGTGGGGAGGGGAAAGAGGTAAGGCGGGGGGGCATGGGGATGGGGAGTAGCAGGAGAGGAAGGAGGGGGCTCAGCCTGGGAAGACCTCCTGGAGGAGGTGAGCTCTCAGTAGGGTTTTGAAGTGAGGAAGAGAGCTAGCTTGGTGGCTGTGTGGAGGGAGGGCATTCCAGGCCAGGGGGAGGACGTGGGCCGGGGGTCGACGGTGGGATGGGTGAGAACGAGACACAGTGAGGAGGTTAGCAGCAGAGGAGCGGAGGGTGCAGGCTGGGCTGGAGAAGGAGAGAAAGGAGGTGAAGTAGGAGGGGGCAAGGTGATGGACAGCCTTGAAGCCCAGGGTGAGGAGTTTTTGCCTGATGCGTAGGTTGATTGGTAGCCACTGGAGAGCCAACTGTTCTATTCTCCATCAACACCCACATCCTTGGAGAAGTCATTCAGTCCCATGGTTTCAACTACCACCTCTATGCAGTTGATCCCCAAATCTACATCTCCAGCCCTGCTCTCTCTCCCTCTTTCCAGTCTCATAACTCCACCTGCCTTCAAGACATCTCTACTCGGATGTCCTCCCATCACTTCAAACTTAACCTGTCTAAAACAGAGCTTCTTTTCTTCCCACCCATACCCTGTCCTCCTTCTGACTTTCCCATCACTGTAAATGGCCCCACCATCCTTCCTGTCTCCCAAGCCCGTAACCTTGGCTTTATTCTTGACTTCTCTCTAGCATTCAACCCACGTGTTCAATCCGTCACTAAATCCTGTCAGTCTCACCTTCATGACATTACTAAAATCCGCCCATTCCTCTCCACCCAAACTGCAACCACGTTAATACAATCACTCATCCTATCCCTCCTGGATGACTGCATCAGCCTCTTTGCTGACCTCCCAGTCTCCTGTCTCTCCACACTCCAGTCCATGCTTCACCCTGCTGGCCGGATCATTTTTCTCCAAAAACATTCAGGGCATGTCATCCCCCCCAACTCAAAAAACTCCAGTGTTTGCCCATCCACCTCCCTACCAAACAAAAATTCCTCACCATTGGCTTTAAAACACACCATAACCTTGCCCTCTTCTACTTCACCTCGCTTCTCTCTTTCTTCTTCTACAACCCAGCCCACACAATTTGCTTCTGTAGTGGAAACCTTCTCACTAGGCCTCCAACTCCCCTGTCTCACTGCCAACCCTTAGCTCACATCCTGTCTCTGCCCTGCAATGCCTTCGCTCCTCAAATCCACCAAACAATGACTCTCCTCCCCCTCAGAGCCTTATTGAAGGCCCATCTCCTCCCCGAGGCCTTCTCAGAATAAGCTCCACTGTCCCTCATCTCCCACTCCCTTCTGTGTCGCCCTGACTTGCCCCCTTTCCTCGCCCCTGCTCTTGTACATATTTACTATTCTATTTATTTTATTTTGTTAATATGTTTTGTTGTCTGTCTCCCCCTTCTAGACTGTGAGCCCGTTGTTGGGTAGGGACCGTCTCTATATGTTGCCAACTTGTACTTCCCAAGCGCTTTGTACAGTGCTCTGCACACAGTAAGCGTGCAATAAATACAATTGAATGAATGAATGAATGAATGATTGAACTGATTGCCAGGCACTGTACTAAGCAGTGGGATAAATACAAAGCTAATCACTTGTCCCACACGGGGCTCGGAGTATTAACCCCTGTTTTACAGATGAGGTAACTGACACACACAGAATTGAAGTGACCTGCCCAAAGTCACGCAGCAGATGAGTGGCGGGGGCAGAATTAGAACCCAGGTTCTCTTTCTCTCAGGCCCATACTCTATGAACTAAGCCACACAGCTTCTCGTGTCTTCATATTGTGCTGTCCACATCTTCATACTCTTGCTTCTCTTACCTGTAATTGATTTTAATTACAATGGCCTGGGAGACAGAAGGTCGTGGGTTCTAATCCCAGCCCCGCCACTTGCCTGCTGTGTGACCTTGGCCAAGTCATCTCACTTCTCTGGGCCTTAGTTCCCTCATCTGTAAAATGGGGATTAAGACCATGAGAAGCAGCATGGCTTAATGGAAAGAGCATGGGCTTGGGAGTCGGAGGTAGTGGGTTCTAATCCTGGCTCCACCACTCCTCAGCTGTGTGACTTTGGACAAGTCTCTTAACACCTCTGTGCCTCAGTTACCTCACCTGTAAAATGGGGATTAAGACTGTGAGCCCCACCTGGGACAACCTGATAACCTTGTGTGTCCCCCAGTGCTTAGAACAGTGCTTGGCACGCAGCAAATGCTTCACAAATACCATCATCATCATCATGTGGAATGGACTGTGTCCAAACTGGTTACCTTGTAACTACCTAAGTGCTTAGAACAGTGCCTGGCACATAGTAAGTGCTTAACAAATGCCATCATTATTATTGCTATTATTTAATGTCTGTCTTCCCATAAACTGCAATCTTCTTAAGGGCAGGGATCTGTTCTGCTAGTTGTATTATTCATTCATTCGATCTTATTTATTGAGCACTTACTTGTGCAGAACACTGCACTAAGTGCTTGGGAAGTACAAGTTGGCAACATATAGAGACGGTCCCTACCCAACAACGGGCTCTATTCTTCCAGTGCTTAGTACAGTGCTCTGCGCAAAGTAAGGCCTCAGTGGAAACTACTTATTGGCTGATGGATAAATGTATATTCAATTGTATCTTCAATTATTTATTTCATCTTGAGAGTCTTGTGGTGACCTGTGGGAAGCAACGTGGCCTAGTGAATAAGAGCCCGGGGCTTGGGAGTCAGAAAAACGTGGGTTCTCATCCTGGCTCTGCCACTCGTCTGCTGTGTGACCTTGGGCAAATCATTTCACTTCTCTATGCCTCAGTTACCTCATCTGTAAAAACCGGGATGAAGACTGTGAGCCCCATGTGGGACAGGGACTGTGTCCAATCTGGTGATCTTGAATCTACCCCAGCGCTTAGAACAATGCTTGACACATACTTAGCACTTACAGATACCAGACTGTGAGCCCGCTGTTGGATAGGGACCATGTCTATATGTTGCAAACTTGTACTTCCTAAGCGCTTAGTACAGTGTTCTGCACACAGTAAGCGCTCAATAAATACGATTGAATGAATGAATGAATCATTATTAAATACCACCTGAGCTATCCTTGTGTTTCCTCCTGTTGCCACTCTGTAAATCACTGAAGTCTGTCTGTCTTCCCCATTGAAGGGTAAGCTCTTTGTAGTCTCCCAGAGATGTCTCCGAAACCCAGTAATAATAATAATAATAATAATAATGATAGTGATGGCAATTGTAAAGCGCTTACTATATGCCAAGCAGTGTTCTAAGCGCTGGGGTAGATACAAGAGAAGCAGCGTGGCTTAGCAGAAAGAGCCTGGGCTTGGGAGTCAGAGGTTGTGGGTTCCAATCCCGGATCCGTCATCTGTCAGCTGTGTGACTTTGGGCAAGTCACTTAACTTCTCTATGCTTCGGTTACCTCATCTGTCAAATGGGGATTAAGACTGTGAGCCCCATGTGGGACAACCTAATTACCTTGCATCTACCACAGCGCTTAGAACAGTCCTTGGCACATAGTAAGCGCTTAACAAATACCAACATTATTATGTAATGTAATGAGGTTGTCCCAAGGTAGGATGGGCTAGTAAAAAGAGAACAGGACTAGCAGTCAAGAGACCTGGATTCTAACCCCAGCTTTACTACCGCAACGAGGCAGCGTGGCTCATTGGAAAGAGCACGGGCTTTGGAGTCAGAGGTCATGGGTTCGAATCCCGGCTCCGCCACATGTCTGCTGTGTGACCTTGGGCAAGTCACTTAACTTCTCTGAGCCTCAGTTACCTCATCTGTAAAATGGGGATTAAGACTGTGAGCCCCACGTGGGACAACCTGATCACTTTGTACCCCCCCAGCGCTTAGAACAGTGCTTTGCACATAGTAAGCGCTTAACAAATGCCAACATTATTATTACTTCTCTGCTGTGTGAACCTGGGCAAGTCACTTACCTTCCCTGGGCCTCAGTTTCCTCATCTATAAATGGGGATTAAGTGCCTATTCTCCCTCCACCTTCAACCGTGAGCCCCTTGTGGAAAAAGAACCATACCTGACCTCACTGAACTGTAACTTGGGACACACTAAATGCTAAATAAATAACACAATTATTATTACAATGAATATCGATTCCACTAGAGGACCCCTGAAGCAATTACTTTCCAGCCAGCTTTAAAATGATATTTATCAGCCCTTGAGGCCCAACTTAAACCACCAAATGACAAATTCTTTTCCACAGGACACAGCCTTTTCATCATTCCTTCATGATGTTTCCC
Source organism: Tachyglossus aculeatus (assembly GCF_015852505.1). Lineage (NCBI taxonomy): Eukaryota > Metazoa > Chordata > Mammalia > Monotremata > Tachyglossidae > Tachyglossus > Tachyglossus aculeatus. The sequence continues at coordinate 5,096,544 of NC_052072.1, forward strand.
TTAATGTCCTTTAAAATGGGTTCTTGGAAACATGAAGCTAAAACCTCTTTCCTTCCTAAAAGTTTTCCCTCTGTCAGGCAAAGGCACATAATGACTTTGTTATTTTAGGATCGCTCACAGTCTGGTGGCAGATTTTTTTTTAATCAAAAGACGAATAAAAAGCCCCACCCACCCACACACCGAGTCTCCGAACGATGAACCGAAAGCCAAGTCGGAAAAAGAGTAACCGACTGAGTAAATTTAGGACGCTCTGGAGCGGGGAGAGAGAGAAAGTGGAGCAGAGCCAGGATACCGTCAATCACTGGGAATCTTACTCTGAGCACGTTTCCGCTCTGCTGGAATTCTTCCAACCAAAAAGAAGTTTACTGATGGCATTTATCAAGTGATTATTGGGTGTCTCGCCCGGTCCTCCGGGCTGGAGTATATCCCGTCGACCCGGATCCCATCCCACGTGGGGCTCCATGACTAAGAGGGGAGAGAGCAATCCGTCATATTTATTGAGCACTTATTATGTGCAGAGCACCGCGCTGACTGCTTGGGAGAGTGCCATCAAAAGATCAATGGGAATTATTGATCTCTTACTGTGTGCTTGAGAGAGGACCGTCCGACAATGGTATTTATTGAGCGCTTACTGTGTGCAGAGCACTGTACTAAGAGTTTAGAAGAGGACAGTACAATAGGGTTGGTAGACACAATCCCAACACACTAGGAGCTTAGTATGGTGCTTAGTACACAGTAACCACTCAATAAATATGACTGAATGAAAGGAGTAGTGCCACCTAGCAGATAGAGCTTGGGCATGGGAGTCAGAAGGACCTGGGTTCTAATCCCCCGGCTCTACCACTTGTCTGCTGGATGAGCTTGGTCAAGTCACTTCACTTCTCTGGGCCTCAGTTACCTCATCTGTAAACTGGAGATTAAGACTGTGAGCCCCCCGTGGAACAACTTGATCACCTTGTAATCTCCCCAGTGCTTAGAACAGTGCTTTGCACATAGTAAGCACTTAATAAATGCTATTATTATTATTCTCTGGGCCTCAGTTACCTCATCTGTAAACTGGGGATTGAGACTGTGAGACCCACGTGGGACAGGGACTGTGTCCAACCTGATTGACTTGTATCTACCCTAGTTCTTAATACAGTGCCTGGCCCATAGTTAGCGCTTAACAAATACCTTTGAAACAAATACCACTGAAAAGAAACAACACAGGAGTGTACAGTCTAGAGCGGGTATCTTAACTCCATTTTGCAGTTGAGCAAACTGAAGCCTGAAAAGGTTGGGTGAGGTGCCCAAGGGGGAGTAATAATTGGGTTCCAGAGGGAAGGCTCACACTACCAATAGCACATGATTCACAAAAAAAAAAAAATATGCTCTATTCTTGCTCATTATCAGCACAGAGGAGAGGGCCCAAATAGACGCCTCTTGAAATTTCATACAGAGCAAACTGCTGATAATATTTTTGATGGGGCTTTTTTGTCTCGGTACTTCTTCCTTTGGGCTGCAACTCCTTGAGGACAGGAAATACTACTCAGTTCTTACGTAAATATTACAATATTCCACATCTATTTCCCCCAGCCATAGTCTGTCTCCCATCAAATACAGAGAGATTTCTCTTTGTGGGCAGGGAAAGTGTCTACCAACTCTGTTACAATGTCCTCTCCCAACCTCTTGCTCTGCACACGGTAAGCGTTCAATGAATTTCATTGATAGATTGATTGAATGAAAGTAGGGAGAGCTGTCCCGGGGACAGGAGGTCTGTCAGATATGGGAAATAGGGAAGATTTAGACGAATAGAAACAACTTCTCCTCATCTGAGGTGTCTATTCGCCTCGTCATCTGTCTCCCCCTCTAGACTGTGAGCTCATGTGGGCAGGAATGTGTCTGATGGTTATTCTATTGTACTCTCCAAAGTGCTTAGTTCAGTGCTTTGTACACAATAAACCATCAATAAATACGATCGAATTGAATGCAGATCTACGATTCGTGATTCCGATGCGACTGCGGTTCAATTTTTATTAAAAATTCTTAGTGTGGATGGCTGCGGACCTATCCCTGAATCGCCCTCTAACCCTGCAGATATTTTCACTTTCAGAAAGGGTATTTAGACATCTTTGATACAGTAGACATTTGCTGTCTGGTTTTCATAAAGTCATGCATGAAGACAGTACACATTAAGAGTGGTTATGTCATTATTAACTGTCAGTTTGAGTCCTGGTGAAATTTAATGTCTAGTTGCCAAGCGGTGGGAAAGCCCTGACTTCTGGGACAGTTGAAAAAAAATACAAAAATGAAAGATTCTTTGCGTTTTCACAGTGCCTTTCATTTAAAAACCTCAGTCCTCACAGGAAAATAATTCCCTCCCTCCCTTTGTGATCCAGCTTGGGAAGAAACTTAACTACCTCAAATCTTTCCCAGAAACGGGAGATGGAAGAAAGGGAGGAAGAAGAAATTATCACCACTTATTGTTGTATTGTACTTTCCCAGGTGCTTAGTACAGTGCTCTGCACACAGTGAGCACTTAATAAATATGAATGAATGAATGGATGAGTTTTAGATCTTCCTGTTGGAGAAACAGGCTCAGCCAGAAATGCCCTTAAGATTTCATTGGTTCCTCATAATAATAATAATGATAATAACAAAAACAATAATAATATTATGGGTTAAGTGCAAAAAATGGGCCAAACAGTCAATCAATAAATGGTATTTATTGAGCACTTATTGGAGCAGAGCACTTTTCTACGCACTTGGGAGAGTAATAATATTAGTAATAATAGTTGCGGCATTTGTTAAGCATTCACTATGTGCCAGGCACTGTATTAAGCGCTAGGGTGGATACAAGCAAATCAAGTCGCACCCAGTCCCTGTCTCACATGGGGCTAACAGTCTTCATCTCTGTTTTACAGATGTGGTAACTGAGGCACAGAGAAGTTGAGTGACTTGCCCAGTGTCACAATATAGAAGAGTTGATAGACATCATCACTGCCCTTAAGGAGCTTACGGACTAGAGGAGGAGTCAGATATTAAAATAAATTACAGATGGATATGGACAGAAGAGCTGAGAAGCTGGGGAAAGGTGAACATCAAAGGACTTAAGAGGAACAGATCAGAGGGCTTATGTGACGTAGAGAAGAGGGCGTAGTTGGGGAAGACTTTTTGAAGAGGATGTTATTTTATTCACTTATTCATTCAGTTGTATTGTTTACTGTGTGCAAAGCACTGTACTAAGTGCTTGGGAAAGTACAATTCAACAATAAACAGTGACAATCCCTGTCCAGGATTTGTCGTGGTATTTGTTAAGCACCTATTATGTTCCAAGAACTGTTCTAAGCACTGGGGTAGGTATAAGCTAATCAGGTCAGACCTAATCCCTTCCTAAGATTGGACCTCCACTCAGAGTAGGAGGATGAAGAGGTATTGAATCCCCATTTTATGGATGAGGAAAATGAGGCATCGAGAAGTTAATCAGTCAATCAGTTGATCATATTAATTGGCACTTGTGTGCAGAGCAATGTACTATCATCATCATCATAATAATGATAATAATGGTATTTGTTAAGCACTTACTACGTGCCAAGCACAGTTCTAAGCACTGGGGGAGATACAAGGTCATCAGGTTGTCCCATATGGGGCTCACAGTCTTAATCCCCATTTTACAAAAGAGGTAACTGAGGCCCAGAGAAGTGAAGTGACTTGCCCAAAGTCACACAGGTGATAAGTGGCAGAGCTGGGATTAGAACCCATGCCCTCTGACTCCCAAGCCTGTGCTCTTTCCACTAAGCCATGCTGCATCTCTTTATCATCATTACCATCAGTGGTATTTGTTGAGTGCTAACTGTGTTCAGAGCACTGTACTAAGTGCTTGGGAAACTACAATTCAACAGAGTGGACAGACACATTTCCTGCCAATAATAAGCTTACAGACTAATAATAATAATAATTGAGAATAATTGAGAAACAGTGTGGCTCAGTGGAAAGAGCCCGGGCTTTGGAGTCAGAGGTCATGGGTTCAAATCCTGGCTCTGCCGCTTGTCAGCTGTGTGACTTTGGGCAAGTCACTTTACTTCTCTGAGCCTCAGTTACCTCATCTGTAAAATGGGGGATTCAAACTGTGAGCCCCTTGTGGGACAATTTGATCACCTTGTAACCTCCCCAGCACTTAGAACAGTGCTTTGCACATAGTAAGCACTTAATAAATGTTATCATTATTATTATTATTATTATTATTATTATCATGGCATTTGTTAAGTGCTTCCTATGTGCAAAGCACTTTTCTGAGTGCTGGAGGGATGCAAGGTGATCGGGTTGTCCCACGTGGGGCTCACAGTCTTCATCCCCATTTTAATAATAATAATAATAATAATGATGGCATTTATTAAGTGCTTACTATATGCAAAGCACTGTTTAAAGCGCTGGGGAGGTTACAAGGAGATCAGGTTGTCCCACGGGGAGCTCACAGTCTTAATCCCCATTTTACAGATGAGGGAACTGAGGCACAGAGAAGTGAAATGACTTGCCCAAAGTCACACAGCTGGCAATTGGCAGAGCTGGTATTCGAACCCATGACCCCTTACTCCAAAGCCCGGGCTCTTTCCACTGAGCCACGCTGCTTCTCTATGAGATAACTGAGGCTCCGAGAAATGAATTGACTTGCCCAAGGTCACACAGCAGACATGTGGCGGAGCCGGAATTTGAACTCATGACCTCTGACTCCAAAGCCCAGGCTCTTTCCACTGAGCCACGCTGCTTCTCTAAGGGGGAGAAGTCTTCTCTAATCTTCTCTAAGACTAGAGAGGGAGACAGACTTTAATATAAATAAATAAATTCAGAAATATATATAGGTGCTGTGGGGCTGAGGGTGGGGTAATAATAATAATAATAACAATAATAATTATGGTATTTGTTAAATGCTTATTATGTGCCAAGCATTGTTTTAAGCACTAGGGTAGATACAAGTTAATCAGGTTGGACACAGTCCCTGTCCCACATGGGGCTGACAGTCTTTATCCTCATTTTACAGATGAGGTAAATGAGGCCCAGAGAAGAGAAGCTACTTGCCCAAGGTCACACAGCACACAAGTGATTAGAACCCAGGTCCTTCTGATTCCCAGGCCTGGGCTCTATCCACTAGGCCATGTTGCTTCTCAATCATATCAAGTGCTCAAAGGGTACAGTTCTAAGTGAGTAGAAGATGTCGTCTTCTAAACTGTGAGCCCACTGTTGGGTGGGGACGGTCTCTATATGTTGCCAACTTGTGCTTCCCAAGCGCTTAGTACAGTGCTCTGCACACAGTAAGCACTCAATAAATACGATTGAATGAATGAATGAATGTAGAAGGGAGAGCGAGCCAGATAAACAGGGGCTTAATCAGGGAAGGCCTCTTGGAGATCATTCAATCAATCAATCATATTTATTCATTCATTCATTCAATTGTATTTATTGAGTGCTTACTGTGTGCAGAGCACTGTACTAAGCGCTTGGGAAGTACAAGTTGGCAACATATGGAGACGGTCCCTACCCAACAACGGGCTCACAGTCTAGAAGGGGGAGACAGACAACAAAACAAAACATGTGGACAGGTGTCAAGTCGTCAGGACAAATAGAATTTAAGCTAAATGCCATCATTAACAAAATAAATAGAATAGTAAATATGTACAAGTCAAATAGAGTAATAAATCTGTATAAATATATATACAGGTGCTGTGGGGAGGGGAAGGAGGTAGGGCGGGGGGATGGGGAGGAGGAGAGGAAAAAGGGGGCTCAGTCTGGGAAGGCCTCTTGGAGGAGGTGAGCTCTCAGTAGGAGAGCGCTCATTGTGTGCAGGGCACTGTACTAAGCGCTTGGGAGAGTATAACACAACAATATAACAGACATATTCCCTGCTCACAACGAGGTTACAGTCTACGGGAGATGTGACCTCAATAAGGCTTTGAAGGTGGAGAGAGTGATGGTCTATCCAGGCCACAGGGAGGACAGGGGAAAGGGGTCAGCGGTGGCAACCTCAGGCAAGTTAGGTGACTTGCCCAAGGTCACACAGCAGGAAGTGATGAATCCAGGTCTTCTGACTTCCAAGCCCGTGCTCTTTCCACTAATAATAATAATAACAATAATAATAATGGCATTTTTTAAGCGCTTACTATGTGCAAAGCACTGTTCTAAGTGCTGGGGAGGTTACAAGGCGATCAGGTTGTCCCACGGGGGGCTCACGGTTTTAATCCCCATTTTACATATGAGGTAACTGAGGCACAGAGAAGTGAAGTGACTTGCCCAAAGTCACACAGCTGACAGTGCCGAGATTTGAACCCATGACCTCTGACTCCAAATCCCGTGCTCTTTCCACTGAGCCACGCTGCTTCTCACTAGGACTGGACTTCAAAATCCCACCCTCCACCATGCAATCAATCGGTGATATTTGTTGAGTGTTTACTGTGTGCGGAGCATTTTGTACACACGATCCCTGGCCTCAGTCTATCAGTCTGATCTGTCAGATCGAGTTATTAGAATTATAATACTATCATATTTGTGAAAGTTTACTGTGCTTCCAATACCTTGGTAAGCAGTGGAGTAGATTAAAAAAAGCAGCGTGGCTCAGTGGAAAGAGCCCAGGCTTTGGAGTCAGAGTTCATGGGTTCAAATCCTGCCTCTGCCAATTGTCAGCTGTGTGACTTTGGGCAAGTCACTTCACTTCTCTGGGCCTCAGTTATCTCATCTGTAAAATGGAGATTAAGACTGTGAACCCCTGGGGGACAATCCGATCACCTTGTAATCTCCCCAGCGCTTAGAACAGTGCTTGGCACATAGTAAGCCCTTAATAAATGCCATCATCAATATTATTATTATACGAGTTAATCAGGTCAGATACAGTCCCTGCCCCATATTCTTTCATTCAATCGTATTTATTGAGCGCTTACTGTGTGCAGAGCACTGTACTAAGCACTTGGGAAGTACAAGTCGGATGGGGCTCATGATCTAAGTAGGAGAATAGGTTTTGAATCCTCATTTTGCAGTTGAAGGCAACTGAGGCCCAGAGAAGTGAAGCAACTTGCCCAGTGTCACACAGCACACCCAGGATTCTAAACACAATGCCTCTGAGTCACAGGCCTGGGCTCTTTCCATTGAGCCACACTGCTTCTTGTCTTGGATTCTAGAAGGTCATAGAGTCTAGAAAGTCACAGGTTCTGATCCCGGCTCCGCCACTTGTCAGCTGTGTGACCTTGAGCAAACTGCTTCACTTCTCAGGGCCTCAGTTCCCTCATCTGGAAAATATAAATGAAGATCATGAGCCCCGTGTGGGACAGGGACTGTGTTCAACCTGATTACCTTGTATCTACCCCAGTCCTTAAAACATGCATTCATTCATTCAATCATATTTATTGAGTGCTTACTGTGTGCAGAGCACTGTACTAAGTGCTTACTGCATCAGCCTCCTCTCTGATCTCCCATCCTCCTGTCTCTCCCCACTTCAGTCTATACTTCATGCTGCTGCCCAGATCATCCTTGTGCAGAAACGCTCTGGGCATGTTACTCCCCTCCTCAAAAATCTCCAGTGGCTACCAATCAATCTGCGCATCAGGCAGAAACTCCTCACCCTGGGCTTCAAGGCTGTCCATCCCCTCACCCCCTCCTACCTCACCTCCCTTCTCTCCTTCTACAGCCCAGTCCGCACCCTCCGCTCCTCTGCCGCCACTCACCTCCTCCCTGGGCCTCCTTCTCACCCGTCCCGCCGTCGACCCCTGGCCCACGTCTTCCCCCTGTCCCGGAATGCCCCCAGTCCCTCTGCCCATCCGCCAAGCTCGCTTTCTTCCTCCCTTCCAAGCCCTACTGAGAGCTCACCTCCTTCAGGAGGCCTTCCCACACTGAGCCCCCTTTTTCCTCTCCCCCTCCCCATCCCCCCACCCTACCTCCTTCCCCTCCCCACAGCACCCGTATATACGTTTGTACAGATTTTTTTACTCTATTCTACTTGTACAAATTTACTATTCTATTTATTTTGTCAATGCTATGCATCTAGCTTTACTTCTGTTTATTCTGATGACTTGACACCTGACCGCCTGTTTTGTTTTGCTGTCTGTCTCCCCCTTCTAGACTGTGAGCCCACTGTTGGGTAGGGATCGTCTCTATATGTTGCCAACTTGTACTTCCCAAGCGCTTAGTACAGTGCTCTGCACACCGTAAGCACTCAATAAATATGATTGAAAGAATGAATGAATGAACAAAATCGGCAACATATAGGTCTCTACCCAACAATGAGCTCACAGTCTACAAGAGGGAGATAGACAACAAAACAAGCAGACATGTGTCAGTACCATCAGAATAAATAGAATTATAGCTATATACACATCATTAATAAAACAGTGCCTGGCACATTCATTCAATCGTATTTATTGAGCACTTACTATGTGCAAAGCACTGTACTTAGTGCTTAATAATAATTGTGATATGCATTAAGCACTTACTATGTGCCAGGCACTATACAAAGCACAGGGGAGGGTACAAGCAAATTGGTTTGGACACAGTCCCTGTCCCACATGGGGCTCACAGTCTCAAGCCCCATTTTACAGATGAGGGAACTGAGGCACAGAAGAGACTTGCCCAGGGTCATACAGCAGACAAGTGGCGGAGCTGAGATTAGAACCCATGACCCTCTGACTCCCAAGCCTGTGCTCTATCCACTAAGCCATGCATAGTAAGTGCTTAACACCTGTATATATGCATATATGTTTGTACATATTTATTACTCTATTTATTTATTTTACCTGTACATATCTATTCTATTTATTTTATTTTGTTAGTATGTTTGGTTTTGTTCTCTGTCTCCCCCTTTAAGACTGTGAGCCCACTGTTGGGTAGGGATTGTCTCTATATGTTGCCAACTTGTACTTCCCAAGCGCTTAGCACAGTGCTCTGCACACAGTAAGCGCTCAATAAATACGATTGATTGATTGATTGATTAACAAATAACATTATTATTATTATTGGTTTTGTTTTGTTTTGTTTATTACATGGCATTTGGTAAGGGCTGATTATGTGTTATCTATAATTCTATTTATTTATATTGATGCTATTGATGCCTGTTTACTTGTTTTGATGTCTGTCTCTCCCCTTCTAGACTGTAAGCCTGTTATTGGGTAGGGATTGTCTCTATTTGTTGCTGTATTGTACTTTCCAAGCCCTTAGTACAGTATTCTGCACACAATAAGCGCTCAGTAAATATGATTAAATGAATACAAACTAAGCAGGTTGGACACAGTCCATGTTCCACATGGGGCTCACAAGTCCTATGCAGATTTTACAGATGAGGGAACTGAGGTACAGAGGAATGAAGTGGAGTCATCCAGGAGAAAAGTGGCAGAGTAAGATTAGAACCCAGTACCTTCTGACTCTCAGGCAGAGGCCTCGTCCACTGGGCCAAGCCTTTGCTTAGTTCCATCCTTCCTCTCCCCCTCGTCCCCCTCTCCATCCCCCCCCCTCTTACCTCCTTCCCTTCCCCACAGCACCTGTGTATATGTATATATGTTTGTACATATTTATTACTCTATTTATTTATTTATTTTACTTGTACATATCTATTCTATTTATTTTATGTTGTTAGTATGTTTGGTTTTGTCCTCTGTCTCCCCCTTTTAGACTGTGAGCCCAATGTTGGGTAGGGACTGTCTCTATATGTTGCCAATTTGTACTTCCCAAGCGCTTAGTACAGTGCTCTGCACATAGTAAGTGCTCAATAAATATGATTGATTGATTGATTGATTCCATCGGGACTTTGATTTCTCGCATCTCCCCTTACTTCCCACACCCCCATCCATCCTCCAAAACTCCTCAGCCTCTCTTAGGACCTTCCACCCAGCAGTTGGGTCTCCACAGTCACTGAGCCTTTAATTCAGGCGACTGACCCCTTTCAGAAGATCCCGGAAAAATACAATTTTCCTCCAGCGTCCGGCGAAAGCCTCCTTTCTCCTGAAAAGACTCTTTGTATCGGGGCTATGAATCAAACGGTTTGTTCCGCCGGGCCCGGCCTGCAATGTGGCGGTGAATCACATTTAATAACTTGCGGTCAGCTGTCACTGACACTTAATTTGATGCTGAGCATGAATCGTGTGCGGAGAGAGACGGGAAGAAAGAAAGAAGGAAAAGGGAAACGAGCAAGACCCGAGGCTAAGTGTTCCAACCTTAATCCTGCGTGAGGACTCCAGTGGAGACTAATTTGGGGTTATATTAGATGCCCCCAAATTATGTCTGGGTTCCGAAAACCCTTCGGCACTCCTCCTGTGACCCTGGGCAGTGTGACCTGCCTTTTTTTATGGTATTTGTTAAGCAACTACTGTGTGCCAGGCACTGACCTAAGCGCTGTGGCAGATACAAAGCCATCAGGTTGGACACAGTCCCTGTCCCACGTGGGGCTTCCAGTCTTAATCCCCATTTTCCAGATGAGGTAACTGAGGTACAGAGAGGTGAAGTGACTTGCCCGAGGTCACACAGCAGACAAGAGGCAGAGCTGGAATCAGAACCCATGACATTCTGACTCCCGAGCCTGTGCTCTATCTAGTCCAACACTCAGAACAGTGCTTTGCACATAGTAAGCGCTTAATAAATGCCATTATTATTAGTAGAAGTAGCACATTGCTCTGCACACAGTACGCAGTCAATAAATATCACTGATTGATTGATTGATTGCTATTACTTTATGCTGAGGACTGTACTGACTACCTACCTTAAGCTCATTGTGGGCAGGGAATGTTTCTGTTTATTGATATATTGTACTCTCCCACAGACTTAGTACAGTGCTGTGCATGCAATAAGAGCTCAATAAATATGACTGCATGAATGAACGCAGAGTACTGTACTGAAAGCCTACTGCTTATACAGCAATGCACTGGACACCTACTCTTTGCAGATGACTGTACTAATAATAGTAATAATACTGAAGGTATTTGTTAAGTGCTTACTATGTGCCAAGCACTGTTTTAACTGCTGGGTAATCAGCCGTTGTCCCACGTGGGACTCACATCCCCATTTTACAGACGAGGTCACTGAGGCACAGAGAAGTGAAGGGACTCGCCCAAAGTCACACAGCTGAGAATTGGTCCCCCCGCCCCCCTTTTAGACTGTGAGCCCACTGTTGGGTAGGGACTGTCTCTATATGTTGCCAACTTGCTTCCTAAGCGCTTAGTACAGTGCTCTGCACACAGTAAGCACTCAATAAATACAATTGATTGATTGATTGATTGGTGGAGCGGGGATTAGAACCCATGTCCTCTGACTCCCAAGCCCGGGCTCTCGCCACCAAGTCACGCTGCTTCTCACTGACCGTATGCTGAAGATTGTAGTGATCATCTGCTGAGTATCAAGATCCTGCTGGGAGCAGAGGTCTGCTCTATGCCCCAAAAAACCTACTTTAGAGAGTAAAAGAGCCAGTCCCTGCCCTCAGGAAGCTTACAAAACCCTTTAATGCCATCCCCGTCCCCTGAATATACCGCAAGGATTAGCCTTTGAGGAGCTCGATTTTCCCCTTCTCCCCATAGGAAGATTTTCTTAGCAGTTCCCTCTAAAATTGGAAAGAAAAACAGAGCCCGGTCGAGAACCCAGCTGAAAACCATCGACCTAGAAGGGCAAAAAATCACATTATTTGTCGTCTTTCATCCCACAGGCTCAGACGCATGCTATAATCTGTTTCGATATTAAAAGATCTACTAGACACTATATTTGCCTGCTAATTATAGGCCCAGAACTGCCAGCTCCGTTTTCTTCTCTATAATGCCAAGGCCACTTTATATTTATCCCATGCTCCTTCTTCAACAACCTCTGGGCTTCCGAGGGGGTTAACTCGTTCATGGAAAGAGCCTGGGCTTTGGAGTCAGAGGTCGTGGGTTCGTATCCCGCTCTGCCAGTTGTCAGCTGTGTGACTTTGGGCAAGCCACTTAATAATAATAATAATAATAATAATAATGGCATTTATTAAGCGCTTACTGTGTGCAAAGCACTGTTCTAAGCGCTGGGAAGGTTACAAGGTGATCAAGCGGTCCCACATGTGGCTTGCAGTCTTAACCCCCATTTTACAGATGAGGTAACTGAGGCAAAGAGAAGTTAAGTGGCTTGCCCAAAGTCACACAGCTGACGATTGGCAGATCCGGGATTTGAACCCAAGACCACTGACTCCAAAGCCCGGGCTCTTTCCACTGAACCATGCTGCTTCTCTTATTGAAGGCGCAGCTCCTCCAAGAGGCCTTCCCTGATTAAATCCTCTCTTCCTCCATTCCCACTCCATTTATTCACCACCCCCCACCCCACAGCACTTATGTACATATCTGTAACATTTATATGAATGTCTGTCTACCCCTCTAAACTGCAAACTCCTTACGGACAGGGAGTGTGGCTGTTATATTGCCGTTTGTACTCTTCCCCAAGCACAGTCAGCACTCAATAAACGGGATTGATTAATATTTAGTTGCAGATCAAAACACTCCAAAAATGAAAAACCTGGGCCTCAGTTACCTATCCTGTAAAATGGGGATCATCAATCAATCGTATTTATTGAGCGCTTACTGTGTGCAGAGCACTGTACTAAGGGATTAAGATTGTGAGCCCCAGGTGGACAACCTGTTCACCTTGAATCCTCCCCAGTGCTTAGAACAGTGCTTTGCACGTAGTAAGTGCTTAACCAATACCAAACTTATTATTTTATTATTATTTTCCAGATGGAGAAAGCAGAGGTGAGTCAGGGAAAGGAGTCATGGTCCTAGGAGGCCTTCCCAGACTGAGCCCCTTCCTTCCTCTCCCTCTCGTCCCCCTCTCCATCCCCCCCATCTTACCTCCTTCCCTTCCCCACAGCACTTGTATATATGTTTGTACATATTTATTACTCTATTTATTTATTTTATTTGTACATATCTATTCTATTTATTTTATTTTGTTAGTACGTTTGGTTTTGTTCTCTGTCTCCCCCTTTTAGACTGTGAGCCCACTGTTGGGTAGGGACTGTCTCTATATGTTGCCAATTTGTACTTCCCAAGCGCTTAGTACGGTGCTCTGCACACAGTAAGCGCTCAATAAATACGATTGATGATGATGATGATGATGGTCACCCACCCTGCGCTAACCACTGGGTACCTCCCCACCAGGTGCTGGCTTTCAGAGTGGGGATTTTGACCTGGCATCGGCCGTGGTCCCGGAAACCCTGCGAGTCCAGAGATCGGGCCAAGAGTCTTTGTTCTCTGCTGGTGGCTTCCTAAAGAATGGGCCAGAAGCTTTTACATGGTCCATTGAGGTTGTTAAACTGAGACCAAGTGCCCCGTAATGAGCTACTAAAACAGCTTTTATTTTCCCCCCCGTTAAATCAAAAGGGGGAAAGTTCCGGAGCAAAACCGCCACTGCTCAGACCATGTGGTAAACGGCAGGTGCCACGTCTGAATGGCAACAATAATGATTTGGACTGTTATACGTGTTTGAAGTAACGTGGCTCAGTGGAAAGAGTCCGGGCTTTGGAGTCAGAGGTCAGGCGTTCAAATCCCGGCTCTGCCAATTGTCAGCTGGGTGACTTTGGACAAGTCACTTCACTTCTCTGGGCCTCAGTAACCTCATCTGTAAAATGGTGATTAAGACTGTGAGTCCCCCCCCCGTGGGATGACCTGATCACCTTGTAACCTCCCCAGCGCTTAGAACAGTGCTTTGCACATAGTAAGCACTTAATAAATGCCATTATTATTATTATTATTATTATTATTATTAACTGTCAGCTGTGTGACTTTGAGCTAGTCACTTAACTTCTTTGTGCCTCAGTTACCTCATCTGTAAAATGGGGATTAAAACTGTGGGCCCTCCATGGGACAACCTGATCACCTTGTAACCTCCCCGGCACTTAGAACAGTGCTTTGCACATAGTAAGCGCTTAATAAATGCCATCACCCTCATTATTATTATTTAGCCCTGGCTGGGGTAGATACAAGATGGTCGCATCAGAGCTGGTCTCCGTCCCACGGGGATTTCACAGTTTCAGAGGGGTGTATCATCTTCTCATTTTATAGAGGAAGGAACTGGAGAAGCAGCGTGGCTCAGTGGAAAGAGCCCGGGCTTTGGAGTAAAAGTCATGGGTTCAAACCCCGGCTCCGCCAATTGTCAGCTGTGTGACTTTGGGCAAGTCACTTTACTTCTCTGGGTCTCAGTTACCTCATCTGTAAAATGGGGATTAAGTCCGTGAGCCCCCTTTGGGACAACCTGATCACCTTGTAACCTCCCCAGTGCTTAGACTTTTAGACTGTGAGCCCACTGTTGGGTAGGGACTGTCTCTATATGTTGCCAACTTGTACTTCCCAAGCGCTTAGTATAGTGCTCTGCACACAGTAAGCGCTCAATAAATATGATTGATTGATTGATTGATTAGAACAGTGCTTTGCATCTAGTAAGCACTTAATAAATGCCATTATTATTATTAACTGAGGCCCAGAGAGGTGAAGCGACATACCCAAGGTCACACAGCAGGCCGGTGGCAGAGCTGGGGCTGGAATTCAGGGCTCCTGACCACGGAGAGTCCGTGAGGTGAGGTTCGTAGAAGAAAACTGGGATGAAATCTTCTGGATCCCCACCCCACAGACTCCCCACAGTCAGAAGCCCTGAATTCCAGCCCCAGCTCTGCCACCGGCCTGCTGTGTGACCTTGGGTACGTTGCTTCGCCTCTCTGGGCCTCCGTTAATAATAATAATGGCATTTATTAAGCGCTTACTATGTGCAAAGCACTGTTCTAAGCACTGGGGAGGTTACAAGGTAATCAGAAGAAAACTAAGAACCCCACTCCTGCCTCCGCATCCTTCACTGTTCCCCACAATCCTTCTCCTGGGGGTAAGAATTGGGGACAAGGATGGGAGAAAGTTGGGGGAAAGTATGGGGCTGGGGACAGAGGGTGGGGGATGAGACCAGGCCTATTCCCTCCGCATCCCGTCATCCAATCCTAGTACCCCCTCCCAACCCCTTGGGCAGTTAGGGTGGGATGCGGGATCCAGGAATCCCAGCAGCTGGGGTGGTATGCAGGATCCAGGAGTCCCAACGGCTAGGGAATTATGCAGGATCCTGAAGCAACATGGCCTAGTGGATCAAGCCCAGGCTGGGAGTCAGAAAGTCAGGGGTTCATTCGTTCAATCGTATTTATTGAGCGCAATAAGTGTGCAGAGTTCTAATCTCGGCTCCACTTCTTGTCTGCTGTGTGAACTTGGGCGAGTCACTACACTTCTCTGGGCCTCAGTTCCCTCATCTGTACAATGGGGATTAAGACTGTGAGCCCCATTTGGGAAAGGGACTGTGTCCAACCCGATTATCTTGTATTTACCCTAGTCCTTAGAACAGTGCCTGGAACATAATAATAATAATGATAATAATAATAGTAACGATGACATTTGTTAAGGGCTTACTATGTGCCAAGCACTGTTCTAAGCACTGAGGGGATACAAGGTGATCAGGTTGTCCCACGTGGGGCTCACAGTCTTCATCCCCATTTTACGGATGAGGTAACTAAGGCCCAGAGAAGTTAAGTGACTTGCCCAGAGTCATGCGGCCAATAAGTGGTGGAGCCAGGATTAGAACTCATGACCTCTGATTCCCAAGCCCATGCTCTTTCCACTGAGCCACGCTGCTTCTCTAACAAATACCATCATTATTATTATTATAATTAGGATCCAGGAGTCCCAACAACTGGGGTGGGATGCATGACCCAGGGGTCCCCGCATCTCCATCCTCCTAGATCCTAAGCATGTAGTATAGTTCTCAGCACATAGTAGGCAAGCGCTTAAAACAGTGCTTGGCACATAGTAAGTGCTTAACAAACACCATCATTATTATTTAATACAGTGTCTGTGAACAATAGAAATGCGGTCCAGCACTTTGCAAACAGGAGTGACCCCATCAGTACTCTACACCCCAGAAGTGCTCAGCACAATGCTCTGCACACAGTTGGCACTCAATAGAATTGTTTTTCTCTTCTAAGATGATATGACCAATCAATCAATTAGTAATCAATCATATTTCCTAAGCATTTCCTGTATGCAGAGCAATTTACTGACGCACCCGGGAGAGTACAATACAACAGATTTGGTAGACACATCCCGTGGCTCAGTGGAAAGAGCCCGGGCTTGGGAGTCAGAGGTCACGGGTTCAAATTCCGGCTCTGCCACTTGTCATCTGTGTGACTTTGGGCAAGTCACTTCACTTCTCTGTGCCTCAGTTCCCTCATCTGTAAAATGGGGATTAAGACTGTGAGTCTCACATGGAACAACCTTGATTACCTTGTATCCCCCCAGTGCTTAGAACAACGCTTGGCACATAGTAAGCGCTTAACAAATACCAACATTATTATTATTGTTATTATTATTATTATTCACAAGCCCGTTGGGTAGGGATTGTCTCTGGTGCCGAATTGTACTTTCCAAGCGCTTAGTACAGTGCTCTGCATACAGTAAGTGCTCAATAAATACGATTGAATGAATGAAGGCCTGAATGAAGGCCAGTAAAACTACATTCCTGAGTGTGTCTTTGACAGTAAATCTCTTGCACAATTTAGCCTGAAAATACTAAACAATAAATACCGGGGATTGATTTAGGTAACGTGACCTGGACAAAAGATTCGAGAGGAAATGTTTACTCGAAATAAAAACCTTGAATTGGCATTTCCCAGATTTGTTTTCTCTCATCCTCAGATGTTTGCTTTCTTGAATAGCTAGACGAGGATGAGTGATTGTGATTGATCAGTTGATTGATTTGTATTCATTCATTCAATCACTTGAGCACTTACTGTAATAATAATGAAAATGATGGCATTTATTAATTGCTTAGTATTTGCAAAGCACTGTTCCAAGTGCTGGGGAGGTTACAAGGTGATCAGGTTGTCCCGGGGGGGGCTCACAGTCTTAATCCCCATTTTACAGATGAGGTAACTGAGGCACAGAGAAGTTAAGTGACTTGCCCAAAGTCACACAGCTGACAATTGGAGGAGCTGGGATTAGAAGCCCTGAACTCTGACTCCAAAGCCCAGGCTCTTTCCACTGAGCCATGCTGCTTCCCTTGCTACTCTGTGCAAAACACTGTACTAAGCCCTTGGGAGAGTACACTAAACTTACAAACAAACACACTCCTGCTCACAATGAGCTCACAGTCTAGAAGGGGAGACACGCATTAATTTAAATAAGTATAAACATAAATAAATAAATCACAGATATATACACATGTGCTGTGGGATTGGGAGGGAAGATGAATGAAGGAGCAAGTAAGAACAGTGCAGAAGGGAGTGGGAGGAAAGGAGGGCTAAGTCAGGGAAGGCTTCTTGGAGGAGATGGGCCTTCGATAAGCCTTTGAAGTCGGGGAGAGATTAGTAGTGGCTAAAGTTCTGGACTAAAGAACAACCAAACTTGTTCGCTAATAATGCAACACTTTTTGCATTATTTAATAATAATAATAATTTTGGCATTTGTTAAGCGCTTACTTTTTGCATTATTTAATAATAATAATAATAATAATAATTTTGGCATTTGTTAAGCGCTTACTATGTGCAAAGCACTGTTCTAAGCATTGGGGAGGATACAAGGTGATCAGGTTGTCCCATGTGGGACTCACAATCTTAAACCCCATTTTACAGAGGAGGTAACTGAGGCACAGAGAAGTTAAGTGACTTGCCCAGAGTCACACAGCTGAGAAGCGGCAGAGCCGGGATTTGAACCCATGACCTCTGACTCCCAAACCCGTGCTCTTTCCACTGAGCCATGCTGCTTCTCAGTAAGCGCTTTACTTATTTAGTATTTAGTAAGTATTTAGTAAGCACTTAACAAATACCATCATTATTATTATTATTATTTTGCCCAGTAGGGGCTCAATTAATAGCATTGTTAGAGCCCCTAGGCTATGAGCTCATCGTGAGCAGGGAATATGTCCAATAATAATGATAAGTATAGTATTTATTAAGCCCTTACTATGTGCCAGGCACTGTACTAAGCGCTGGGGTGAATACAAGGATGGACACGGTCCCTGTCCCACGTGGGGATCACAGTCTCCATCCTCATTTGACAGATGAGGGAACTGAGGCCCAGAGAAGTGAAGTGACTTGCCCAAGGTCACACGGCAGGCAAGTGGCAGAGCTGGATTAGAACTCATGACCTTCTGACTCCCAGGATGGTGATCAATCCACTATGCCATGCTGCTTCTTTGGTATTGTTATAGGGTAACAATAATAATAATAATAATGTTGGTGTTTGTTAAGTGCTTACTCTGTGCCAAGCACTGTTCTAAATGCTGGGGTAATAATAACAATATTGGCATTTATTAAACGCTTACTATGTGCAAAGCACTGTTCTAAGTGCTGGGGAGGTTACAAGGTGATCAGGTTGTCCCACGGGGGGCTCACAGTCTTAATTCCCATTTTCCAGATGAGGGAACTGAGGCACAGAGAAGTGAAGTGACTTGCCCAAAGTCACACAGCTGACAATTGGCGGAGCCGGGGTTTGAACCCATGACTTTTACTCCAAAGCCCGGGCTCTTTCCACTGAGCCACGCTGCTTCTCTACAAGGGTAATAATAATAATAATAATAATAATAATAATAATGTCATTTGTTAAGCGCTTACTATGTGCAAAGCACTGTTCTAAGCGCTGGGGAGGTTGCAAGGTGATCAGAGCCCGGGCTTTGGAGTCAGAGGTCAGGGGTTCTAATCCCGGCTCCGCCAACTGTCAGCTGTGTGACTTTGGGCAAGTCACTTCACTTCTCTGTGCTTCATTTACCTCATCTGTAAAATATGGATGCAGACTGTCAGCTCCCTGTGGGAAAACCTGATCACCTTGCAACCTCCCCAGCGCTTAGAACAGTGCTTTGCACATAGTAAGTGCTTAACAAATGCCATTATTATTATTATTATTACCATTACCCTTGTAGAGAAGCAGCGGGGGTTAATCCCCATTTTACAGATGAGGTAACTGAGGCCCAGAGAAGTGAAGTGACTTGCCCAAAGTCACACAGCTGATAAGTGGCGGAGCCGGGATGAGAAGCCATGACCTCTGACTCCAAAGCCCGGGCTCTGATCACCTTGCAACCTCCCCAACGCTTAGAACAGTGCTTTGCACATAGTAAGCACTTAACAAATGCTATAATAATAAAAATAATAATATATTATTATTAGATGAGAAGCCATGACCTCTGGCTCCCAAGCCCGGGCTCTTTCCACTGAGCCACGCTGGTAATAATAATAATAATAATAATAATAATAATAATAATAATAACAATGGTATTTGTTAAGCGCTTACTATGTGCAAAGCACTGTTCTAAGCGCCGGGGAGGATACAAAGTGATCAGATTGTCCCACGGGGGGCTCACAGTAGCTACAAGGTTATCAGGTTGTCCCACAGGGTACTCTCCCAAGTGCTAAATCAACGGTCTGCACACAGTAGGCGCTCAATAAATACGATTGATGATGATGATGATGGTAGAATTGCCTTGCACTAACTTTAATATTTTAAAGGACTTGTCTTACGCGGTTGAGTCGTTTCCGACCCACAGCGACGCCACGGACACATCTCTCCCAGAACGCCCCGCTGTCCATCTCCAATCATTCTGGTAGTGGATCCAAAGAGCTTTCTTGGTAAAAAATCCAGAAGTGGTTGACCATCGCGGCCTTCTGCACGCAGTAAACGCGAGTCAATCAATCAATCAATCAATCAATCAATCAATCGTATTTATCGAGCGCTTACTATGTGCAGAGTACTGTACTAAGCGCTTGGGAAGTACAAATTGGCAACACATAGAGACAGTCCCTACCCAACAGTGGGCTCACAGTCTGAAAGGGGGAGACAGAGAACAGAACCAAACATACAAACAAAATAAAATAAATAGGATAGAAATGTACAAGTAAAATAAATAAATAAATAGAGTAATAAATGTGTGCAGAGTACTGTACTAAGCTCTTGGGAAGTACAAATTGGCAACACATAGAGACAGTCCCTACCCAACAGTGGGCTCACAGTCTAAAAGGGGGAGACAGAGAACAGAACCAAACATACCAACAAAATAAAATAAATAGGATAGAAATGTACAAGTAAAATAAATAAATAGAGTAATAAATATGTGCAGAGTACTGTACTAAGCGCTTGGGAAGTACAAATTGGCAACACATAGAGACAGTCCCTACCCAACAGTGGGCTCACAGTCTAAAAGGGGGAGACAGAGAACAGAACCAAACATACCAACAAAATAAAATAAATAGGATAGAAATGTACAAGTAAAATAAATAAATAAGTAGAGTAATAAATATGTGCAGAGTACTGTACTAAGCGCTTGGGAAGTACAAATTGGCAACACATAGAGACAGTCCCTACCCAACAGTGGGCTCACAGTCTAAAAGGGGGAGACAGAGAACAGAACCAAACATACCAACAAAATAAAATAAATAGGATAGAAATGTACAAGTAAAATAAATAAATAAATAGAGTAATAAATATGTGCAGAGTACTGTACTAAGCGCTTGGGAAGTACAAATTGGCAACACATAGAGACAGTCCCTACCCAACAGTGGGCTCACAGTCTAAAAGGGGGAGACAGAGAACAGAACCAAACATACCAACAAAATAAAATAAGTAGGATAGAAATGTACAAGTAAAATAAATAAATAAATAAATAAATAGAGTAATAAATATGTCTCCACCTTCAACTCTCTCCCCTCCCGCTGCTGCCCAGCATGGGGGAGTTTTTCCCCCATGTTGGTATGTTTGGTTCTGTTCTCTGTCTCCCCCTTTTAGACTGTGAGCCCACTGTTGGGTAGGGACTGTCTCTATGTGATGCCAATTTGTACTTCCCAAGCGCTTAGTACAGTGCTCTGCACATAGTAAGCGCTCAATAAATACGATTGATTGATTGATTGGTTGATTTTCCCTGTAGCCCTCGCTAGCCACTGGCCAAGTTAGGAATGGAGTGGGTAGGTCTCTGCTTCACTCTTCCTCCCATAGCCGAGACTGGTAGAGGACTGGAAACTCTCCGGGTGCCACCCTGAGAGGGGAACCCAAATTAAGCAACACGTAAAATTGAATAAAAATGTTAGCAACACATTTGAGCTCCTTGTGATGGACGAGGATGAATCAATCAATCGTATTTATTGAGCTCTTACTGCGTGCAGAGCACTGTACTAAGCACTTGGGAAGTACAGGTCGGCAACACATAGAGACGGTCCCTACCCAACAACGGGCTCACAGTCTAGCAGCGGGAGACAGGGAACAAAACATGTAGACGGGTGTCAAAATCGTCAGAACAAATAGAATTAATTCATTTGTATTTATTAATAATAATCATGATGGCATTTGTTAAGCGCTTACTATGTGCAAAGCACAGCTCCAAGCGCTGGGGGTGGGATACGAGGTAATCAGGTTGTCCCGCGTGGGGCTCACAGTCTTAATCCCCATTTTACAGATGAGGGAACACTTAAGGCCGGAGAGGAAACATTTTGCCCAGTGGAAATCACGTGGGAGGATTCCTAAATATGGACATGATGGTAGAAGCAGCGTGGCTCGGTGGAAAGAGCCTGAGCTTTGGAGTCAGAGGTCATGGGTTCAAATCCTGGCTCTGACAATAGTCAGCTGTGTGACTTCGGGTGAGTCACTTAACTTCTCTCTGCCCCCCCAGCCTTACCTTCTTCCCTTCCCCACAGCACCTGTATATATGTTTGTACGTATTTATTACTCTATTTATTTATTTATTTTACTTGTACATATCTATTCTATTTATTTTATTTTGTTAATATGTTTTGTTTTGTTCTCTGTCTCCCCCCTTCTAGACTGTGAGCCCACTGTTGGGTAGGGACCGTCTCTATATGTTGCCAACTTGGACCTCCCAAGCGCTTAGTCCAGTGCTCTGCACACAGTAAGCGCTCAATAAATACGACTGATTGATTCTCTGTGCCTCAGTTACCTCACCTGTAAAATGGGGATGAAGACTGTGAGCCCCCTGTGGGACAACCTGATCATCTTGTAACCTCCCCAGTGCTTAGAACAGTGCTTCGCACATAGTAAGCGCTTAACAAATGCCATTATTAGTATTATTATTATTAAACGCAAAAATGAATGGGAATGACTGACTAGTAGCAGAAGTAAGAGTAGTGGTAATAGGAGTAGTAGTAGTATTACAGTAGTAGTAATAGTATTTATTTAGAGAAGCAGCATGGTATAATGGTTAGATCACGGTCTGAGAATCAGAAGGTCATGGGTTCTAATCCTGTCCACCACTTGCCTGCTGTGTGACTCTAAGCATGTCGCTTCTCTTCTCTGTACCTCAGTGACCTCATCTGAAAAATGGGGAATAAGACTGTGAGCCCCACATGGGACAACTTGATACGCTTGCATCCTCCCCAGCGCTTAGTACAGTGCCTGGCACATAGTAAGCGTCTAACAAATATCATTGTTATCACTGTTATTTTCTTGCGTGCCTACTGAGTGCAATGCACTGAACTAAGCACTTGGGAAATCCACAGAAGCGCAAAACATATTCCCTGCCCACAAAAAGCTTCCACTCTAATGGGGAAACACACCTAGAACTATTCATGGGTAGTGAAATCAGGATAAATAAAATTGAATGTTCATCATCATCATCAATCGTATTTATTGAGCGCTTACTATGTGCAGAACACTGTACTAAGCGCTTAGAATGTTCAATTGCTCGTATATCAACTTTATTGAGTGCTTATTCTGTGGAAAGAGATGGAGAAAGAGAAAAAGAGAGAGAGAGAAATGCTTAAGGACTGACTCTGCTAATATGGAATCCCAGTCATTGGTGAATTATGATGACGATGATGGTATTTGTTAAGCGCTTACTATATGCGCTTACTATGTACCTGTATATATGTATATATGTTTGTACATATTTATTAATCTATTTATTTATTTATTTTACTTGTACATATCTATTCTATTTATTTTATTTTGTTGGTATGTTTGGTTCTGTTCTCTGTCTCCCCCTTTTAGACTGTGAGCCCACTGTTGGGTAGGGACTGTCTCTATGTGTTGCCAATTTGTACTTCCCAAGCGCTTAGTACAGTGCTCTGCACATATTTATTACTCTATTTATTTATTTATTTTACTTGTACATTTCTATCCTATTTATTTTATTTTGTTGGTATGTTTGGTTCTGTTCTCTGTCTCCCCCTTTTAGACTGTGAGCCCACTGTTGGGTAGGGACTGTCTCTATGTGTTGCCAATTTGTACTTCCCAAGCGCTTAGTACAGTACTCTGCACATATTTATTACTCTATTTATTTATTTATTTTACTTGTACATTTCTATCCTATTTATTTTATTTTGTTGGTATGTTTGGTTCTGTTCTCTGTCTCCCCCTTTTAGACTGTGAGCCCACTGTTGGGCAGGGACTGTCTCTACGTGTTGCCAATTTGTACTTCCCAAGCGCTTAGTACAGTACTCTGCACATATTTATTACTCTATTTATTTATTTATTTTACTTGTACATTTCTATCCTATTTATTTTATTTTGTTGGTATGTTTGGTTCTGTTCTCTGTCTCCCCCTTTTAGACTGTGAGCCCACTGTTGGGCAGGGACTGTCTCTACGTGTTGCCAATTTGTACTTCCCAAGCGCTTAGTACAGTACTCTGCACATATTTATTACTCTATTTATTTATTTCTTTTACTTGTACATTTCTATCCTATTTATTTTATTTTGTTGGTATGTTTGGTTCTGTTCTCTGTCGCCCCCTTTTAGACTGTGAGCCCACTGTTGGGTAGGGACTGTCTCTATATGTTGCCAATTTGTACTTCCCAAGCGGTTAGTACAGTGCTCTGCACATAGTAAACGCTCAATAAATGCGATTGATGATGATGATGATGATGCCAAGCACTGTTCTAAGCACAACATAATCAGGTTGTCCCACATGGGGCTCACAACCTTAACCCCCATTTTACAGATGAAGTAACTGAGGCTTAGAGAAGTGAAGCGACTTGCCCAAAGTCACACAGCTGACGAGTGGCACTGCCGGGATCAGAACCCACGACCTCTGCTTCCCAAGCCGGGGCTCTTGCCACTAAGCCCCTCTGAAACCCCTTCACACCACTTCATTCTCAGCTTTCACTTCATCATCATCATCATCAATCATATTTATTGAGCGCTTACTATGTGCAGAGCACTGTACTAAGCGCTTGGGAAGTACAAATTGGCAACATATAGAGACAGTCCCTACCCAACAGTGGGCTCACAGTCTAAAAGGGGGTTTCACTTGAGACCAACCTACCTATTCGAAACAAAACTTGCAGCTGAATTCGAGTCAGACGCTGATTTGGGAATCCGGCCCTCGCGACGCCGCTCCAAGACGCTTCCCGAACAGATCTTGGAATCTGCCTGCCTCCTAAGGGTTAAGTAGCAGTGTCTGTCACCGCTTGAAACTGTACCATTCACTCCAGAAGCTTAATATTATTTCAAAGTTCAAGTGATTTAACATGACACCGAGCTTGAGCTATGTGGTTGCGGAGATATTAGGGCTTACACAGATGTCAGCAAATTTTTTTTTTTTTTTCAAAAACGGAAATTGAGTTTTACAGATGTTGAAGACCCGGGAGTTGAAAGTGACTGCGTGTTACGGAAAAGAGCACATTCTAGGAAATAAGTCGTTATCTACGGATTCTGAGTTTGAAGGCGTCTTTATCCACGGCGGGGATCATTTTCAAACCAACTGAGCGGAAATTTCTCTTTTTTCACTCAGGCAACACACGTTCTCCTGCCTCGCTCTCTAATTATGGGAAGATATATGTGTTGAAATGCTCTTTTCCACTTCCCTGACTTTTTCTCTTCAACATTTCCGTCACTGCCTCTGCCTCATCCGAGTAGATTTCCCCTGTATTATCATTATCAATCGTATTTATTGAGTGCTTACTGTGTGCAGAGCACTGTACTAAGCGCTTGGGAAGTACAAGTTGGCAACATATACAGACAGTCCCTACCCATTAGTGGGCTCACTGTATCATGCTGTGATGTCGTAATAATAATAATAATTGTGGTATTTGTTAAGCGCTTACTATGGGCCAGACACTGTACTAAGCGCTGGGGCAGATACAGGCAAATCGGGTTGGACACCGTCCTTATCTGGCCCGGGGCTTACCGTATTAATCCCCATTTTATGGATGAGGGAACTGAGGCACAGAGAAGCAAATTGATTTGCCCAAGGCTACACAGCAGACAAGTGGCAGAGCCAGGATTAGAATCCATGACCTTCTGATTCCCAGGCTGGTGGTCTATCCACTATGCCATGCTGCTTCCCAAACATCATAAATAGGGTCATCTCTAGCTTGCCCCAGTGACAACTCTAGATTGTCTCCCCAATTAGAGTGGAAACTCCTTGTGAGCAAGGACCATAGTGGTATTTATTGAGTGCTTACTGTGTGCAAAGCAATGTACTAAGAGTAATAATAATAATTATGGTACCTGTCAAGCGCTTACTATGTGCCCAGCACTGTTCTAAGCATCAAGTGCTTACTACGTGTCCAGCACTGTTCTAAGCACTGGGGTAGCTATAAATTTATCGGGTTGGACACAGTCTCTGCCCACATGGGCCTCACACTCTTAATCCCCATTTTACAGAGGAGATAACTGAGGGCCGGAAAAGTGAAATAATAATAATAATAATAATGATGGTACTTGTTAAGCACTTACTATGTGCAAAGCACTGTTCTAAGTGCTGGGGAGGTTACAAGGTGATCAGGTTGTCCCATGGGGGGCTCACAGTTTTAATCCCCATTTTACAGATGAGGTAACAAGGTGATCAGGTTGTCCCACGGGGGGCTCACAGTCTTAATCCTGATTTTACAGATGAGGTAACTGAGGAACAGAGAAGTGAAGTAACTTACCCAAAATCACACAGCTGACAATTGGCAGAGCCAGGATTTGAACCCATGACCTCTGACTCCAAAGCCCGGGCTCTTTTCCACTGAGCCACGCTAATTCTCTTGACAAGGTCATCAAAGGACAAGATGGGGGACAGGGGAACTAGGGGGGCAATGACTTTTTAGGAGCCAATTTAAAAGTCTGAAATAGTTGGTGTTGGCAGTGGACTTGGGAGTCGATGAGAACAGAGACGTATTGCTGCTGGTCAGAGGAGAGGGAAGAATTAAAGCAGGTAAGGATGAATTTCCGATGGATGAGGCCAGTCGGATGTCTGGATTTCTGCCAGCTGCGCTCCGCAGCTCGTGTACTAGAGAAGAAGAAGTTAAATGTGGACGTGATCCAGGGATTTTCGTCCAAGATGAATGGAGGGGCAAGGGATCCATATTTAGTGGAGAGGGCCCGGTTGAGCATGTGGATTTGGGCATCAAGGGAGGGGAGATTGGGTCCGGTGAACAACAGAGCGATGCATTCTAGGATTAGATAATAATAATAATAATAATAATGGCATTTATTAAGCGCTTACTATGTGCAAAGCACTGTTCTAAGTGCTGCGGAGGTTACAAGGTGATCAGGTTGTCCCACGGGGGGCTCACGGTTTTAATCCCCATTTTACAGATGAGAGAATGGAGGCACAGAGAAGTTAAGTGACTTGCCCAGAGTCACAGAGCTGACAAGTGGCAGAGCTGGGATTTGAACCCATGACCTCTGACTCCCAAAGCCCGGACTCTTTCCACTGCGCCACGCTGCTTCTCTAGATGCAGGGGGGTCGAGAGATAGGAGGTCGCCATGAGGGGGAGAGGTCAGATTTACCAGTCAAGAGAATTAATTGAACACTTATTGTGACCAGAACACTGTACTAAGGGGTTGAGAGAATACAATACAACAATAAACAGCATGGCTCAGTGGAAAGAGCCCGGGCTTTGGAGTCAGAGGTCACGGGTTCAAATCCCTGGCTCCACCAATTGTCGGCTGTGTGACTTTGGGCCAGTCACTTAACTTCTCTGTGCCTCAGTTACCTCATCTGTAAAATGGGGATTAAGACTGTGAGCCCCCCATGGGACAACCTGATCACCTTGTAACCTCCCAAGCGCTTAGAACAGTGCAATGCACATAGTAAAATCTCCCCCTTTTAGACTGTGGGCCCACTGTTGGGTAGGGACTGTCTCTATATGTTGCCAACTTGTACTTCCCAAGCACTTAGTACAGTGCTCTGCACACAGTAAGCGCTCAATAAATACTATTGATGATGTTGATGATGATGAATAAATGCCATCATCATTATTATTATTATTATTACTTTCTCTGCCCACAACAAGCTTACAGTCTAGAGGGGGAGAGGAGGTATGCTAGTAGAGGGGGTGTATGTGGGAGTTAAGACAAGTGAGAAGATTGTGGTCAGAAATTTGAATTTCTTTTTCTCATCTCCCACTCCCTTCTGCGTCGCCTTGACTTGCTCCATTTGCTCCTCCCCGCCACCCCACAGCACTTACGTATAGATCTGCAATTTTATTTATTGCTATTGTTGCCTCTCACCCCCACTGCAGAACGTGAGCTCGTTGTGGGCAGGGATTGTCTCTGTTTATTGTTGCATTGTACTCTCCCAAGAGCTTAGTACAGTGCTCTGCACACAGTAAGTGTTTAATAAATACAGCTGAATGAATGAATGAACTGGAGAGGGTAGACTCAACTGTGGACACCTCCTGTGGGGTGATGCTTTTGGGGAACTCCAGACTCAGGGGGGGTGAGGGGCAATAGTAACACCTCCCTCCTACTAATCAATCAATCAATCAATCGTATTTATTGAGCGCTTACTGTGTGCAGAGCACTGTGCTAAGCGCTTGGGAAGTACAAGTTGGCAACATATAGAGACGGTTCCTACCCAACAGTGGGCTCACAGTCTACCCACCTCCTCAGGTCTTCGCCGCCAAGTGTCAATCACGAACCAGTCTCGAGGCCACCCCTGCCCTGCAGATGAATTCTTTCCTCCTATAAAGTTGGTTTTCCGTCTCCCTAATGAGGGAGAAATAGGATGTGACTATTTCTCAGAATCATCCCAGCATGATCTTCAAGATGATTAGCATGGCTTAGCCCAACTTGGACTATTGTGGCTTAAATTATTCCTATTAGTTTCCAGCTGACCTTGGAACACCAGCCTTCCATCTGATTCCAATGAAACTTTAGACTTTGTTGTTCTCAGTCAACTAATGAAACGGTTGAACCTTTCCATGACTTGCTGTAATTAGAACTAAGAGTGGGCATTATCACGAACAATGCAGGCCTAATTTGCACAATGTCTGGGGTGATCTTGGAGGCGCTGGGCAACAACAAGCCCCCGAATGGCAACTGAAGAGCGAGAGCAATTTAATGCCGGCAAAGACGGTTGCTTAGGTCTCTCAACTGCAAACCCACCTGGGATGGCTGCCTTCAGACACTGAGTTTTGGCACCGCCAGTCGGTTACAAGTTACGTTATGTTAACAGGAAAAGCCGCTTTAAAGTTCACTTGAAGCTTAAGACTGTCAAGGACGCACTAAACATTTAAACAAATACTCCAAACTGATTAAAGCATTTGTGGAAAATCAGAATTTTGCTGTGGAAAAAAAAAAAGAGCAGGGTTTTTTTCTAGGTGGAGAAGAGAAAAAATACTGTTTTCCTCCGCTGGAATTTTATTTGGCCCATAAGACCAGGACTGCTCCGTGCCTCTGATGATCACACTGTGCGGGACGTTTTCCCGGAAGCCACTAGATAGTGGGAATAATCAGAGTCCAATAGCTTCCACTTAACCCTCCCCTGCATTTCCTGGATTTCTCCCCCAATTTTTCCCTTGTCCAGTTTATGCTTCCATTCATTCATTCATTCATTCATTCATTCATTCAATCGTATTTATTGAGCGCTTACTGTGTGCAGAGCATTGTACTAAGTGCTTGGAAAGTACAATTCAGGAACAGAGACGATCCCTACCCAACAATGGGCTCACAGTCTAGAAGGAAGAGACAGGTTAAGTCTCTTTCAGAGTCCAAGTTTTCCAACAGTCAGTGGAATCTACTGAGCACTTTATGTGTGCAGAGCACTGTACTAAGTACTTGGAAGAGTAGAACACAACAGTTGGTAATTATTAATTATTATTTTTAGGGTATTTGTTAAGCATTTACTATGCCCCGAGCACTGTTGTAAGCTCTGGGGAAGATACAAGGTAATCGGGATATCCCACGTGGGGCTCACAGTCTTTATCCCCATTTCACAGATGAGGCAATTGAGGCACAGAGAAGTTAAGCGGCTTGCCCAAGGTCACACAGAAGACAGGTGGCAGGAGTGGGATTAGAACCCAAGTCCTCTGACTCCCAACCCGGGCTCTTGCCACCAAGCCACGCTGTTTCTCCGCACGTTCCCTGCCCATCATGAGCTTACAGTCTAGAGGGGTCACCCAAGATTTTAGGAGGTAAATGGAACCCAGAAGCTCTTACTCTTCAGAAACATCCTTAAGGGTCATCATCATCATCATCAATCGTATTTATTGAGCGCTTACTATGTGCAGAGCACTGTACTAAGCGCTTGGGAAGTACAAATTGGCAACATATAGAGACAGTCCCTACCCAACAGTGGGCTC
Source organism: Tachyglossus aculeatus (assembly GCF_015852505.1). Lineage (NCBI taxonomy): Eukaryota > Metazoa > Chordata > Mammalia > Monotremata > Tachyglossidae > Tachyglossus > Tachyglossus aculeatus. Next base: position 5,126,033 of record NC_052072.1, read on the forward strand.
ACAGTCTAAAAGGGGGTCAAGGGTAAAGCTGATGATTGCAGAGCAGGAAATTAAACTCCAAATCCTGTGGGCACATTCTCGAAAGAGAAAAATCGAGTGGTCTCCCATGGCTTAGTGGCTAGACCCCGGGCCTGGGAGTCGGAAGGAAGTGGGTTCTAATCCTGGCTCTGCCACATAATAATAATAGTAATGATGGCATTTATTAAGTGCTTACTATGTGCAAAGCACTGTTCTAAGCTCTGGGGAAGTTACAAGGTGATCAGGTTGTCCCGCGGGGGGCTCACAGTCTTAATCCTCATTTTACAGATGAGGGAATTGAGGCACAGAGAAGTTAAGTGACTTCCCCAAAGTCACACAGCTGACAATTGGCGGAGCTGGGATGTCTGTTGTGTGACCTTGGGCAAGTCACTTCACTTCTCTGGGCCTCAGTGACCTCATCTGTAAAATGGGGACAAGAATATGGGCCCCATGTGGGACAGGGACTGTGTCCAACCTTATTAACTTGTACCTACCCCAGATTTTAGAACAGTGCTCGGCACACAGTAAGCACTTAAGGGATACCATTATTATTATTATTGTTAGAAATATCATTCAATAGGGTAAATTGTGTGCCAGCTGTCTACTAGACCACTGTGATACTCAATAAATCAATGGTATTTATTGAGGGCTTACTCTTTGCCGAGCACTGTACTAAGCACTCGGGAGAGTAGTATAACAAAGCAGAGAAGAGCAACTCTACCAACTCTGTTATACTGTGCTCTCCCAAGTTCTTAGCACAGTGCTCTGCACACAGTCAGCGCTCAATAAATTCCACTGATTGGTTCCATCCAACACCTCTGCTCACAGTTCACACAGATACTTTCCTGGTGGGAAGAAGCAGTGCTGTCTTAATGGATAGGGCACGTCCCAGGAGTCAGAGGAACTTGGGTTCTAATCCTACCTCCGCCACTTGCCTAGTGGGTGACCTTGGGCAAGTCACTTAAATTCTCCGGGCCTCAGTTGCCACGTCTATTAAATGGGGATTAAGGCTGTGAGGCCCATGCAGAACAGGGACTGTGTCTAATCTGATTATTTTATATCTACCTTAGTGCCTAAGTACAGTGTCTGGCGCATAGTAAGCGCTTAACGGATATCATAAAAAAGGGGTGGAGGGGAGGTGGGGAAGAAAGGGAAGAGAAGAGGGAAGGAGATGTCCCTGGCTTCTCCCTCTGCATTGTCTATGCACTGTGATCTGTGACTTTTGAGTACTTGGTATTCGCCCCGCCTTCAGCCCCACGCACTTGTGTACATATATTTAAATCATATATTATACATTATTTATCACCCTCTCAACCTTGAGGGTTTCCAGTCCTCTACCAGTCTCGACTACGGGAGGGAGATTAAAACAGAGGCCTACCCATTCCATTCTTAGCTTGGCCAGTGGCTAGTGAGTGGCAGGTCATCTACTCCAAGTCAAAACTCACCCTCGCTGGGCAGCAGCGGCCTGGGAGAGTTGAGGGCGGAGACTCGAGTTTACTGCGCGGCGGGAGGCGATGGTCAACCACTTTCTGGTCGTTTCCCAAGAAAACTCTTATTGATCCACTATGGAAACGATTGCAGTGGAGGTGGAGCGTTCTGGGAGAGGTGTGACAATGGCATCATGATGGCTCAGAGATGACTCAACTGCATAAGACAAGACAAGGCATTATTTATATTAAAATATGTCTTTCCCTTTAGACAGTAAGCCCACTGTGGGCAGGGAACATGTCCACCAACATTCATTCATTCATTCAATCATATTTATTGAGTGCTTACTGTATGCACAGCACTGTACTAAACGTTTGGGTGAGTACAATATAACAAGCAGCGTGGCTCAGTCAGTGGAAAGAGCATGGCCTTTGGAGTCAAAAGGATGTGGGTTCAAATCCTGGCTCCACCAATTGTCAGCTGGGTGACTTTGGGCAAGTCACTCAACTTCTCTGTGCCTCAGTGACCTCATCTGTAAAATCGGGATTAAGACTGTGAGCCCCCGTGGGACAACCTGATCACCTTGTAATCTCCCCAGTGCTTAGAACACTGCTTTGTACATAATAAGCGCTTAATAAATGCCATTATTATTATTATAACAACAATCAGGTACATTCCCTGCCCACAACAAGATACTGAAGTTGTGCATATTTGTTAGCTTTGGTTTTTAACACTGCTGAAAATTTGAGGGCCCCCAGTACTTTAGTAAATCTAGCTGTGTTTTTCAGCATTTTCTGAAAATCTCCAAGTGACATGGAAAATCTAAGGCCAGGTTCACTGCTGAGCAGTAAGCGCTCAATAAATACCATTTTTGTGATGATGATGATTAGCAGAATGCTCCTCCCTCAACTTCTAGGCCTGAGGCTGACACTGCACTCATTTATGCGAAGAAATGACAGCTCCAGTATTCCAGGGAATTCTAGGGAATTATCATTCCTCAGGCACCTAGGCTCACGAAGGAAAAGAATCATAAAAATGCATCGCTAGGCCGCCACACACAACATAAAACCGGAGCCGTTCAGCCATTTCCAGGAAAATTATCCCATTTTCGTAATGAGCGGTTGGCATCACGCTTTGGTGTCTCACATCTGTTCACAGAAACCTCGCAGAAAACTCCGTTTCGACAGGGGTGGGTGCTCAATAAATCCGAAACGGGAATGACTAATGGAACCGGGGCTTCCGGGGGGTGGTTTGGGGAGTCAGGTTCTGAGGGAAACATTACCTCAGTCTGGAAAATTAGCCCTCTCTCAACCATATGGGGACATACGGCTTCCTTACCGAGCCTAACGAGAAACCCCTCTGGGTCCCGGGAGCTACGATTTCACCAAACGCAGCGGCCTTCGTGGTCCTGATGGTGGTTTCTGATCCTAGGAGATGTGGGTGAGAGGGGTGAACCCGCGGGCAAGATGGAAGTTCTGGATATGGGCTGACACACTCCAATTCAGCCAGGAATTTTGAGTGCAATGGTGCCATCTCTAGTAAGGTTTTCCAGATTTTTCTGGAGTCATTCGACCTAAGACCATGTGCTTCTCTAGAGCTGGGTCACTCTCTATAAAGCTGCGAGGGCTTCTGGGTAATAATAATAATAATAATAGCGTTTATTAAGCGCTTACTATGTGCAAAGCACTGTTCTAAGCACTGGGGAGGTTACAAGGTAATCAGATTGTCCCACGGGGGACTCACAGTCTTCATCCCCATTTTACAGATGAGGGAACTACTGAGAGCTCACCTTCTCCAGGAGGCCTTCCCAGACTGAGGGCCTTCCTTCCTCTCCCCCTCGTCCCCCTCTCCATCCCCCCCATCTAACCTCCTTCCCTTCCCCACAGCACCTGTATATATGGATATATGTTTGTACATATTTATTACTCTATTTATTTATTTCTTTATTTTACTTGTACATATCTATTCTATTTATTTTATTGTGTTAGTATGCTTGGTTTTGTTCTCCGTCTCCCCCTTTTAGACTGTGAGCCCACTGTTGGGTAGGGACTGTCTCTATATGTTACCAACTTGTACTTCCCAAGTGCTTAGTACAGTGCTCTGCACACAGTAAGCACTCAATAAATACGATTGATTGAGTGATTGATTGAAGTGATTTGCCCAAATTTATTACTCTATCTATTTATTTTATTTGTACATATTTATTCTATTTATTTTATTTTGTTAATATGTTTTGTTTTGTTCTCTGTCTCCCCCTTCTAGACTGTGAGCCCACTGTTGGGTAGGGACCATCTCTATATGTTGTCAACTTGTACTTCCCAAGCGCTTAGTACAGTGCTCTGCACACAGTAACCACTCAATAAATACAATTGAATGAATGAATGAATGAATGAATTGGTGGAGCCGGGACTTGAACCCATGACCTCTGACTCCAAAGCCCGGGCTCTTTCCCCTGAGCCACACTGCTTCTCTAATCTTGGAACACCGCATTTCACACTCTTTGCTTGGTCTGAGTTCTTTCCTGAGCCTCATGCTTCTCTTTTAATTTTTGAGATGCGATGTGATGCTGTTTTTTTTACTCCTCTTCACTTTCAATCAACCAATCGATCATATTTTTTGAGCTCTTATTGGGTGCAGAACACTGTACTAGGCATGCAGAGCACTGTACTAAGCGCTTGGGGGAGTACAATTCAATAGAGTTGGTAGTCCTTTTAAGGTGTGATAAGAACATATCAGATTTTGGGGATCACCAACTTTCTTCCAAGGAGTCAGGAATAATAATAATAATGATGGCATTTATTAAGAGCTTACTATAGGCAAAGCACTGTTCTAAGTGCTGGGGAGGTTACAAGGGTCAGGTTGTCCCATGGAGGGCTCACAGTCTGAATCCCCATTTTACAGATGAGGTCACTGAGGTGGAGAGAAGTTAAGTGACTTGCCCAAAGTCACACAGCTGACAATTGGTGGAGCCGAGATTTGAACCCATGACCTCTGACTCCAAAGCCCGTGCTCTTTCCACTGAGCTAGTAATAATAGTAAGAAGAAGAGTGGCATTTATTAAGTGCTTACTATGTGCAAAGCACTGTTCTAAGCGCTGGAGAGGTTACAAGGTGATCATGTTGTCCCGTGGGGGGTCACTGCTTCATCCCCATTTTACAGATGAGGTAACTGAGGCACTGAGAAGTGAAATGACTTGCCCAAAGTCACGCAAGCTGACAAGTGGCAGAGCCAGGATTTGAACCTATGACCTCTGACTCCAAAGCCCGGGCTCTTTCCACTGAGCCACGCTGTAGGTTATATAGTAATGATTTAGACTGTGAGCCCACTGTTGGGTAGGGACTGTCTCTATATGTTGCCAATTTGTACTTCCCAAGCGCTTAGTACAGTGCTCTGCACGTAGTAAGCGCTCAATAAATGCGATTGATGATGAATAATAATAATAATAATAATGATAAGGTTCACTGTACTAAGCATTGTGCCACTTGTCTGCTGTGTGACTCTGGGCAAGTCACTTAACTTCTCTAAGCCTCAGTTACCTTATCTGTAAAATGAGGATTAAGACTGTGAGTCCCATGTGGGACAGGGCCTGTGTCCAACCCGATTAGCTTGTATCCACCCCAGCGATTAGTACAGTCCCTGGCTCATAGTGAGCAGTTAACAAATACCATTGAAAAGAAAAGAAACCACCAAACCAGCCTCGTTAAAGCGAGTTAGTCATCTCATCCCAGAAATCACAGGAGAAAAGGCTTCATTAGGTCACACGGCCCTTAGACTTGAGAGTCCTCCGGCAGAATTTCTCACTCTTCGTCCAGTCCAGTCTTAACTGGTTCAGGGTTTAGGAGCTTCCGCAGTTTCCCCTGAGAAAATGAGTCAATAGTCAAAGATCTTGAAATACGCCTGCGTTTTTGTATGATATTTCCTAAGCGCTTACTGTGTGCCAGACACTGTACTAAGAGCTGGGATAGACACAAGCTAATCTGCTTGGGCACAGCCTTTGTCTCACTTGGGACTCACCGTCTTAATCCCCAAGGGCCTGCTGAGAGCTCACCTCCTCCAGGAGGCCTTCCCAGACTGAGCCCCTTCCTTCCTCTCCCCCTCATCCCCCTCTCCATCCCCCCATCTTACCTCCTTCCCTTCCCCACAGCACCTGTATATATGTATATATGTTTGTACATATTTATTACTCCATTTATTTATTTATTTATTTTACTTGTACATATCTATTCTATTTATTTTATTTTGTTAGTATGTTTGGTTTTGTTCTCTGTCTCCCCCTTTTAGGCTGTGAGCCCAATGTTGGGTAGGGACTGTCTCTATATGTTGCCAATTTGTACTTCCCAAGCGCTTAGTACAGTGCTCTGCACATAGTAAGCGCTCAATAAATACGATTGATGATGATGATGATGATGATGATGATGATGATGATGATGATGATGATGATGTCTCCCCGCTTCTAGACTGTGAGCTTGTTGTTGGGTAGGGATTGTCTCTACCTGTTGCCAAATTGTACTTTCCAAGCGCTTAGTTCAGTGCTCTGCACACAGTAAGTTCTCAATAAATTAGTACAGGGCTCTGCACACAGTAAGCTCTCAATAAATACGATTGAATGAATGAATAAATATGACTGACTGAATGAATGGATGGCTGAATGAATATCCTCTAGGCCATGCTGCTTTCCCTCCTGTTATCTGGCCTCAATATTCAATCAATCAATCAATCAATCATATTTATTGAGCACTTACTGTGTGTAGAGTACTGTACTAAGCGCTTGGGAAGTACAAGTTGGCAACATATAGAGACAGTCCCTACCCAATAGTGGGCTCACAGTCCAAAAGGGGGAAACAGAGAACAAAACCAAACATACTAACAAAATAAAATACATAGAATAGATATGTTAAAGTAAAATAAATAAATAGAGTAATAAATATGTACAAACATATATACGTATATACAGGTGCTGTGGGGAAGGGAAGGAGGTAAGATGGGGGGACGGAGAGGGGGAGAGGAAGGAAGGGGCTCAGTCTGGAAAGGCCTCCTGGAGGAGGTGGGCTCTCAGTAGGGCCTTGAAGGGCCCTTCTCCTCAGCTCCTTCTCCTCAGCTCCATCATGGGACCAAGTGAAATCAGTCAATTAATCAGTTGTATTTATTGAGTGCTTCCTGCTTGCAGAGCACTGTACTAAGCACTTGGAAGAGTACTGTATGACAGAGTTTTAGCTTTTTGTTTCTTGTTATTTTTCTATAGGGTAAGTGTGCTTAAGCCCTTACTTTGTGTCAAGCACTGTTCTAAGCACTGGGGAGATACAAGTTTTATCAGGTTAAACACAGTTCCTGTCCCACGTGGGGCTCACAGTCAAAGTAGGAGGGAATAGGATTTAATCCCCATTTTACAGGTGAGGAAACGGAAGCTCAGAGCAGTTAAATGACTTCACACAGATAGCAATTGGCAGAGTCAGGATTAGAACTCAGTTCCTCTGACTCCCCAGACTGTGTTTTTTTTTTTCTGTTAGTCCACGCTGCTTTTCTTTGGTTGCCCTGTTCCCTGCCCTCGAGGAGCTTGGAGGACAGAGGAGAAAGACAGATACTCAAATAAATATTTATGTAAGTGCTGGAAGGATTTAATCACCTGTAAAATGGGGATTAAATCCTCTTCCCTCCTCCTTTGACTGTCCAACCTGATAAAACTTGTATCTCCCCAGTGCTTCAACAGTGCTTGACATAAAGTAAGGGCTTAAAGACACTTACCCTATAGAAAAATGACAAGAAACAAAAAACTAAAACTCTGTCATACATACCCCAAGGTTGGGGTGAATAAAAGGAACAAATCCAAGAAAAAGGGTGACGTGAAAGAGAAAGGGAGTAGGGGAAATGAAGGCTTAGTTGGGGAAGTTCCCTTGATAGAGATGAGATGGTAATAAGCAGCGTGGGTCAGTGGAAAAGAGCCCGGGCTTTGGAGTCAGAGGTCATGGGTTCAAATCCCGGCTCCGCCACTTGTCAGCTGTGTGACTTTGGGCAAGTCACTTCACTTCTCTGGGCCTCAGTTCCCTCATCCATAAAATGGGGATGAAGACTGTGAGCCCCACGTGGGACAACCTCATGACCTTGTATCCCCCCAGCGCTTAGAACAGTGCTTTGCACATAGTAGGCGCTTAATAAATGCCATCATTATTATTATAAGGCTTTGAAGGTGGGGAGAGTAATGGTTTGTCACATATGAGTCACAGGGGATTCCAGGCCAGAGACAGGAGGTGGGCGAGTTGTTGGTCGTGAAATAGACGAGATCGAGGCACAGAGAGTAAATTGGCCTTAAAGGAGTGAAGTTTCTAGGCCATGTTGCTTCACTACCCCAGCACTTAGTACAGTGCCTGGCGCTTAACCCCTCCCTAGATTGTTCCCCCTCTAGACTGTAAGACCATTGTGGGCGGGGAATGTCTCTTTTCATTGCTGTATTGTACTTTCCAAGCGCTTAGTACAGTACAGTGAGAAGCATTGCGGCTCAGTGGAAAGAGCCCGGGCTTGGGACTCAGAGGTCATGGATTCTAACCCCGGCCCTGCCACGTGTCAGCTGTGTGACTTCGGGCAAACCACTTCACTTCTCTGGGCCTCAGTTCCCTCATCTGTAAAATGGGAATGAAGACTGTGAGCCCCACGTGGGACAACCTGATTACCTTGTATCTACCCTGGCGCTTAGAACAATGCTTGGCACATAGTAAGTGCTTATCAAATTCCAACATTATTATTATTATTATTACTCTGCACATGGTAAGCTCTCAATAAATAACTGTTGAATGAATGAATGAACAAATACCATAATTCTTCTCTTTCTTTGCACACAGTAAGTGATCAATTCATTCATTCATTCATTTATTCAATCGTATTTATTGAGCCCTTACTGTATGCAGAGCACAGTACTAAGCGCTCGGGAAGTACAAGTTGGCAACATATAGAGACGGTCCCTACCCAATAATTGGCTCACAGTCTAGAAGAGGGAGACAGACAAGAAAACAAAACATGTAGGCAGGGGTCAAAATAGTCAGAACAAATAGAATTATAGCTATAAGCACATCATTAACAAAATAAATAGAATAGTAAATATGTACAAGTAAAATAGAGTAATAAATCTGCACAAATATATGTGCACAAACTCAGTATGTCCAAGACGGAACTCCTCATCTTCCCTCCCAAACTCTGCCCTCTCTCTGACTTTCCCATCACTGTAGACGGCACTACCATCCTTTTCATCTCACAAGCCTGCAAACTTGGTGTCATCCTTGACACCTCTCTCTCGTTCACCCCACACATTCAATCCATCACCAAAACCTGCTGGTCTCACCTCCGCAACATCGCCAAGATCCGCCCTTTCCTCTCCATCCAAACCGCTAGCTTGCTGGTTCAGTCTCATCCTATCCTGACTGGATTACTGCATCAGCCTCCGCTCTGATCTCCCATCCTCCTGTCTCTCCCCACTTCAGTCTATACTTCACGCTGCTGCCCGGATCATCTTTGGGCAGAAATGCTCTGGGCATGTTACTCTCCTCCTCAAAAATTTCCAGCGGCTACCAGTCAACCTACACATCAAGCAAAAACTCCTCACTCTCGGCTTCAAGGCTGTCCATCCCCTCGCCCCCTCCTACCTCACCTCCCTTCTCTCCTTCTCCAGCCCAGCCCGCACCCTCCGCTCCTCTGCCACCGCTAACCTCCTCCCCATGCCTCGTTCTCGCCTGTCCCGCCATCGACCCCGGGCCCACATCATCCCCCAGGCCTGGAATGCCCCCAATCCCTCTGCCCATCTGCCAACTCGCTCTCTTCCTCCCTTCAAAGCCCTACGGAGAGCTCACCTCATCCAGGAGGCCTTCCCACACTCAGCCCCCTTTTTCCTCTCCTCCTCCCCATCCCCCCCGCCCTACCTCCTTCCCCTCCCCACAGCACCTGTATATATGTTTGTACAGATTTATTACTCTATTTGACTTGTATATATTTACTATTCTATTTATTTTGTTAATGATGTGCATCTAGCTTTATTTCTATTTATTCTGATGACACCTGTCCACATGTTTTGTTTTGTTGTCTGTCTTCCCCTTCTAGACTGTGAGCCCATTGTTGGGTAGGGACTGTCTCTATATGTTGCCAACTTGTACTTCCCAAGCGCTTAGTCCAGTGCTCTGCACACAGTAAGCGCTCAATAAATATGATTGAATGAATGAATGAATAAATATATATATAAGTGCTGCGGGGAGGGGAAGGAGGTAGGGCGGGGAGGGGATGGGGAGGAGGAGAGGAAAAAGGGGCTCAGTCTGGGAAGGCCTCCTGGAGGAGGTGAGCTCTCAGTAGGGCTTTGAAGGGAGGAAGAGAGCTAGCTTGGCGGATGTGCGGAGGAAGGACATTCTGGGCCAGGGGAAGGACGTGGGCCGGGGGATGACGGCAGGACGGGCGAGAAGGAGGCCCAGAGAGGAGGTTAGTGGTGGAAGAGGAGCAGAGGGTGCAAGCTGGGCTGGAGAAGGACAGGAGGGAGGTGAGGTAGGAGGGGGTGTAGATGTGCACTCAATAAATACGATCAAACAATTGAACAAAAAAAGAAAGCCAGAAACCACTGGGGGAAGGGGAATAGCAATTGCGTTGACACAGGTAATTGGGTTGGACACAGCCCCTGTCATTCATTCATTCATTCATTCATTCATTCATTCATTCAATCATATTTATTGAGCACTTACTGTGTGCAGAGCACTGTACTAAGCGCTTGGGAAGTACTACTTCCTCCTCCTCCTCCTTCTCCTCCTCCTCCTGCTACTACTTGGATTGCTACTACATTCGTCTAGACTGTAAACTCTTTGTAGGCAGGGAACGTGTTACACCATACTCTCCCAAGCACTGAGTACAGTGCTCACCACACAGTAAGCATTCAAAAAGTACCTTTGATTGATTGACTAAGTGTTTAATAAATACCTGCAACTTACCAGGAATCAAGGCTTGAGTTCTAGTAACAGCTCTGCCACTGGCCTGCTGTGTGATCATCGCCAAGCCACTTACCCTCTCTGAGCCTCAGTTTCCTCACCTGTAAAATGAGAATAAGAAAACATGCTTTCCTTCTCTCTGTGGCCTGTAAACTCATTCATTCAATCGTATTTATTGAGCGCTTACTCTGTGCCAAGCAGAACCAGCATGGCTCAGTGGAAAGAGCACGGGCTTTGGAGTCAGAGGTCATGGGTTCAAATCCCGGCTCCGCCACTTGTCAGCTGTGTGATTTTGGGCAAGTCACTTCACTTCTCTGTGACTCAGTTACCTCATCTGGAAAACGGGGATTAAGACTGTGAGCCCCACATGGGACAACCTGATCACCTTCTATCCCCCCCAGCGCTTTGCACATAGTAAGCACTTAATAAATGCCATTATTGTTATTAGTAGTAGTAGTAGTACTAAACTCTTGGGAATGTACAATACAAGGAACATGTCTACCAACTCTGTTATGTTGTATTCTCCCTAGTGCTTAATACAGTGCTCTGCACACAGTAAGTGCTCAATAATAATGATGGCATTTATTAAGCACTTACTATGTGCAAAGCACTGTTCTAAGTGCTGGACTAATAATGGTGACATTTATTAAGCACTTACTATGTGCCAAGCACCATCTAAGCCCTGGGGAGGTTACAAGGTGATCAGGTTGTCCCACGTGGGGCTCACAGTCTTCATCCCCATTTTACAGATGAGGTACCTGAGGCCCAGAGAAGTTAAGTGACTTGCCCAAAGTCACACAGCTGACAAGTGGCAGAGAGGGGATTTGAACCCATGACCTCTGACTCCAAAGCCCGCGCTCTTTCCACTGAGCCACGTGATTGATTAGATCGTGAGCCCATGTGATTCAGAGAATATGTCTGTCCTGTTTAACTTGTATCTACCCCAACGCATAGGGCAGTGCCTGGCACCTAGTTGCAGTATTTATTGAGTGCTCACTTCCTAACTAGGTTGCCTTGGACTGTACTTTGAGGACTGAAAAAAAGCGTGATTGTCCCTTGGTAAAAATCTCCTAGGGTAAATCCAAAATTTAAAAATCAATACGGGATGGTGAGCCTAAATAAATCTATAATTCACAAGTGTGGATGAATGCAGTGATAATAATAACAACAATAATAATGATGATGATGGCATTTGTTAAGCGCTTACTATGGGCCAAGCACTGTTCTAAGTGCTGGGGTAGATACAAGGTAATCAGGTTGTCCCACGTGGGGCTCACAGTCTTAATCTCCATTTTACAATCGAGGGAACTGAGGCACAGAGAAGTGAAGTGACTTGCCCAAAATCACACAACCGACAAAGGGCAGAGTCGGGATTAGAACTCATGACCTCTGACTCCCAAGCCCGTGCTCTTTCCACTCAGCCAGTAAGTGATAATGATAATAATGATGGCATTTATTAAGCGCTTTACTATGTGCAAAGCGAAGTAGCCTTTGGAAATAAAACTGTATGATTTCCAAAACATTTTTTACAATATTTCCCATCCAACTAAACTTAAATGGACTTGGTCCCACTATTTTTACATTTTTATTCACTATAAATTATAGTAATTATTAAGTGCTTACTAGGTGGAAAATAATTCTGTAGTAAACACTGGGGTAGATACAAGATAATCAGGTTGGATGCAGTCCCTGTCCTACATGAGGCTCACTGTTTAAGTAGGAAGGAGTAGGAAGAACAGTGCTTTGCACATAGTAAGCGCTTTATAAATGCCATCATTATTATTATTATTTAAGCCCCATTTTACAGATGAGGAAACTGAGGCTCAGAGGAAGTGAAGCAACATGCCCAAGGCCCCTCGGCAGGCCAGGGACAGAGCGGGGATTAGAATCGCGAGCTTCTTAATCCCAGGCCCACGCTCTTTCCACTAGACAACACTGCTTTCTCTCCATTCTTAAATCCCAAGGAAGATTTCCTCCTCATGTTCCTCGGCTATTAGCGCGGTTTATCGGTGCTCTGAAAGGATCATTTAACGCTCAGACGTCGGACAGAGTCTTTTGGCTGAACAAGAATTTGAAAGCATTTCTGGCCTTCCCGGTTTCAACTGTTTCCCAAGTCAAAAGTATGCATGCTTGGCTCCAAAAATCAAAATCCATACGGTTTGAGCGAGTCCGTAATTCAGTATGTCCAATTTTAGTTTCATATGCATTTGCTTTTTTTTCCCCCCTTTTCTCAGGTTCGTGTGTATGGACCCATGGATTTTCATTCATTCATCCATTCAATCATATTTGTTGAGCGCTTACTGTGTGCAGGACACTGGACTAAGTGCTTGGAAGGTACAATTCAACAAAAATAGAGACAATCCCTACCCACAACGGGCTCACAGTCTAGAAGGGGGGAGACAGACATCAAAACAAGTAAACAGGCATCGGTAGCATCATTATAAATAAATAGAATTATATATATATATATAATATATATTATATATATTACACATATACATTATACATTACACATATATATTTTATATATATATATATATATATACACATATACACATACAATGCGTGGCTCAGTGGAAAAAGCCCGGGCTTTGGAGTCAGAGGTCATGGGTTCAAATCCGGGCTCCTCCAATTGTCAGCTGTGTGACTTTGGACAAGTCCCTTCACTTCTCTGTGAGCTTAACTTCTAGACTGTGAGCCCACTGTTGGGTAGGGACCGTCTCTATATGTTGCCAACTTGTACTTCCCAAGCGCTTAGTACAGTGCTCTGCACACAGTAAGCGCTCAATCAATACGATTGATTGATTGATTGATTCTCTGGGCCTCAGTTACCTCATCTGTAAATTGGGGATGAAGACTGTGAGCCCCACGTGGGACAACTTGATCACCTTGTAACCTCTCCAGCGCTTAGAACAGTGCTTTGCACATAGTAAGCGCTTAATAAATGCTATCGTAATTATTATTAACATTAATAAATAGCATTAAAATGATAAATATGTACATATGTGCTGTGGGACGGGGGGTAGAGCAGAGGGAGGGAGTCGGGGCGATGGGGAGGGGAGGGAGAGCTGAAGAAAAGGCAGGGCTTAGTCTGGGAAGGCCTCCTGGAGGAGGGGAGCTTTCAGTAGGGCTTTGAAGGGGGGATGTGTGATTGTTTGGTGGATTTGAGGAGGGAGGGTTCAGACCTAGGGATAATAATAATAATAATAATAATAATAATAATAATAATAATAATGGCATTTATTAAGTGCTTACTGTGGGCAAAGCACTGTTCTAAGCACTGGGGGGTTACAAGGTGATCAAGTTGTCCCACGTGGGGCTCACAGTCTTAATCCCCATTTTACAGATGAGGGAACTGAGGCCCAGAGAAGCCAAGTGACTTGCCCAAAGTCACACTTTGCCTATATGCGCATGGATCTGGTCGTGGGCAGAGGTCGTGTCACCAACTCTATTTTATTATTCTCCCCGAGCGCTTAGTACAGTGCTCTGCACCCAGAAAGTGCTCAATAAATATCATTTAGGGAAGCAGCCTGGCCTAGTGAACAGATCACGGGGCTGGGAGTCACGAGGTCATGGGTTCTAACTCCGAATCTTCCACTTAACTGCTGTGTTACCTTGCACAAGTCACTTAACGTCTCTGTGCCCCAGTTACATCATCTGTAAAAGAGAAGTAGCATGGCTCAGTGGAAAGAGCCCGGGCTTTGGAGTCAGCGGTTGTGGGTTCAAATCCCAGCTCTGCCAATTGTTAGCTGTGTGACTTTGGGCAAGTCACTTAACTTCTCTGTGCCTCAGTTCCCTCATCTGTAAAATGGGGATTAAGACTGTGAGCCCCCCGTGGGACAATCTCATCACCTTGTAACCCCCACCCCAGCGCTTAGAACAGTGCTTTGCATATAGTAAGTGCTTAATAAATGCCATTATTATTATTGTAAAATGGAGATGGAGGCTGTGAGCCCCGTGTGGGACAGGGATCGTATCCAACCCAATTTGCTTTTATCCACCCCAGCGCTTCATACAGTGCCTGGCAGATAGTAAGCGCTTAACAAACACCATAATTATTATTATTCTTATTTTAATGGTATTTGTTAAGCACTTACTACGTGCTTACCCCAGAGTTAAGTACAGTGCACATAGTGAGCACTTAGCAAATATTGCAATTATTATTATTATTGATTTTTAATGGTATTTGTTAAGCAGTTACTATGTGTTTATCCCAGAGTTAAGTACAGTGCACATAGTGAGCACTTAACAAATATTGCAATTATTATTATTATTGATTTTTAATGGTATTTGTTAAGCGCTTAATATGTGCTTACCCCAGAGTTAAGTTCAGTGCACATAGTGAGCACTTAACAAATATTGCAATTATTATTATTATTATTGATTTTTAATGGTATTTGTTAAGTGCTTACTATCTGCTTACCCCAGAGTTAAGAACAGTGCACATAGTGAGAGGGCTTAACAAATATCGCAATTATTATTATTATTATTGATATTTTTAATAGTATTTGTTAAGCGCTTACTATGTGCTTACCCCAGAGCTAAGTACAGTGAACATAGTGAGTGCTTAACAAATATCGCAATTATTATTATTATTGATATTTTTAGTGGTATTTGTTAAGCGCTTACTATGTGATTACCCCAGAGTTAAGTACAGTGCACATAGTGAGTGCTTAACAAATATCGTAATTATTATTATTATTGATTTTTTAATGGTATTTGTTAAGCACTTACTATGTGCTTACCCCAGAATTTAGTACAGTGCACATAGTTAGCGCTTAACAAATATCATAATTATTACTATTGATTTTAATTTTTTTAATGATATTTGTTAAGCACTTACTACGTGCATTTTAATTTTTTTAATGGTATTTGTTAAGCGCTTACTATGTGCACTGTACTAACATCTGGGGTAGACACGAGCTAATCACTTGTCCTGCATGGGGCTCGCAGTTTTAATCCCCATTTTCCAGATGGGGTCACTGAGACACAGAGAAGTGAAGTGACTTGCCCAAGGTCACCCAACAGACACATGGTGGAAGCGGAATTAGAATCCAGGTCCTTCTGACTCTCAGGCCCGTGGTCTATCCGCTTCCCGACTTGAAATAAGGACCCTTGCATTCGATCCATGGATGTGGACACGTTCTATCGACGCAGGTACGTGTGAATATATTGAACATCCTTCCGTAATAATAATAATTATGTTATTTGTTAAGCGCTTACTATGTGCCAGGCACTGCACTAAGCGCTGGGGCGGTTACAAGCCAATCCGGTTGGACACAGTCCCTGTCCCACATGGAGCTCACAGTCTCGACCTCCATTTTACAGATGAAGTAACTGAGGCCCAGAGAACTTAAGTGACTCGCCCAAGGTCACACAGCAGACAAGTGGTGGAGCCAGGATTAGAACCCATGACCTCCAACTCCCAGGCCTGGGCTCTATCCAGCATGGCTCAGTGGAAAGAGCGAAGGCTTGGGAGTCCGAGGTCATGGGTTCGAATCCTGGCTCCGCCACTTGTCAGCTGTGTGACCTTGGGCAAGCCACTTAAATTCTCTGTGCCTCAGTTACCTCATCTGTAAAATGGGGATTAAGACTGTGAGCCCCAAGTGGGACAACCTGATCATCTTGTTGCCCCCACAGCGCTTAGAACAGTGCTTTGAACATAGTAAGCACTTAACAAATACCTCAATTATTATTCACTATGCCAAGCTGATTCTATTTGCTTCTTTCATCATCATCATCATCATCATCAATCGTATTTATTGAGCGCTTACTGTGTGCAGAGCACTGTACTAAGCGCTTGGGAAGTCCAAGTTGGCAACATATAGAGACAGTCCCTACCCAACAGTGGGCTCACAGTCTAAAAGGGGGAGACAGAGAACAAAACCAAACATACTAACAAAATAAAATAAATAGAATAGATATGTACAAGTAAAATAAATAAATAAATAAATAGAGTAACAAATATGTACAAACATATATACATATATACAGGTGCAGTGGGGAAGGGAAGGAGGTAAGATGGGGGGGATGGCCCAATGGTCCAGTGGTTTGACTTAGGGCAGCCTAACGGGAAACAAACCGTCAGCATCGAGCTGCGTGCTCGAAAAAGACCAGATATCCCAACTGTTTACCCCAGTCCAAACTCATTTACAGTAGAATAAACATGGTGGTCCCTGCCTCAGAGTGTTTATAAAGGGGTTTTCTCCAAACCCCAGTGAGCTCTCTTTCGATTTCATTCATTCAATCGTATTTATTGAGCGCTTACCGTGTGCAGAGCACTGGACTAAGCGCTTTCCGCACTCTGGGTGTGCAGGGTGGGTTGGCTTCAAATCCTTGGGGGACGTGGTCACCGCCGCGTTTCTAGCCGTCAGGAAGAAGTCAGACGACTCCGGCATGGGGCTTTCTGGCTAAGCGGAATCGCAAGATCCCACTGTAGCTTCCAGGAAGTCCCACTTTTGCTCCTGAAGGGCACAGAGAAGGAGTGTGGCCTAATGGATAGAGCCCAGGTCTGGGGATCAGGAGGTCAAGGGTTCTAATCCCGGCTCCGCCACTTGCCTGCTGTGTGACCTTGGGCCAGTCACTTCATAATAATAATAATAATAATGAAGGCATTTATTAAGCGCTTACTATGTGCAAAGCACTGTTCTAAGCACTGGGGGGATACAAGGTGATCAGGTTGTCCCACGGGGGGCTCACAGTCTTAATCCCCATTTGATAGATGAGGTAACTGCGGCCCAGAGAAGTGAAGTGACTTGCCCAAAGTCACACAGCTGACAATTGGCAGAGCTGGGATTTGAACCCATGACCTCTGACTCCAAAGCCCGTGCTTTTTCCACTAAGCCACGCTACTTCATGTCTCTGGGCCTCAGTTCCCTCATCTGTAAGATGGGGATCGACACTGTGAGCCTCACGTGGGACCAGGGACTGTGTCCAGCCCGATGAACTCGTCTCCGCCGTAGCGCTTTGTGCAGTGCCTGGCTCATAGTAAGCGCTTAACAAATACCATAATTATTATTATTATTGCGTTCGCTCTAGGTTTGGGCAGAAATGGCCCTGCCCAGCGTAACGCAAGTGGCTTCACGTCTACCCCAATGTTTAATATTCGCAAATGCCATCACTAACCACCCACTTTATCTCTAGCTTGACCTCAATTCTCACTCGGTAGGGTGAGGGGGATTTGAAAGACCCAGAATCTCTCAATCAATCAATCAATCAATCAATTGTATTTATTGAGCGCTTACTATGTGCAGAGCACTGTACTAAGCGCTTGGGAAGTACAAATTGGCAACATAATTCTCTCGCAGGAAGCAGGAAGAACTGTCAGCTCCTTGTGGCGAGGGAACTTGTCTACCCACTCTATTCTACTGTCCTCTCCCAAGTGCTTAGTCCAGTGTTCTGTACACAGTAAGCGCTCAATAAATACCACTGATTGATTCACTGAACTGAGCGGGGTGGCCCCAGGAGAAGACACAGCTTTCTCTGTTGCCTGCCATTTCAACAACTCTTTGGGAATGTAATTTGGGTTTCCTTATGCTGTTTAGGACACACCTCCTCCAAGAGGCCTTCCCTGATTAAAGCCCTCTTTTCATTCATTGATTCAATTGTATTTATTGAGTGCTTACTCTGTGCAGAGCACTGGACTAAGTGCTAGGAAAATGCAATTCAGCAATAAAGAAAGGCAATCCCTGCCCACACCAGGCTTAATTGAGTCCCTTTCCCTTCTGCATCATCTAGGCTCTTGGATCTGTGATCTCTGGGCATTTGATATTCTCCCCACCTTCAACCCCACAGCCCTTTTTTTTTTATTGGTATCTGTTAAGTGCTTACTACATGCCAGACACTGTACTAAGAACTGGGGTAGATACAAGCTAATCAGGTTGGACACAGTCCATGTCCCATGTGGAGCTCACAGTCTTAAGCCCCATTTTACGGATGATATAACTGAGGACCGGAGAAGTTAAGTGACTTGTCCAAAGTCACACAGCAGACAAATGGTGGAGCCGGGAGTAGAACCCATGTCCTTCTGACTCTCCGGCCTGTGCGTTATCCACTAGGTTACGCTGCTTCTCTAATGTATACTTATATTCCCTCATGTACAGATCTTTAAATTATATATCATAAATTACCTATACATTTTAAAGTCTGTCTCCCCTCCTAGACAGTATGCTCACTGTGGGCAAGGAACGTGTCTGCTAACTCTGTTATAGTGTACTTAGCATAGTGCTCTGCACATAATAATCGCTCAAAAATTACCACTGATTGATTGTTCTCAATGTGTTCTAGGAGGGGAATTCTTCAATGCAATAATTATGGCATTTGTTAAGCACTTACTATGTGCCAAACACTGTTCTAAACCCCGAGGTATCTACAAGGTTTCAGTTTAGACAAAGTCTCTGTCCGTCATGGAGCTCACAGTTTAGGTATACTAATAATAATAATGTCGGTATTTGTTAAGCACTTCAAGGTAATCAGGTTGTCCCACGTGGGGCTCACCATCTTAATCCCCATTTTACAGATGAGGTAACTGAGACACAGAGAAGTGAAGTGACTTGCCCAAACTCACACAGCTGACGAGTGGCAGAGTCGGGATTAGAACCCATGACCTCTGACTCTCAAGCCCATGCTCTTCCTACTAAGCCACACTGCTTCTCCTAGGTAGGAAGGAAGAAGATCCAATCCCCAATTTTACAGAGGAGGAAACTGAGGTCCAGAGAAGTGAAGTGACTAGCTCAAGATCTCACACCTGACAAGAGGCAGAGCCGGGATTAGAACCCAGGTCCTTCTGATTCCCGGGCCCGTTCTCTATCCACTAGGCTATGTCACATCTCTGGGTTTTGAGGTAGTCTGAGAGACCCAAAGTGGTACGAAGCCACTTCTAAATTAAACCCCAACTCCATGAGAAACAGCGTGGCTCAGTGGAAAAAGCCCGGGCTTTGGAGTCAGAGGTCAGGGGTTCAAATCCCAGCTCCGCCAACTGTGTGACTTTGGGCAAGTCACTTCACTTCTCTGGGCCTCAGTTACCTCATCTGCAAAATGGGGATTAAGACTGTCAGCCCCCTGTGGGACAACCTGATGTAACCTCCCCAGCGCTCAGAACGGTGCTTTGCACATAGTAAGCGCTTTATAAACGCCATCATCATCATATTCCCAAAGGACTCGTAGGCGGAATGTCTCTTTCCGCTGTCTTCCTCTGTCAGCGGGAGCTGGAAGACTTGGAGCCCAAGTTAGAAAGTGAATGTGGTGGGAACTGGGTGGAAAAAGACCCGAGGGAAGCAGCTCTTTCCCCTCCCCCCAGTTTTCCCCGCATCCCCCTCATTATTGTCCCTTTCTCCCGCCCAGCCCCTGCCTGCTCAATCTCATCTCGGTTTGGAGGCAGGAGACATGGAATTCATCATCTTTCAGGCTCAACAAATCATCCCTAATGATTTTAACATTTAGAATCCAGAAACCTCCCAACAGCATTGTGCTAAGCCCGTTTCGCCTTAATTTTTCTGTCACATTTCAGGGGAAGTTCATTCCATATGTTTCGGATTCATTTTCCCTCACCAAGAAGCTGTTTCACAAGAACCACGTGTAGTCTGAGGAGCCCGCTACGAGCCCTTTCACAAAGCAGCGGGGTCTAGTGGAAACAGCCCCGTGCCTGAGAGTCAGAAGGTCCTGGGTTCTAACCCCGGCTCCGCCACTTGTCTGCTGGGTGCCCCTGGGCACGTCCTTTCACTTCTCCGTGCCTCAGTGACCTCATCTGCAAAATGGGGATTGAGAGTGTGAGCCCCATGTGGGACAGGGACTGTGTCCAACCCTGATTAGCTTGTTTCCACCCCAGCGCTTAGAGAAGCAGCGTGGCTCAGTGGAAAGAGCCCGGGCTTTGGAGTCGGAGGTCATGGGTTCAAACCCCGGCTCTGCCGATTGTCAGCTGTGTGACTTTAGGCAAGTAATTTAACTTCTCTGTGCCTCAGTTACCCTATCTGTAAAATGGGGATTAAGACTGTGAGCCTCACGTGGGACAACCTGATCAACTTGTATCTACCCCAGCGCTTAGAACAGTGCTTTGCACATAGTAAGTGCTTAACAAATACCAACATTATTATTATTATTATTATTATTATAGGGTCTGACACATAGTAAGGGCTTTAAATCACCTTGCCACCTTATAGCTACTCTGCCACTCCAACCCAGCCCGCACACTTCTCTCCTCCCAAGCTAACCATCTCACTGTTCCTCTATCTCGTCTATCTCACCGCTGACATCTCGCCACATCCTGCCTCCGGCCTGGAATGCCTTCCCTCCTCATATCCGACAGACCTTCCCTCTCTTCGAAACCTTACTTAAGGCCCATCTCCTCCAAGAGGCCTTCCCTGACTGCGCCCTCCTTTCCTCTTCTCCCACTCTCTTCTGCATCCCCCTGACTTACTCCCTTTATTCATGCCCCCCTTCCAGCCCCACACCACTTACGTCCAGATCTGCCATTTATTTAATGAATGAATTAATTTCCATCAATGTCTGCCTCCCCATCTAGATTGCAAGCTCGCTATGGGCCGGGAATGCATCTTTTATATTGTTATTATTATGACATTTGTTAAGCGCTTACTATATGCCAGGCACTGTAGAGAAGCAGCGTGGCTCAGTGGCTTCAGTTTGGCTCATTTTGGCTCAGTGGAAAGACCTCCAGTGGCTCAGTGGAAAGAGCACAGGCTTTGGAGTCACAGGTCATGGGTTCAAATCCCGGATTCACCAGTTGTCAGCTGTGTGACTTTGGGCAAGTCACTTCACTTCTCTGGGTCTCAGTTACCTCATCTATAAAAGGGGATTAAGACTGTGAGCCTGTGGGACAACCTGATCATCGTGTAACCTCCCCAGTGCTTAGAACAGTGCACTGCATATAGTAAGCGCTTAATAAATGCCATTATTATTAGTAGTAGCACTGGGGTGGATAAAAGCAAATTGGGTTGGACACAGTCCCTGTCCCATGTGGGGCTCACACTCTTGATCCCCATTTGACAGATGAGAAAACTGAGGCACAGAGATGTGAAAGGCCAAACAGCAGACAAGTGTCAGAGGCAGGATTAGAACCCACAACCTTCTGACTCCTAGGTGTGTCTATATCCACTACGCCATGATGCTCTTTTATACTGTTGTATTGTACTCTCTCAAATGCTTAGTATGGTGCTTTACACGCAGTGAGCACTCGATAAATATGACTGGCCATAAGAAACAAATGTGTTCAGAAAATCTTTCCTTTTTTCCTTACTTCATTGTCAGGAAGTAATTTCTTCACTGTGAGCCCGTTGTTGGGTAGGGACCGTCTCTATATTCATTCATTCATTCATTCATTCATTCAATTGTATTTATTGAGCACTTACTGTGTGCAGCCAACGATAGGGTTGTAAGCACTTGTGGACACTGAGTAGACACGAACCCAGGACAGTCAGAAGGATATGGGTTCTAATCCCTGCTCCACCACTTGTTCGGTGTGACCTTGGTCAAGTCATTTCACTTCTCTGGGCCTCAGTGACCTCATCTGGAAAATGGGGTTGGAGATTGAGAACCCAGTGTGGTACAGGGATTGGGTCCAACCCAGTTTGCTTGTATCCATCTCACCGCTTAGTACAGCACCTGGTACATAGTAGGCACTTAACAAATACCATAATTATTATTATTAGTAGTAGTAGTACTACAAACTGCATTAAAAGAAAGGTAGAAGTGGAGGGCTTTAGGCTTTAGGGTGCAGGTCTTATTAATAAAAATGATAATAATAATAATAATGGTATTTGTTACGCACTTACTTCGTGGCTGCCACTGTACTAAGCGCTGGGGTGGATACAGGCAAATAGGGTTGGACACAGTTCCTGTCCCACATGGGACTCACAGTCAAAGTCCCCATTTTACAGATGAAGTAACTGAGGCACAGAGAAGTGAAGTGACTTGCCCAAGATCACACAGCAGACGAGAGGCAGAGCCAGAATTAGAACACAAGTACTTAGAGAAGCAGCATGGCTCAGTGGAAAGAGCCTGGGCTTTGGAGTCAGAGATCATGGGTTCAAATCCCATGATCAAATTGTCAGCTGTGTGACTTTGAGCAAGTCACTTCACTTCTCTGTGCCTCAGTTCCCTCATCTGTAAAATGGGGATTAAAACTGTGAGCTACCCCACCACCCGTGGGACAACCTGATCACCTTGTAACCTCCCCAGTGCTTAGAACAGTGCTTTGCACATAGTAAGTGCTTAATAAATGCCATCATTATTATTATTCTGACTCCCAAGCCCATTTCTATCCACTAGGCCAGGCTGCTTCGTAAAGTGAAGGCATTCATAAAGTGATTCCAGGGATTCTTTTGTCCTGGATTCAGTCAATCAGTGGTATTTACTGATCATTTACTGTGTGCAGAGCACTGTACTAAATGCTCGGGAGAGGACAATACAACAGAGTTGGAAAACATGTTCCCTGCCCCCAAAGAGTTTACAGTCTAGAGAGGGAGACAGGCATTGGAATAAATTAAGGATATGGGCATACATGTTGTAGGGCTGAGGGTGGAGTGACTATTAAGGGCTTAAAGGAAACAGAAGCAGTCTTAGTGGCAAGAGCCCGGGCTTGCAAGTCGTGGGTTCTAATCCTGGCTCCACCACTTGGCAGCTGTGTGACTTTGGGCAAGTCACTTCACTTCTCTGGGCATCCATCCTTCATCCAAAAAAGGGGGATTAAGACTGTGAGCCCCACGTAGGACAAACTGATCACCTTGTATCTACCCCAGCGCTTAGAACAGTACTTGGCACATAGTAAGCACTTAACAAATACCATCATTTTTTTCCCAGCGCTTAGTACAGTGCCTGGCAACGTAGTTAAGGGCTTAGCAAATACCATAATTATTAAATTCAAGTGCAGAGGTGACACAGAAGGGAGAGAGAGTAGGGGAAATGAGGATTTAGCTAGGGAAGGTCTCTTGGAGGAGATGTGATTTTAGGAGGGTATTGGAGGTGGGAGAGTAGTGGTCTACCAGAACGAAGCAGAATCAATCAATCAATCAATCGATCGTATTTATTGAGCGCTTACTATGTGCAGAGCACTGTACTAAGCGCTTGGGAAGTACAAATTGGAAGTACAGAAGGGAGTTCTGGGCCAGGAGGAGGATAGGGGCAAGAGATTGACAGCCAGAGAGAAGAGATTGGGGGGGGGCGTGGGTAGGTTTGTGTCAGAGAAGCAAAGTGTGCAGGCTGAGTTGTAGCTAGAAAGCAGTGCGATAAAATAGGGCAGGGAGGGTGATTCTGTCACTCTCCTCTCCTGGATCTTCTCTTATCTCTCTGGCCATTCACTCTCAGTCTCCTCGGGCTCCTCCTCCACCTCCCACCTCCTAACTGTGGGGGTCCCTCAACGTTCAGTTCTGGATCCCCTTCTATTCTCTATCTGCACCCACTCCCTTGGAGAATTCGTTTGCTCCCATGGCTTCGACTCCCACCTCTATGCAGATGATTCACAAATCTCCATCTCCAGCCCTGATCTCTCTCCCTCTCTGCAGGCTTGCATTTCCTCTTCCCTTCAAGACACCTCTACTTGGATATCCTCCTGTCACCTCAAGCTTAACATGTCCAAAACAGAATTCCTCATCTTCCCACCCAAACCCTGTCCTCCCTTTCACTTTCCCATCAATGTAGACAGCACAACCATCCTTCCTGTCTCACAAGCCTATAACCTTGGCGTTACCCATGAGTCCTCTCTCTCACTCAACCCACATATTCAACTCATCACTAAATACTGCCAGTTCCACCTTCATAGCATCGCTAAAATCCACCCTTTCCTCTCTATTCCAACAACATCTTGCCCCCTACTACTTCACCTCACTTCTACTCCAAACCAGCCCACACACTTGGCTCCTCTCATGCTAACTTTCTCACTGTCCCTCTATCTCGTCTATCTCACCACCGACCCCTCACACACGTCCTGCATCTGGCCTGAAATGCCCTCCCTTCTCCAATCCGACAAACAATGACCCTCCCTCCATTCAAAGCCTTACTGAAGGCTCATCTCATCCAAGTGGCCTTCCCCGAATAAGCCCTCTTTTACTCTTCTCCCACTCCCTTCTCCATCACCCTAATTTATTCCCTTTATTCATCCCCCCTCTCAGCCCCATACCACTTATTTACAGATGTGTAATTTATTTATTCATACTAATGTCTGTCTTCCCTTTTAGACTGCACACTCATTTTAGACAGGGAAAATGTCTGTTTAGTGTTATAGTGCACTCTCCCAAGTGCTCTGTACAGTCCTCTGAACACAGTATGCCTCAATAAATACGACTGAATGAATGGGTGAATTCTAATCGAAATTGCAACTGCACTCTCCCATGTGCTCAGTACAGTCCTCTGAACACAGTATACCCTCAATAAATACGACTGAATGAAGGGGTGAATTCCAATTGAAATTACAACCCAAATTATTGGAGAAAGCCAAGAAGTCCGAAGAGCAAAGTGAACAGTCAGTATTGCTGGATCCCACGTGGAAATGAAACAAAAATCACTGAACTCCCACATTTAGGACCCTGACAAACAAATTAAGCGTCTCGACAAGATGTCTGCACTGAAAAATCCATTTGGGCTTTTTTGCAACAGAGCTGAATTTGTTAAAGAGTTCAATATCTGCTTTGTTTATGAAGTTTTAATTTTAATACTATTGGGTTACTCTGATGGAATAAACAAGGAGCACCGCTGTTCTGCTCATTGTGGTTGTGAATTACAAAGCTCTCTACAACCCCATCGAGGCTCTTCAGGCTCTCAGTTTCAATAGATTGTAGGAGTGTGGGTGTTTGTGTGCACATGTGGGTTTGTGTGACACGAATACGGAGAGTTCGATAACGCGTGAGTTGCGTTCGTACCTTGGGGTCATGGGAAAAATCACATTAGAGTAAGCATCGACTCAAGGGGAATTTTGAGGTTGGGGGAGATGGATGGTTTAAAGATTTCACCAGCACCGATATAATTTGGTTTGATTCATTATGTCTACCATCATCATCAGTGGAATTTATTAAGCACTTACTGTGTGCAGAGCACTATACTAAGCTCTTGAAGCATACAATATAATAGAGTTGGTCGACACACATCCCCACACACCCGCCCCCAGGGTGGCACCTGGAGAGTTTCCAGTATCCTACCAGTCTCGGCTATGGAAGGGAGAGAGAACAGGGGCAGAGATGTAGATTTGGGTGTCATCAGCCTAGAGATGATAGTTGAAGTCGTGGAAGCGAATGAGTTCACCGAGGAAGTGAGTGTAGATAGAGAACAGAAGGGGACCGAGAACTGACCCTTGAGGAACCCCCACAGTAAGGGGATGGGAGGGAGAGGAGGAGCCCGCAAAGGAGACTGAAAATGACTTGACACCTGTCCACATGTTTTGTTTTGTTGTCTGTCTCCCCCTTCTAGACTGTGACCCCGTTGTTGGGTGGGGACCGTCTCTATATGTTGCCAATTTGTACTTCCCAAGCACTTAGTGCAGTTCTCTGCCCACAGTAAGCGCTCAATAAATACGATTGAATGAATGAATGAACGGCCGGAGAGATAAGAGGAAAACCAGGAGAGGATGGAGTCTGTGAAGCCAAGGTTGGATAGTGTGTTGAGGAGAAGGGGGTGGTCCACAGTGTCGAAGGCAGCTGAGAGGTTGAGGAGGATTAGGATAGAGTAGGAGCCATTGGATTTGGCAAGAAGGAGGTCATGTGTGAAGCACCGTTCTAAGCACTGGGGTAGATAAAAGGCTTTCAGGTTCTCCCTCTTGAGGCTCACAATCTTAATCCCCATTTTACAGATGAGGTAACTGGAGGCACAGAGAAGTGAAGTGAATTGCCAAAAGTCACACAGCTGACAAGTGGTGGAGACGGGATTAGAACCAACGACCTACTGAGAGCTCACCTCCTCCAGGAGGCCTTCCCAGACTGAGCCCCTTCCTTCCTCCCCACCTCGTCCCCCTCTCCATCCCCCCGTCTTACCTCCTATCCTTCCCCACAGCACCTGTATATATGTATATATGTTTGTACATATTTATTACTCTATTTATTTATTTCTTTATTTTACTTGTACATATCTATTCTATTTATTTTATTTTGTTAGTATGTTTGGTTTTGTTCTCTGTCTCCCCCTTTTAGACTGTGAGCCCACTGTTGGGTAGGGACTGTCTCCATATGTTGCCAATTTGTACTCCCCAAGCGCTTAGTACAGTGCTCTGCACACAGTAAGCACTCAATAAATACAATTGATTGATTGATTGACTCCCAAGCACGTGCACTTTCCACTAAGCCACGCTGCTTCTCTGCTAATAGCAGTAGTACTAGCAGTGGCAGTAATATAGTAAAAGTAGTGGTGATAATATTTGTAGAAAAGGTCATAATAGTAGTTGTTGTAAGAGGAGTAAAAATGGTAGTAGTAGAAATAGTACTCAATAGCAAACAATTCTCCCCCTTCTAGACTGTGAGCCCACTGTTGGGTAAGGACCGTCTCTATATGTTGCCAACTTGTACTTCCCAAGCGCTAAGTACAGTGCTCTGCACACAGTAAGCGCTCAATAAATATGATTGAATGAAATAGTAGTACCGACAGCATGTACTGAACACTCACTGAGTGGAATGCACTATATCAGAACTCCTTCCTGGCCCAAATAATTATAAAAATGATAATGACATTTGTTAAGCTGGAGATACAGCTTAGCATATTTTGTTACTAATGTGCATTTAGCTTTAATTCTATTTATTCTGACGACTTGACACCTGTCCACATGTTTTGTTTTGTTGTCTGTCTCCCCCTTCTAGACTGTGAGCCCGTTGTTGGGTAGGGACCATCTCTATATGTTGCCAACTTGTACTTCCCAAGCGCTTAGTACAGTGCTCTGCACACAGTAAGCACTTAATAAATACGACTGAATGAATGAATGAATATGTTTAGAGCTCAAGCCTGAGAGTCAGAAGGACCTGCGTCCTTATCCCGGCTCCATTACTTGTCTGTTGTGGGACCTTGGGCAAGTCGCTTAACTTTTCTGTGCCTCAGTTACCTCATCTATAAAATGGGGTTTGAGACTGTGAGCCCCATGTGGGACTGGGACCGTGTCCAACCCGATTTATTTGTATCCACTCCAGCACTTAGTACAGTGCCTGGCACATAGTAAGCACTTAATAAATACAATAATGATAATAATAAATAATTGTTATTATTATTATTACTAAGCTCTGCACATTATAAGCACTCCAGAAATACCGTCGATTGATTGCATTTACACAAATATGCTGGTTTTCTCTGAAGAAATTTTCAGTTTTAGGCGGTCAGATGTCATTAATCTCCCTGGTTCGGCCTTCTGGGTATGTTTCAAATCATGCCACAACAGAATTGAAATTACGCCTGGGTGTGCAGTTGGACTTTGGTATTGAGCAGATCTCTGAGGGATTGGTACTGAGCAAGAAGTCATTTTATCACTGCATCCTCACACCGGGACTTTACGATTTCAAAGCCAAGGCCCCGATTGTGCTTTGAGATAGACTGCATCGTTACACCCTATATCAATTACATGCGCCAAAAAGAGACCAATGAAATTGACATTAAATTAGCTAGTTTTCATTCATACAGCTCCCACCCCTTAATCTGACATTTATTTGAAGGTGGTAATAATAATAATAATAATAATGATGGCATTTATTAAGCGCTTACTATGTGCAAAGCACTGTTCTAAGCGCTGGGGAGGTTACAAGGTAATCAGGTTGTCCCACGGGGGGCTCACAGTCTTCATCCTCATTTTACAGATGAGGTAACTGAGGCCCAGAGAAGTGAAGTGACTTGCCCAAAGTCACACAGCTGACAATTGGCAGAGCCGGGATTCGAACCCATGACCTCTGACTCCAAAGCCCGAGCTCTTTCCACTGAGCCATGCTGCTTCTCAAGTGGTAGACTTGAGGCCACATAGCAAAGTGGACAGAGCACGAGCCTGGGAATCAGAAGGTCACGGGTTCTAATCTCAGTTCCGCTGCTTGTCTGCTGAGCTGAAAAATCACTTGGCCAAATCACTTACCTTCTCTAGGCCTTAGTTCCCTCATCTGTAAAATGGAGATTAAGACTGTGAGCCCCATGTGAGGGTTGGCTGGTCTCCACGCCTGCTCTTAGTACGGTGTCTGGCACATAGTAAGTGCTTAAATACCATAATGATTATTATCATTATTATTAGACACAGCTCTGTGACAAAACCGATTTACTGCTGTTGAGTGGGAAGACATGGCTTTGATTGACAGCTGGAAGTGTGGGTATTGCCAAAATAAAAACTCGCCGTTTGGACTGAATGACGTTTCCTTGTTTTAATTCTGGTTTAATATTACAAAGAACGGCTAGAGCAGTAGCAGAGATATGAAGAGTAAATGATACCTATCTATTATATCATGTATCTCCAGAGGTTTGGTGCTGGGAAATATTATTTTATAATAATAATAATAACAATTATGGTATTTGTTAAGCACTTATTATGTGCCAGGAACTGTACTAAGTACTGGGGTGGATGCAAGCAAATCAGGTTGGACACAGTCCCTGACCCTCCTAGGGCTTGCATTGTTAATCGCCATTTTACAGAGGAAGTAACTGAGGCACAGAGAAGTGAAGTGACTTGCCCAAAGGCCACAGAGCCAACAAGTGGTGGAGCCGAGATTAGGACCCATGAACTTCTGATTCCCAGGCCCATGCTCTATCCACTATGCCAAGCTGCTTCTACTGAGATCTGGGAATCGGAGGATCTGGGTTCTAATCCCGCTTTGCCACTTTACTCTGGGACCTTGGGTAAGTCACTTCACTTCTCTGTGCCTCGTTTCCTCATCTGTAAAATGGGGATTAACTCTTACTTCCTACTCCTATGAGAAGCAGCGTGGCTCAGTGGAAAGCGCACGGGCTTTGGAGTCAGCGGTCATGGGTTTGAATCCCAGCTCTGCCAATTGTCAGCTGTGTGACTTTGGGCAAGTCACTTCACTTCTCTGTGCCTCAGTTACCTCATCTGTAAAATGGGAATTAAGACTGTCAGCCCCCTGTGGGACAACCCGATCACCTTGTAACCTCCCCAGCGCTTAGAACAGTGCTTTGCACATAGTAAGTGCTTAAAAATGCCATTATTATTATTATTATTATTGTTATTACTGATTCCTCCATAGATTGTGCGTCAAGTGGGACAGGGACTATGTCCAACCTGACACTCTTGTATCTACCCCAGCACTTGGTACAGTGCTTGGCACATCGTAAGCACTTAACAAGCATTGTAATCATGATGATGATAATGATGATACCAATAATAATAATAACCTTTGATGCCCCAGGGCCATGCCCTTTATACTAGGCCACACAGCAAATTCTGCCACTGGGCTGTAATCAAAACAGCTAGAGAAAACATCAATCATCAATTAGAGAAGCAGCGTGGCTCAGTGGAAAGAGCCTGGGCTTTGGAGTCAGAGGTCATGGGTTCAAATCCCGGCTCCGCTAACTGTCAGCTGTGTGACTTTGGGTAAGTCACTTAACTTCTCTGTGCCTCAGTTACCTCATCTGTAAAATAGGGATGAAGACTGTGAGCCCCCCCGTGGGACAACCTGATCACCTTGTATCCTCCCCAGCGCTTAGAACAGTGCTTTGCACATAGTAAGCGCTTAATAAATGCCATTATTATTATTATTATTATTATTATTATTATTATTATCAATCCACCAGTAGTCATTAATGAGCAGCTAAAGTGCAAAGTATTATACTAAGTGCTTAGGAGAATTCAGTAGTAACAAGATAAACATTCCCTGCCCTTATGGAGCCTGCAGTCCAATGGGAGAGACAGACTATTTATAGTGGGCCAAAGCAGAGGAAGAACAAGAGGAAAGCATGAGGAAGCTCTGGTCTATACTTCATTCTGCTGCCTGGATCATTTTTCTACAGAAACATTCAGGATTCAGGACGTCACTCCCCTCCTCATAATACTCCAGTGGTTGCCCATCCACCTCTTCATCAAACAAAAACTCCTCACCATTGGCTTTAAAACAGTCCATCACCTTGCCCCCTCCTACCTCACCTCACTTCTCTCCTTCTGCAACCCAGTCCACACGGTTCTCTCCTCTAGTGCTCACCTTCTTACTGTGCCTCAATCTCACCTGTCTCGTTGTCAACCCCTAAAACAAGTCCTACCTCTGGCCTGGAACGCTCTCCCTCTTCTAATCCACCAAACCATCACTCTTCCCTGCTTCCAAACCTTTAGTGAAGGCCCATCTCCTCCAAGAGGCCTTCCCGGACTAAACCCCACTTTTCCTCATCTTCCACTCCTTCCTGCATCGCCCTGACTTGCCCCCTTTTCTCTTCTCTCCTCCCAGCCCCAGCACTTACAGACATACCTGTCATTTTATTTATTTGTATTGATGTCTGCCTCCCCGTCTCTAGACTGTAAGCTCACTGTAGGCAGTGAATAAATAGAGTAAATTATTCTATTTATTTATTTATTTTACTTGTTCATATCTATCCTATTTATTTTATTTTGTTGGTATGTTTGGTTTTGTTCTCTGTCTCCCCCTTTTAGACTGTGAGCCCACTGTTGGGTAGGGACTGTCTCTATGTGTTGTCAATTTGTACTTCCCAAGCGCTTAGTACAGTGCTCTGCACATAGTAAGCGCTCAATAAATATGATTGATGATGATGATGATGATGATGAATGTGACTGTTTATTGTTGTATTGTACTTTCCTAAGAGTTTAGTACAGGGCTCTGCACATAGTAAGCACTCAATAAATACAACTGAATGAATGAACAAGCACACCACGACCAAATAGCTAAACAAATAACCAAATAGTAATGATAATAATCGTGGTATTTGTTAAGTGCTGACTATGTGCCAAACACTGTACTAAGCACTGGGGGAGATACAATTTACAGATGAATACAAACATATAAATAAAATTTGACATTTGTATGTGAGATCTGAGGATACATGCGTCCAAGCAGAACTGAATGTATTTAATGACTCAAACTGAACTACCTAAGAGTGAATGAATCTCTCCCTTTCCAATGCATAGATTAGAGAAAATGTGTTATAATAGGATCATTTTTTGGTCAAATGGCTGATATTTTTAACATCTGAAACCTGTTATTTTTGCAGCTGAGGTTTATCCCACTTTCCTGTAGCCTCAGAAACTTTCCATTTTAAATTATAGAGCTTTCCTGGCTAATTATAAACTTTTATCTTGAAAAGTAGCGTTGCCTTTTAATTAGTTTAAAGTACTTGCTTTAACTGGGTTTTTCATTTTCTGTTTTTTAAAAAAGCCTTTTCAGAAGGTGGTGCTCCTCTGAATTTGTATAAAGTAATGATGATGGTATTTGTTAAGTGCTTACTCTGAGCAAAGCACTGTTCTAAGTGCTGGGGAGGGGGGGACATAAGGTGATCAGGTTGTCCCACGTGGGGCTCACAGTCTTAATCTGCATTTTACAGATGAGGTAACTGAGGTACAGAGAAGTTAAGTGGATTGCCCAAGGTCACACAGCTGACATCCTCCTCCTCATCATCATCATCAATCGTATTTATTGAGCGCTTACTATGTGCAGAGCACTGTACTAAGCGCTTAGGAAGTACAAATTGGCAACATATAGAGACAGTCCCTACCCAACAGTGGGCTCACAGTCTAAAAGGGGGAGACAGAGAACAAAACCAAACATACTAACAAAATAAAATAAATAGAATAGATATGTACAAGGAAAATAGATAAATAAATAAATAGAGTAATAAATATGTACAAACATATATACATATATACAGGTGCTGTGAGGAAGGGAAGGAGGTAAGATGGGGGGATGGAGAGGGGGACGAGAGGGAGAGGAAGGAAGGGGCTCAGTCTGGGAAGGCCTCCTGGAGGAGGTGAGCTCTCAGCAGGGCCTTGAAGGGAGGAAGAGAGCGAGCTTGGCGGATGGGCAGAGGGAGGGCATTCCAGGCCAGGGGGAGGACGTGGGCCGGGGGTCGATGGCGGGACAGGCGAGAACAAGGTACGGTGAGGTGGAGCCAGGATTTGAACCCATGACCTCTGACTCCCAAGCCCACGCTCTTTCCACTGAGCCACGCTGCTTCTCAATGAGAAGTTGGATGAGAGGTTTGGTCGAAAAGTTCATCTCTTGGCAGACAGCAATTCGTTAATATTCGGGCAGACATCCAGCACAGACCACCCTTTCAGGAAAACTTAGCCAGGAAGGATAAAACGGTACTTGGGAATTTTCATTGCGGTTGTGAGGCCACTGAGAAGCGCTTGAGGTTATCTGAAGAGAGAAAGAGAGAGTGGGGAGGAGAGAAACAAAGAGACAGAGAGAAAGACAGAGGGAGAGGGAGAAAGAGAGAGAGAAAGGGGGAGAGAAAGAGAAAAACTCTTATCTTTTTGAGATCTCTGAAATGAGAAGCAGCAAGGCCTAGTGGACTGAGCCCGGGCCTGGGAATCAGAAGGATCTGGGTTCTAATCCCAGCTCTGACATTTGTCTGCTGTGTGAGTTTGGGCAAGTCGCTTCACTTCTCTGGGCCTCAATTACCTCATTCGTAAAATGGGGATTGAGACTGTGAGCCCCATGTGGGAAAGGGGCTGTGTCCAACCTGATTTCCCTCTATCTACCCCAGCGCTTAGTACAGCGCTTAGTACAGCATAAGCACTTAACAAGTACCATAATTAATCATTAATAAGTCCTGAGACTCTGAGCCGCATGAGGAGTAAGAACAGTGTGTGAACTATGGAGAAACAGAGTGGCTCAGTGGAAAGAGCACGGGCTTGCGAGTCAGAGGTCAGGGGTTCAAATTCCGGCTCCGCCAACTGTCAGCTGTGTGACTTTGGCAAGTCACTTCAATTCTCTGGGCCTCAGTTACCTCATCTGTAAAATGGGGATTAAGACTGTGAGCCCCACATGGGACAACCTGATCACCTTGTATCCTCCCCAGCGCTTAGAACAGGGCTTTGCACATAGGAAGCGCTTAATAAATACCATCATTATTATTATTATTATTATAAATACCCCAGTGCTTAGCCTAGGGCATACTCCATAGAAAGTGCTGAAATATCACCATCATCAATAATAATAATAATTAAGATATTTGTTAAGTGCTTACTATGTGCCAGGCACTGTATTAGTGCTGGTGTGGAAACAATGAAATCAGGATGGACACAGTCCCTGCCCCTCATGGGGCTCACAATCTTAAATCTCCATTTTCCAGACAAGGAAACTGAAGTGAAGTGACTTGCACAAGGGAAGCAGCATGGCTCAGTGGAAAGAGCACAGGCTTTGGAGTCAGAGGTCAGGGGTTTAAATCCCAGCTCGGCCAATTGTCAGCTGTGTGACTTTGGGCAAGTCACTTAACTTCTCTGGGCCTCAGTTACCTCATCTGTAAAATGGGGATTAAGACTGTGAGCCCCCCGTGGGAGAACCTGATCACCTTGTATCCTCCCCAGCGCTTAGAACAGTGCTTTGCACATAGTAAGCACTTAATAAATGCCATCATTATTATTGCTATTATTATAAATACCCCAGTGCTTAGCCCAGGGCATGCCCCATTGAAAGTGCTGAATTATCACCATCATCAGTAATAGTAATAATTATGATATTTGTTAAGTGCTTACTATGTGCCAGGCACTGTACTAGCGCTGGTGTAGCGCTGGAGTCCCCCTTCTAGACTGTGAGCCCGCTATTGGGTAGGGACGGTCTCTATATGTTGCCAACTTGTACTTCCCAAGCGCTTAGTACAGTGCTCTGCACACAGTAAGCGCTCAATAAATACGATTGATTGATTGATTGATTGATTGATTGGTGTGGATACAATCAAATCAGGGTGGACACAGTCTCTGCCCCTCTTGGGGCTCACAGTCTTAATCTCCATTGTCCAGACAAGGCAACTGAAGTGAAGTGACTTGCCCAAGGTCACCCAGCAGACAAGCAGCGTAGGCGGGATTAGAACCCTGACCTTCTGATTCCCACGTCCGGGCTCTATCCATGACGCTTCACTTTATCATCCTTAGCTGAGACTCAAAATGGTGTTTCTCGACTCCCAGTTCTGTACTCTTTCAGTCGGCCGTGGAGGGGAGACACCCCCCCCCCCCCCCCCCCCCCACTTCACACATTCTCCATGTCAGAATAAACTGGGGAAAAGTCGAGGGAGAGACGAGAAGAACAGCTACCTGGCACGAGCTCTTGCCTTGGAAAACTTGCCACCCAGGTCCTCCTGACTTTCCTTTTTTTATGGTATTTATTAAACACTAATTAAGCATTTCTCCTACTCCAACCCAGCCCGCCCAATTTGCTCCTCTAACGCCAACCTTCTCACTGTACCTCAGTTTCATCTATCTCTCCACCCATTTCTTGCCCACATCCTGGAATGCCCTCCCTCCATACACCCGACAGCCAGTGACCGTCCCCCATCTTCAAAGCCTTATTGAAAGCACAGAGGCCTTCCCAGACTAGACACCCCCTTCCATCCCGGCTCTGCCCCTTGTCCGCCGTGTGACTTTAGGCAAGTCACTTACCTTCCCTGTACCTCAGTTACCTCATCGGTAAAAATGGGGATTAAGACTGTGAGCCCCACCTGGGACAACCTGATTACCTTATATCTACCCCAGCGCTTAGAACAGTGTTTGGCACATAGTAAGCGCTTTACAGATACCATCATCATCATTATTATCTTCTCCCACTCCCTTCCGCGCCTCCTTGATTTGCTCCCTTCATTCATCACCCCACCCGGCCCCACAACACATATCGGTCAACTTGCACTTCCCAAGCGCTTAGTACAGTGCTCTGCACACAGTAAGCGCTCAATAAATACGGTTGATGATGATGATTTATGTATTTATTTCTATTAATGTCCATCTCCCCCTCTAGACTGTAAGCTCGTTGTGGTCAGGGAATGGGTCTGTTTATTGTCATACTATATTCTCTCAAGCAGTTAGTACAGTGCTCTGCACACAGTAAGCGCTCAATAAATACGATTGATGAAGACAGTGTGCCAGGGACTGTACTAAGCACTGGGGTAGATACAAAGATCGGACCCAATCCATATCCCACCAGGTGTTCTCTGTCTTAATCCCCATTTTACAGATAACAATAATGATAATAATAATAATAATAATGGCATTTATTAAGCTCTTACTATGTGCAAAGCACTGTTCTAAGCGCTGGGGTGGTTACAAGGTGATCAGGTTGTCCCACAGAGGGCTCACAGTTTTAATCCCTATTTTACAGATGAGGGAACTGAGGCCCAGAGAAGTTAAGTGACTTGGTCAAGGTCACACAGGCTAGGGCTCTAGCCACTAGACCACACTGTTCCTCTGCTTTACTTGTTGCCCGGATGAAATTTTGCACGGCAGTCTTCCCAAATTCCCCTCAGACCCCCCACCTTTCCCTCGGCTCAAGTCACTTCCTCATGGAGCCGACCAATCTCCCTCGTCAGAGAGAGGATCATTCCTCTCTCCATTTTACCGTATCCCCCCTGGGTTCGGCCTTGCTTCCAGATACGCCCAGACAAATAAGGTTAATAAACGCGGCATCCTACACGCTGTGCTGGAGGTCAGAGCACGTCATTATTTATTAAACAAAGTCCCGAAATCAGAGCCCTCAGAAACCTTAGAGCAACCCTAAGATACCCTAACCCGGTAAATACGCTGTTAATTGCAGTTTAAGTAATACCCAAACAGAGTTTAAATGATCCATTTTGGACAGCATAAATGCCACTTCTTTCATATTTAGCTGAGCTGGCACCATTAATCTCAAAATAATGACTTGGGATAATATTATTTACCATGACTTCATTTACAAATTAGTGCCGTACATAATTACCGTTGACATGGTAACCACATATTTTAGGACGATATTGTTGCCATGTAAATGCTCTCTTCCTTAATACCGGACGGAGATTCATTTTCACCATGAAAAAAAATTAGAAATGGGCCGGGAGGTCCAAGAATCTGTCAAAATCGGGAATTCAGATTTGTCTTGGGGTAGTGTTCTGGTTCCTTCACCAGAACTGCTCGGGGTTGGAATGAAGGAGAGTTCTGCTGGCACACACGAATCTGGTCGCGGCCTGAGTTCGAAAGTGGGGATTAAGCCCGTCCTTTGCACCAAGCATTGTGCTAAGCGCTGGGGAAGATACGAGAGGATCGGATCTGGCAAGGTGTGCTGCGGATTCCATTTGTCACATGCTCAGCGATTCCTAAACTGGAAGCCCCTCTAGATCGTAAACCCACTGTGGGCAGGGGATGCGTCTGTTATGTTGTTCTATTGTAAGCAGCGTGGCTCAGTGGAAAGAGCCCGGGCTTTGGAGTCAGAGGTCACGGGTTCAAATCCCCACTCCGCCACTTGTCAGCTGTGTGACTTTGGTCAAGTCACTGCACTTCTCTGGGCCTCAGTTCCCTCCTCTGTAAAATGGGGATTAAGATTGTGAGCCCCACGTGGGGCAACCTGATCACCTTGTATCCGCCCCAGCGCTTAGAACAGTGCTTTGCACATAGTAAGTGCTTAACAAATAGCAAAATTTAAGCGCTTAGTACAGTGCTCTGCACACAGTAAGCGCTCAATAAATACGATTGAATGAATGAATGAATTGTACTTTCCCAAGCACTTAGTACAGTGCTCTGCATAGAGTAAAAGCTCAATAAATATGATTGACTGACAGACTGATTACTACTTCAGTTCTGGATAATAATGATGGCATTTGTTAAGCGCTTACTATGTGCAAAGCACTGTTCTAAGCTCTGGGGAGGATACAAGGTGATCAGGTTGTCCCACGAGGGGCTCACAGTCTTCATCTCCATTTTACAGATGAGGTAACTGAGGCACAGAGAAGTTAGGTGACTTGCCCAAAGTCACACAGCTGAGCTCGGTGCATGGAAAGTTTGGCAAAAGGTCCTCTGCCCTTGTCTCTCCTCTCTCTCTCTCCTTCCATCTCACCTCACCTCCTCCCTAATAATAATAATAATGATGATGGCATTTGTAAAGCGCTTACTGTGTGCCAGGCACTGTACTAAGTGCTGCAGTAGATACAAGCTAACCAGTTTGAACCCAGTTCCTGTCCCACATGGGGACTCACAATCTTAATCCCCATTTTACAGAGGAGGAAACTGAGGCCCAGAGAAGTGAAGTGACTTGCCCAAGGTCACGCAGCAGACAAGCGGCGGAGCCAGGATTAGAATTTATGACCTCTGACTCCCAAACCTGGGCTCTTGCCACTAGGCCATGCTGCTTTCCGTGAAGTGAAGTGACTTATCCAAGGTCACACAGCAGACAAGGGGTGGAGCAGGGATAAGAACCCAGGTCCTTCTGACTCCCAGGCAGTGATGATGATGGTATTTGTTAAGCGCTTACTATGTGCCAAACACTGTTCTAAGCACTGGGGAAGATACAAGGTAATCAGGTTGTCCCACGTGGGGCTCATAGTCTTCATCGCCATTTTACAGATGAGGTAACTGAGGCCCAGAGAAGTGAAGTCTTCTAGACAGTGAGCCCACCTCCTAGACTGTGAGCCCACTGTTGGGTCGGGACCGTCTCTATATGTTGCCAGCTTGTACTTCCCAAGCGCTTAGTACAGTGCTCTGCACACAGTAAGCGCTCAATAAATACGATTGAATGAATGAACTGCAGAAGAATTTGATGACTTCTAGATTGTAAACTCTGTGTAGACAGGGATCACGTCTTCCTCTACTGCAATCCCCCATGTTCTTGGTGATCTGCACGCGACAGGTGCTCAGTAAATACTAGTAGGAGTGGGAGTAGCATTTACTGAGCTCTCACTGGGATGGTGCACTGTATTAGTTTCTTTAAAGCATCGAAAATTGAAGTAATAGTTTCCCTGCCCACATCTGCGTGGATTGATTTTAAATTCGATAAGTAAATGGACAAATCCACAGAGTTCCTAAGTAAGGGGAAACAGAGTGGCCTAGGGGAAAGAGCACAGGCCTGAGAGACGGACTTTTAGACTGTGAGCCCACTGTTGGGTAGGGACTGTCTCTATATGTTGCCAATTTGTACTTCCCAAGCACTTAGTACAGTGCTCTGCACATAGTAAGCGCTCAATAAATACGATTGATGATGATGATGACGGAGGAT
This sequence comes from Tachyglossus aculeatus, assembly GCF_015852505.1. Classification (NCBI taxonomy): domain Eukaryota; kingdom Metazoa; phylum Chordata; class Mammalia; order Monotremata; family Tachyglossidae; genus Tachyglossus; species Tachyglossus aculeatus. The sequence goes on from NC_052072.1 coordinate 5,164,503, forward strand.
CTGGGTTCTAATCATAACTCCGCCACATGCCTGCTGTGTGACCTCGGCCAAGACGCTTCACTTCTGTGGGCCTCGATTCCCTCAAAATGTGGATTCAACACCTGTGCTCCCTCCTACTTAGTCTGTAAATCATTCATTCATTCACTCAGTCGTATTTATTGAGCGCTTACTGTGTGCAGAGCACTGGACTAAGCGCTTGGGAAGGACAAGTCGGCAACATCTAGAGATGGTCCCTACCTGATGACGGGCTCACGGTCTAGAAGGGGGAGACAGACAACAAAACAAAACATGTAGACAGGTGTCAAAATCGTCAGAATAAATAGAATTAGAGCACTGTGCACATCATTAAAAAAATAAATAGAATAGTAAATACGTACAAGTAAAATGAATAGAGTAATAAATCTGTACAAATATATACAAGTGCTGTGGGGAGAGGAAGGAGGTAGGGCCAGGGGGGTGATGGGGACACATGGGACCTGATTACCTTGTTTCTACCACAGCGCTTAGCCCAGTGCTCAGCACATAGCAAGTACTTAACAAATCACCACAATTATTACTGGGTTTGAAACCTCTGCTCCCAAAGGGGTCAGAATAAATCAGTCAATCAATGGCATTTATAGAGTGCTTACTGTAACTACCCAACAGCTTAGAACAGTGCTTGGCACATAGTAAGCGCTTCACAAATACCATCATCATTATTATTATTGTTATTGTGTGCAGAGCATTGTACTGAGCACTTGGGAGAGGACAGTGCAACAGAATTGGTAGTGATGTTCTTTGATCACAATGAGCTGAAGTGTCACATAAGACTGAGTGAAGGGGAAATCAATCAATCAATCAATGGTATTTATTGAGCGCTTACTTGTGCAGAGCACTGTACTAAGTGCTTGGGAAGTACAAGTTGGCAACATATAGAGACAGTCCCTACCCAACAGTGGGCTCACAATCTAAAAGGGGGAGACAGAGAACAAAATCAAACATACTAACAAAATAAAATAAAGAGAATAGATATGTACAAGTAAAATAAATAAATAAATAAATAGAGTAATAAATATGTACAATATGTAAATATGTACATGGGAAAGAGGAGAAAGGTTCAGAAGAATTGTCCATAGAATTGTTCTATAGGGAAAAACTCTGCTGAAGAAAGGACACCAGAAGCAAGAGACAGTCCTTTTAATAATAATGATGGCATTTGTTAAGCACTTACTATGTGCAAAGCACTGTTCTAAGCGCTGGGGGTGGATACAAGGTGATCAGGTTGTCCCACGTGGGGCTCACAGTCTTCATCCCCATTTTACAGATGAGGTCACTGAGGCTCAGAGAAGTGAAGTGACTTGCCCAAGGTCACAAAGCAGACATGTGGCGGAGGTGGGATTAGAACCCATGACTTCGGACTCCCAAGCCCGGGCTCTTTCCACTGAGCCACGTGCCCGCAGGGCTCTTACAGTCCAGTATCTGATAATAATAATAATAATAATAATAGCATTTATTAAGCGCTTACTATGTGCAAAGCACTGTGATGATGGTGAACCCCACTTCATCAATTTATTTATTTATTTATTGAGCGCTTATTCTATGCAGAGCACCGTACTGGAGGCCTGGGAGAGTACGATACAACTGATACAACTGAGAAGCAGCGTGGCTTAGTGGCAAGAGCCCGGGTTTGGGAGTCAGAGGTCGTGGGTTCTAATTCCGCCTCCGCCACTTGTCAACTGCATGACTTTGGGCAAGTCACTTCACTTCTCTGGGCCTCTGTTGTCTCATCTGTAAAACTGGGACTAAGAATGTAAGCCCCACGTGGGACAAGCTAATAACCTTGTATCTACCCCAGCGTTTAGAACAGTGCTAGGCAAATAGTAGGCTCTTAACAAACACAAATTAAAAGAAAAACTGAGTTGGCAGAGACAATCCCTGCCCCCAAGGAGCTTATATTTGAATTCTGGCTCCATTTAATAATTGGCCCCTTAGCTCAATCCCACTCTAGACCCCCGAAGCAGCACAGCCCAGTGGATAGAGACCGGGCCTGGGAATCAGAGAGACCTGAGTTCTAATCCCGGCTCCACCACTGGTCTGCTGTGTGACCTTGGGCAGGTCACTTCACTTCTCTGGGCCTCAGTTCCCTCATCTGAAAAATGGGGGTTAAGATTGTGAGCCCCACGTGGGACAGCAACTATCTTGTATCTACCCCAGCGTTTAGAATAGTGCTAGGCAAATAGTAAGCACTTAACAAATACAAATTAAAAAAAAAAAACTGAGTTGGCAGAGACAATCCCTGCTCCCAAGGAGTTTATATTTGAATTCTGGCTTCATTTAATAATTGGCCCCTTGGCTCAATCCCACTCTAGACCCCTGAAGCAGCACAGCCTAGTGGATAGAGACCGGGCCTGGGAATCACAGAGACCTGGGTTCTAATCCCGACTCCACCACTGGTCTGCTGTGTGACCTTGGGCAGGTCACTTCACTTCTCTGGGCCTCAGTTCCCTCATCTGAAAAATGGGGATTAAGAATGTGAACCCCACGTGGAGCAGGGACTATCCTGTATCTACCCCAGAGCTTAGAACAGTGCCTGGCACATAGTAAATGCTTAACAATAACATTCTTATTATTGATCTTATTACTACAATTATTATCTGTCAGTCCCCAGAGGATACGGAATCAAATGATGCTATTGATGCCTCTCTACCTGTTTTGTTTTGTTTTCTGTCTCCCCCTTCTAGACCGTGAGCCCGTTGCTGGGCAGGGATTGTCTCTATTTGTTGCCGAACTGTACTTTCCAAGCACTTCGTACAGTGCTGTGCACACAATAAGCGCTCAATAAATATGATTGAATGAGAGAGTGAGAGAGAAAGTGGGCTGGGAAGGAGTTGTTTTGGTTCTTATTTTGCTCCATTTGCTTTGGAAGTGGGAGCCTGGGCTTGGGAGTCAGAGGTCAAGAGTTCTAATCCCGGCTCCTCCACATCAGCTGTGTGACTTTGGGCAAGTCACTTCACTTCTCTGGGCCTCAGTTCCCTCATCTGTAAAATGGGGATTAAGATTGTGTGCCCCACATGGAACAACCTGATTACCTTGTATCTCCCCTAGTGCTTTGCACATAGTAAGCGCTTAACAAATGTCATTATTATTATTATTATTATTAAAACAGTGCTTGGCACATAGTACACCATTATATTATTATTCATTCATTCAATCGTATTTATTGAGCACTTACTGTGTGGAGAGCACTGTACTAAGTGCTTGGGAGAGTTCAATATAACAACAAACAGACAGATGCCCTGCCCACAACAAGCTCACAGTCTAGAGGAACTCAGAACAACAAGGCCTAACCAGGGAAGCAGCACGGCCTAGTAGTTAGAGCCCGGGACTGGCAATCAGAAGGACCTGGGTTCTAATCCTGGCTCCCCCACTTGTCTGCTGTGTGACCTTGGGCAAGTCACTTCACTTCTCTGGGCCTCAGTTATCTCATCTGGAAAATGGGGATGAAGAGTCTGAGCCCCATGCGGGACATGGACTGTGTCCAACCCGATTAGCTCGTATCTACCCCAGGGTTCAGTACAGTGCCTGGCATATAGTGAGCACTTAACAAATACCATTAAAAAAAACGGAGGGCCAATCAAGGAGGTAAAAGAAAAGTGAGTGGGGAAGCTATTTTAGGTTTTCTCCTTTTATGAAACATATCTACCAAATCTATCATAATATATCTATAATAATAATTATCATAATAATTATTATTATAATATACTCTCATCTGAAAAATGAGGATTGAGACTGTGAGCCCCAGGTGGGACAGAGACTATGTCCAGCCCGATTTGCTGTATCCACCCCAGCACTTAGTACAGTGCCTGACACATAGTAGAGAAGCAGTGTGGCTCAGTGGAAAGAGCACGGGCTTTGGAGTCAGAGGTCAGGGGTTCAAATCCCGGCTCCGCCACTTGTCAGCTGTGTGACTTTGGGCAAGTCACTTCACTTCTCTGGGCTTCAGTTACCTCATCTGTAAAATGGGATGAAGACTGTGAGCCCCCCATGGGACAACCTGATCACCTTGTAACCTCCCCAGCGCTTAGAACAGTGCTTTGCATATAATAAGTGCTTAATGAATGCCATTATTATTATACGTAAGTGCTTAAGAAATACACAATTATTATTATTATTTCTCTCCCAAGTGCTTAGTACAGTACTCTGCACACAGTAAATGCTCATTTTTTTTCTTTTATGGTATTTGCCCAAGGACACACAGCAGACAAGTGGCAGAGCCAGGATTAGAACCCAGGTCCTTCTGACTCTCAGGCCCGGGCTCCATCCACTAGATCATGCTGCTTCTCTATTGTACTGACTCAGTTTGTCCTCTCCCAAGCGCTTAGTCCAGTGCTCTGCACATAGTAACCGCTCAATAAATATGATTGCTTGATTGATAGGTTCCCTGCGGCCCATAGAAGTTGGCGCATTCAGGTCACTGTCCCCACCTTCTTACATTCTGGTACCCGCTGAGCACTTACTAAGTGCCAAGCACTGTTCTAAGCTCTGGGGTAGATCATCATCATCATCAATCGTATTTATTGAGCGCTTACTGTGTGCAGAGCACTGTACTAAGCACTTGGGAAGTACAAATTGGCAACGTATAGAGACAGTCCCTACCCAACAGTGGGCTCACAGTCTAAAAGGGGGAGACAGAGAACAAAACCAAACATACTAACAAAATAAAATAAATAGAATAGATATGTACAAGTAAAATAAATAAATAAATTTATTTATACATTAGATACAAGTTAATCAGGGTGGACACAGTCCCTGTCCCACATAGGCCTCACAGTCTTAATCCCCATTTGCCAGATGAGGTAACTGAGGCCCGGAACAGTGCAGTGACTCGCTCAAGGTCACACAGCAGACAAATGGCGGAACCGCGATGAGAACCGCAGGCCCGGGCTCTATCCGCTAAAGCCCCGCTGCCTCTCCTGCCGGCATCCGAACCGAAGCCCACCAGGAGAGTTCGGGGGGACGACCCCCCGGGTCCGATCGTACCGGGGAGACGCAACCCAGCAGAAATGGCGGCCGTGTCCTAATTGGAGAGGGGCTCCTATGTCGGGCTCTAATAGCCCGTCTTCGGGACTAACCCCAAGAGTTACAAAAACAAGCCATTTCCAGCGGCCTAATTAAAGCCTACCAAAAGCGTATTTAGTAATGCGGTACTCCGTTTTCCCTTTCATCTAATGGCCTGGCTGGTATCTGGATTCACTATTCGATCGGCACAGCTGGCCCAGGGGTTTCATGGTCTGCAAGCCACCCCCAACTAATAAGCACCCTACAGCTTGTTTGTTCAACAGAACGGCCCTGGCGCTCGGCCAGAAATTTGGGACTCGGAGCTTTCCGGGTAGCTCGGCCCATTGTGTGGCGAAGGGAGGGAAAAAAACCCCTGCCCCTCCTAAATGCCGAGCAATTACGCCTCCGTTAGCGATACAGCTGTGGTTCCAAAGACTGCTTACCTAAACCAAATGGAGGCCTAATTTACTTTGGTACCGTCTTTGTTACCGACCCGACGAGATGCCGGGAGCGATTTCGTTTACACGCTCCCGAAGATGGCGGCACCTTGGGCCCCACAGGCCAGGGGCTCTGGTGGCTCTTTTGCCGCCTCGGTGGGACGTTAGAGGGAACAGATCATCATCATCATCAATCGTATTTATTGAGCACTTACTGTGTGCAGAGCACTGTACTAAGCGCTTGGGAAGTCCAAGTTGGCAACATATAGAGACAGTCATCATCATCATCATCATCAATCGTATTTATTGAGCGCTTACTGTGTGCAGAGCCCTGTACTAAGCGCTTGAGAAGTCCAAGTTGGCAACATATAGAGACAGTCATCATCATCATCATCATCAATCGTATTTATTGAGCGCTTACTGTGTGCAGAGCACTGTATTTAGTGCTTGGGAAGTCCAAGTTGGCAACATATAGAGACAGTGCCTACCCAACAGTGGGCTCACAGTCTAAAAGGGGGAGACGGAGAACAAAACCAAACATACTAACAAAATAAAATAAATAGAATAGATATGTACAAGTAAAATAAATAAATAAATAGAGTAATAAATATCTACAAACATATATACATATATACAGGTGCTGTGGAGAAGGGAAGGAGGTAAGATGGGGGGATGGAGAGGGGGACGAGGGGGAGAGGAGGAAGGGGCTCAGTCTAGGAAGGCCTCCTGGAGGAGGTGAGCTCTCAGTAGGGCCTTGAAGGGAGGAAGAGAGCAAGCTTGGCGGATGGGCAGAGGGAGGGCATTCCAGGCCCGGGGGATGGCCTTCCTCAGGAGATGGTGGGCTGCGCCTCATCCCTTCGGCATTCCCGGGGCCAAAGCCCATCTCAGGGAAGACGCTTTTCCTGAGAAAGATTTTCAAGAAGCCATCTTGGCTCGGAGATGTGGAATGCGGCTTAAGTCTATCCCTTCGTGGTCGAGGTCTTTATTTTCTAGAGAAGCGGTGTGGCTCAGTGGAAAGAGACCGGGCTTTGGAGTCAGAGGTCAGGGGTTCAAATCCCAGCTCCGCCAACTGTCGGCTGTGTGACTTTGGGCAAGTCACTTTAATTCTCCGTGCCTTAGTTACCTCATCTGTAAAATGGGGATGAAGCTTGTGAGCCCACCATGGGACAACCTGATCACCTTGGAACCTCCCCAGCACTTAGAACAGTGTTTTGCATATAGTAAGCGCTTAATAAATGCCATCATTATTATTATTAGGTGACTTCTCATGTGCTACCATGGTCTGCCGGTCAATCGTATTTATCAAGTGCTGACTGTGGGCAGAGCACTGTACTAAGCGCTTGGGGAGGTGAAAGATGATGATACTGATGATGGCATTTGTTAAGTCAAGCACTGTTTTAAGCGCTGGGGTAGATACAAGGTAATCAGGTTAGGCACACTCCCAGTCCCACGCGGGGCTCGCGGTCTTACTCTCCATTTGACAGTTGAGGGAACTGAGACCCAGAGAAGTGAAGTGACTTGCCCGAGGTCACACAGCAGACAAGTGGCAGAGCCAGGATTAGAACACAGGTCCTTCTGACTCCCAAGCCCGGGGCTCTCTCTCTCCACTCGGCCATGCTGCTTCCCATAGAAAGGATACGGGGTTGGGAGTTTGAATCAAAAGTAAGAGAAATAGCATGGCTCAGCGGAAAGAGCACAGGCTTGGGAGTCAGAAGTCATGGGTTCTAATCCTGGCACTGCCACTTGTCTGTTGGGTGACTTTGAGCAAGTCACTTCACTTCTCTGTGCCTCACCTCATCTGTAAAATGGGGATGAAGACTATGAGCCCCACGTGGGGCAACCTACCTTGTATCTCCTCCAGCACTTAGAACAGTCCCTGGCACATAATAAGCGCTTAACAAATACCATCATTATTTTGAAGCACTCTGACTTAGTGGCAAGAGCCCGGGCTTGGAAGTCAGAAGTTGTGGATTCTAATCCTGGCTCCGCCACTGGTCAGCTGTGTGACTTTGGGCAAGTCACTTCACGTCTCTGTGCCTCAGTTACCTCATCTGGAAAATGGGGGTGAAGACTGTGAGCCCCACGTGGGGCAACCTGACTACCTTGTATCTCCCCCAGCGCTTAGACCAGTCCCTGGCACATAGTAAGTGCTTAACAAATACCATCATTATTTTGAAGCATTCTGACTTAGTGGCAAGAGCCCGGGCTTGGGAGTTGGAAGTCGTGGGTTCTAATCCTGACTCCGCCACTGGTCAGCTGTGTGACTTTGGGCAAGTCACTTCACTTCTCTGTGCCTCAGTTACCTCATCTCAAAAATGGGGGTGAAGACTGTGAGCCCCACGTGGGGCAACCTATCTTGTATCTCCCCCAGAACTCAGAACAGTCCCTGGCACATATTAAGCGCTTAACAAATACATCATTATTTTGAAGCACTCTGACTTAGTGGCAAGAGTCCGGGCTTGGGAGTCGGAAGTTGTGGATTCTAATCCTGGCTCCGCCACTGGTCAGCTGTGTGACTTTGGGCAAGTCACTTCACTTCTCTGTGCCTCAATTACCTCACCTGGAAAATGGGGATGAAGACTGTGAGCCCCACGTGGGGCAACCTGACTACCTTGTATCTTCCCCAGTGCTTAGAACAGTGCTCGGCACATAGTAAGTGCTTAGCAAATACCATCATCATCATCGATGGTATTTGGTCAGCGGTTACTGTGTGCAGAGCAATCAGGCCTATTCATTGAGCACCTCCAGTGTAAACCAAGAGGCCTCCCCAGACTAAGCCCGCTTTTCCTCAGTTCCCCCTCCCCTCTGTGTCACCCCAACTTGCTCCCTTTTCTCTACCCCACCTCCCCATCGCAGCACTTGTGTATATATGTACATATCTATAATTCTATTTATTTATATTGATGCCTGTTTACTTGTTTTGACGTCTGTCTCCCCTTTCTAGACTGCAAGCCTGGTGTGGGTAGGGATTGTTGCTCTTTCTTGCTGTATTGTACTTTCCAAGCACTTAGTACAGTGCTCTGCACATGGTAAGCACTCAATAAATATGATTGAATTGAATGAAAGAATGAAGAGAAATAAATAAACTCTAGTAAATGGGTAATTCCCCACAGAGGGCGATTCTAAAATTCTGGCCAGAAACTGAATTAACTGCCCAGCATTCATTCATTCATTCAATCGTATTTATTGAGCGCTTACTGTGTGCAGAGCACTGTACTAAGCGCTTGGGAAGTACAAGTTGGCAACATATAGAGACTGTCCCTACCCAACAGCGGGTTCACAGTCTAGAAGGGGGAGACAGACAAGAAAACAAAACATATTAACAAAATAAAATAAATAGAATAAATATGTACAAATAAAATAGAGTAATAAATACGTACAAATATATATATACATGTATACAGGTGCTCACTCAATTCATCCATCAGTGGATTTTTTGACCGCTTACTGTGTACAGAGCACTGTACTAAACTCTTTGGAAATACAGTACAATACGGTTGGAATACACAATCTCCTTCTAGACTGCGAGCCCATTGTTGGGTGGGGACCGTCTCTATATATTGCCAACTTGTACTTCCCAAGCACTTAGTACAGTGCTCTGCACACAGTAAGTGCTCAATAAATATGACTGAATGAATGAATGAACAATCCCTGCCCACAAAGAGCTTACAGTCCATGAGAGGACACAGACATCAAAATAAATTACAGATACAGCCTAGTAGTTAGAGCACGGGCTTGAGAGTTAGAAGGAACTGGGTTCTAATCCCGGTTCTGCAGCTTGCTGTGTGACCTTGGGCAAGTCGTTCCACTTCTCCGGACCTCAGTTACCTCATCTGTAAAATGTAAAATTACTACTGTTAATATGTTTTGTTTTTTCTGTCTCCCCCTTCTAGACTGTGAGCCCTCTGTTGGGTAGGGACCATCTCTATATGTTGCCAACTTGTACTTCTCAAGCGCTTAGTACAGTGTTCTGCACACAGCAAGCACTCAATAAATATGATTGATTGAATGAATGAATGAATGAATGAGTAGCTTGTACCTTCCCCAGTGCTTTGCACAGTGCCTGGTGCATAGAAAGCACTAAACAAGTACCATGAAAAATAGACAAGCCATAGTGTAGGATGGAATAAATACCAAGAGAAGCAGCGTGGCTAGAAAAGCAGCGTGGCTCAGTGGAAAGAGCCCGGGCTTGGGAGTCAGAGGTCATGGGTTCTAATCCTGGCGCTGCCACATCAGTTGTATGACTTTGGACAAGTCACTTAACTTCTCTATGCCTCAGTTCCCTCACCTGTAAAATGGGGATAAAGACTACAAGCCCCACGTGGGACACCCTGATGACCTTGTATCCTCCCCAGTGCTTAGAACAGTGCTTGGCACATAGTAAGTGCTTAATGAAAGCCATCATTATTATTATTATTCATTCATTCATATTTATTGAGCACTTACTGTGCTCAAAGCACTGAATTAAGCACTTGAGAGAGGACAATACAACAACAAACAGATAAATTCCCTGCCCACAGTGAGCTCACAGTCTAGAGAGGGATTACAGACCCAAAAGAGAGAGTAGAGGGAATGGGGGCTTAACTGGGGAAGGGTTTTTGGAGGAGATGTGATTTTAGTAAGGCTTTGAAATAAATAAAGGGGCTTAAATCAATAAAGGGGGAGGGAATTCCAGGCCAGAGACAGGACCTGAGCAAGGGGTCGGTGGTGAGATAAAAGAGATCAAAGTCCAGTGAGAAGGTGAGCACTAGAGGAGCGAAGTGTGCTGGCTGGATTGCAATAGGAGAGTAGCGAAGTGAGGTAGGAGGGGACAAGAAGATGGGTGGATTTAAAGCCGAGGGTGAGAAGTTTTCATTTGATGTGGAGTTGGGTGGGCAACCACTGGATGTTTTTGAAGGATAGGGGGATAAGGACTGAATTTTTTTTTTTAGGAAAATGATCCGGGCATTAGAGTGAAGGTTGAACTGGAGTGGGGAAAAACAGGAGATGAGAAGGCTGATGCAAGGTGGCTGTTTGGCCCAGTGGGTAGAGCCCAGGCCTAGGAGTCAAAAGGACCTGATTTCTAAACCCGGCTCTGCCGCTTGTCTGCTGGGTGACCTTAGGCAAGTTGCCTCTCTTCTCTGTGCCTCAGTTACCTCATCTGTAAAATGGGGATGAAGACTGTGAGCCCTATGTGGGACAGGGACTGCGTCCAACGTGGTTATCTTGTATCAACCCCAGAGCTAAAAACGGTGCCTGGAACATTGTAAGCACTTAACAAATACCACAGTTATTAGACTGTGAGCCCGTTGTTGGGTAGGGACTCTATCTGTTGCCGAATTGTACTTTCCAAGCGCTTAGTATGGTGCTCAATAAATTGAGCACAGTAAGTGCTCAATAAATGTGATTGAATGAAGGAATACTATCATGAGTGCTTGGATTCGCATGGCAACAACTTGGATTGCCAGGAGAGGGTGATTCTAGAGATGTTGTGAAGGTAGAACTGACAGGAATTAGTGGCAAAGAGAATAAATGGGTTGAATGAGAGAGATGAGATGAGAATAATGCCAATGTTACAGGATTGCGAGACAGGGAGGATGGTGGGTGTTTATAATAATGGAAAAGTCGGGAGGGCAGAGTTTGTTTAGCTGGGAAGATGAGGAGTTACATTTTGTCCACATTTAGACTGAGAAGTCTGGGGACATTAATAATAATAATAATAATAATGGCATTTGTTAAGGCTTACTATGTGCGAAGCCCTGTTCTAAATGCTGGTGGCGGGGATACAAGGTGATCAGGTTGTCCCACGTGGGGCTCACAGTTCTAATCCCCATTTTACAGATGAGGGAACTGAGGCCCAGAGAAGTGAAGTGACTTACCCAAAGTCACACAGCTGACAAGTGGCGGAGCCGAGATTAGAACCCTTGACCTCTGGCTCCCAAGCCTGTGCTCTTTCCACTGAGCCATGCTGCTTCTCTTCTCTTCATTATGTAGAGATGTCCTGAAGGCGGGAAGAAATGTGAGACTACAGAAAAGGTGAGATGTCAGGGCTGGAGAGGTAGATCTGGGAATCAACCATGTAGAGATGGTAGTTGAAGCCATGGTAGTGATTGTTTCCTCCAATAATAATAATGATAATAATAATAATGGCATTTATTTGGCACTTACTATGTGCAAAGCACCGTTCTAAGCACTGGGGAGGTTACAAGGTGATCAGGTTGCCCCTCGGGGGGCTCACAGTCTTAATCCCCATTTTACAGATGAGGTAACTGAGGCTCAGAGAAGTTAAGTGGCTTGCCCAAAGTCACACAGCTGACAATTGGCAGAGCTGGGATTTGAACCCATGACCTCTGACTCCAAAGCCCGGTATCTTTCCACTGAGCCACGGGTGTAGATGGAGAATAGAAGGGGACCCAGAAGTGAGAGGCTATTATTATTATTATTATTGTTATTATTATTATTATTATTATTATTATTAATGTCCCCGAGACACTTTTCAGTCTAAATGTGGACAAAATGGAACTCCTCATCTTCCCACCTAAACAAACTCTGTCCTCCTGCCATTTCCATTATTAAAAACAACACCCACCATCCTCCCTGTCTCACAATCCTGTAACATTGGCATTATTCTCAACTCATGTCTCTCATTCAACCCATTTATTCGCCTTGCCACTAATTCCTGTCAGTTCTACCTTCACAACATCTCTAGAATCCGCCCTTTCCTGGCAATCCGAGTTGCTGCCACGCGAATCCAAGCACTCATGATAGTATTCCTTCATTCACCCACAGTTAGGGGGTGAGAGGGAGAGGAGGAGCCCACTAAAGAGACCGAGAAGAGGGGCCGGAGAGATAGGAGGAGAACCAGGAGAAGATTGGTCTCTGTTCTTTCCAGCAGGCCATGCTGTGTCTCTATGCAGGGCAATATGTTTGGTTTTGGTTGGTTTTGTTCTCTGTCTCCCTCTTTTAGACTGTGAGCCCACTGTTGGGTAGGGACTGTTTCTATATGTTGCCTACTTGTACTTCCCAAGCGCTTAGTACAGTGCTCTGCACACAGTAAGCGCTCAATAAATACGATTGATGATGATGATGATGAATGAGAGCCATGATTAGGTGAGTAGCCTTTGGTGGTTTGGGGGGGCATCTCTCCCTGCTGTCTAAAACTGTGGCCTAGGTAGAGAATCTAAGGAGATAGCTGCAACTCCCACGCTGGAAGCAGTGTGGCCTAGTAGATAGAGCCCAGGCCTGACAGTCAGAGGGATCTGGATTCTAATCCCTTCATCATCATCATTAATCGTATTTATTGAGCGCTTACTATGTGCAGAGCACTGTACTAAGCGCTTGGGAAGTACAAATTGGCAACACATAGAGACAGTCCCTACCCAACAGTGGGCTCACAGTCTAAAAGGGGGAGACAGAGAACAAAACCAAACATACCAACAAAATAAAATAAATAAGATAGATATGTACAAGTAAAATAAATAAATAGAGTAATAAATATGTACAACCATATATACATATATACAGGTGCTGTGGGGAAGGGAAGGAGGTAAGATGGGGGGATGGAGAGGGGGACCTCTCCTCCGCTTCTCTGCTTTGTGACCTTGGGCAAGTCGCTTCACTTCTCTGTACTTCCGTTCCCTCATCTGTAAAATGGGGATTAAGATTGTGAGCCCCATGTGGGACAGGGACTGTTTCCAACCTGATCAGTTGTACAGAAGTTATATGAGAAGCAGCGTGGCCCAGTGAAAACAGCCCAGGCTTGGGAGTCGGAGGTCATGGGTTCTAATCCTGGCTCCGCCACATGTTGGCTGTGTGACTTTGGGCAAGTCACTTAAGTTCTCTGTGCTTCAGGTACCTCATCTGTGTACAGTGCTCTGCACACAGTAAGCACTCAATAAATACGATTGATTGATTGATTGATCTGTTAAATGGGGATGAAGACTGTGAGCCCCACGTGGGACAACGTGCTCACCTTATATCCCCCCCAGTGCTTAGAACAGTGCTTTGCACATAGTAAGCACTTAACAAATACCATCATTATTATTATTGTATAAACCCTGTGGCTTAGTATAATTCCTGGCACATAGTAAGCGCTTAATAAATACCATTTTTTTAAAAAAAACAACAGTAAATCCAGCTAGAGGCATATTATTTTCCACCCCTGATATTTGAACTGTCCACTTCTTGTGGAGAAGTTTTGAAAACCCCTCTAATATTTTCACCAGTCGTTCATTCTCAGTTATTTAAGCTTCTCCCCTCTCTCCCAAGACCACATTTCCAGAAACTCCATCACTTCTGTGGCCGTTTTGCTCTCCTCTGAAGTCCTTCCAACTTTTCAACATCTTTCTAGTATTAGCGAATGGCTCAGAACCCTGCAGGGCCCAAGGCCTGGCCCTTTCTAGCGCTACCCGGAGGGGCCCGGGCTTCCCTAGCCCCCTGCCATTTTATTCATGGGCCCTGGAAACTGCCGCAGCTTCTAAGCCATTGTAACACGCTCCTCTCCCATTGCCAGGAAGCTGATGTCAGAGGCGAGGCCATTCCTCGGTTCTCCGCCTCAGTTCGTTTAACACGAGGCAGAGAGTGGAGTTTAAAGCTCAGAACGGGGGAAAGCGGGGGCGGTCGTCATGAGGAGCCTAGAAGTCTGATGGGGTGGGGGGCAGGATGAGAGTCCGACATGCCCAAATGGGCGCAAACCACAGAATCAACTCAAAGTCTTCTTCTCCCTCACATTCGCCCCCAACTCATCGGCCCCGAAGAGCAGGCCCGATTGCCGTTCAAGAAACCTCCGCCCTCCCGAAACCCAAGTGAGGCCAGGGTTCCAAGCTTCTGAGATGGTTTACTCAGAGGGGCATTGAATGAACGGCAGTGCGTGATGGATTGAGGCTGGTTGTCCTGGTTTCTCCAGCCTAGGATAATTGGTGCCTAGAGTGAAAGCATTGGCTTGTGGTTTTATCCCTCCAGCTGAGCATGGAAGATTGAGCCGGTGTCGGGGGAGAGAGAGGAGGAGAATTAGGAAGCAGCTGTTGCCAAAATGTGGGTGGAATGTACAATACGAGGAGCAAATCCGAACAATAAAGAGAGCAAAGGAAATGATCTTTGCTCCCATTTGAGCATCATCATCTTAATAATAATAATTGGGATATGCATAATAAGAATAAAAATAATGTTGGTATTTGTTAAGCGCTTAGTATGTGCCAATCACTGTTCTAGGCGCACATCAAGGGCTTACTATGCACCAAACACTGTACTAAGCGCTGGGGTAGATTCACTTAGTGGATAGAGCCCGGGGCTGGGAACCAGAAGGAAGTGGGTTCTAATCCCGTCTCTGCTGCTTGTCTGGTGGGTGACCTTGGATGTGTCACTTCACTTGTTTGTTCTCTCATCTGTAAAGTGGGAATGAAGACTGTGAGCCCTTTGTGGGATAGGGACTGTGATCAACCCAATTATCTTGTATTTACCCCACTGCTCAGAACAGTGCCTGGCACATAGTAAGCGCTTAACAAATACCACAATCATTATTATTATTATACAAGCTAATCAGTGTGTGGCCAGTTTAAATACAGTGACCAGTGAGAATTGGGACCGAGACCCTGGATGGGCTATGGGTGAGGTGGGAGAAGGGAGGGACATTCCTTGAAATAGCCCCTTCTAAGGAAACAGTCCCAGCAAGAAGGATCTTGTTGGCACCATGTTGATTAAGAAAATTTTCTTAATCAATGGAGGCAGCCTCAGTGTCTCTGGGCTTCTAAAAGGATCTGTGGCCCCTATCCTACATCCATTCTCCCTCCTTCCCATGGGGAGTCAGAAGAGAGAATGGGAATGACTCAGTGCCATCCTTCCCTACCACAGCAGACAGATGATGATAATGATAGCAAAAATCATTGCGGTATTTGCCAAGCCCTTTCCAAACACAAAACACCCTATTCTGCACCAATGATCAAGTCAGACATGGTCCCATGTGGGGCTTATAGTCTAAATAAGAGAGAGAGCAGGTATTGAAAATCCATTTCATAGATGAAGAAGTGGAGACCCAGAGAAGTCAGATTAGTTAAAAATTTAGACTATATGCTCACTGTGGGCAGGGAATGTGTCTGTTTATTGTTGTATTGTACTTTCCCCAGTTCTTAGTCCAGTCCGCACACAGTATGTGCTCAATAAATATGATTTAATGAATTAATTAAGGAATTCATTCATTCATTCATTCAATTAATTCAATTATCCTGGGTCTGCCTTGGTGTTTAGCACAGTGCTAGGCACAAAGTTCTTTATAATTACTATTATTATTATTATCATCAGTCAAAATCGATGGTATTTATTTAACACTTACTGTGTGCAGAGCACTGGACTAAGCGCTTGGAAGAGTACAACACAACAGAGTTGACAGATACATTCTACCCACAAGGAGCTTACAGTCTAGAAAGGGAGGCAGAGGTTAACTTGAATCAAATCATTCATTTGTTGCCAAATTGTACTTTCCAAGCATTTAGTACAGTACTCTGCACACAGTAAGCACTCAATAAATACAATTGAATGAATGAAATAATTATAGATAGGGACAAAAGGGAGGTGACAGAGGGTGGGGTGTATATCAAGTCCTTAAATGGTCTCTATATGCTGCCGACTTGTACTTCCCAAGTGCTTAGTACAGTGCTCTGCACACAGTAAGCGCTCAATAAATAGAAGCAGCATGGCTCGGTGGAAAGAGCATGGGCTTTGGAGTCAGTGGTCATGGGTTCAAATTCCAGCTCCGCCAATTGTCAGCTGTGTGACTTTGGGCAAGTCACTTCACTTCTCTGCGCCTCAGTTACCTCATCTGTAAAATGGGGATTGACTGTGAGCCCCCTGTGAGACAACCTGATCACCTTGTAACCTCCCCAGGGCTTAGAACAGTGCTTTGCACATAGTAAGCGCTTAATAAATGCCATTATTATTATTATTATTATACGATTGAATGAATGAATAAATGAAGTGCATAGGTGACTCAGAAGGGAGTGGGTGTAAGGGAAATGAGAGTTTAGTCAGGGAGGAGATGTGATTTTAGAAAGGCTTTGAAGGCAGGGAGAGTGAATAGTCTGTCGGATGTGAAGGCGTTATTGTTATATCGTACTCTTCCAAGGGTTTAGTACAGTGCTCTGCACACAGTAAGCACTCAATAAATATGACTGAGTGAATGAAGGAGTCCCGGATCAGAGGGAACAGGTGGGAAAGGGGTCGGCAGTGAGGTAGGTGGGATCGAGGTATAGCGAGTAGGTTGGCTTTAGAGGAATGAAGTGTGCAGGCCGGGCTGTAGTAGGACATCAGTGAGGTAAAACTGGCATGGGGGAATTGATTGAGGCCCTTAAAGCAGATGATAAGGGGTTTCCGTTTGAAGACGAGGTGGATGGACAACCCCTTCAGCTTTGTGAGGAGTTGGGAGATGTGAACTGGCCGCTTTTTTTAGAAAAATGATCTGGGCAGCAGAGTGAAGGAAGAACCAGAGTGGGGAGAGACAGGAGGCTGGGAGGTCAGCGAAGAGGCTGATGCAGTAGTCGAGGCTGGATAGGATAAGTGCTTGGATTAGCTTAATAGCACTTTGGAAAGAGAGGAAAGGGGGGTTTTAAGAATAATAATGATAATAATGATGGCATTTGTTAAGCGCTTACTATGTGCAAAGTACTGTTCTAAGCGCTGGGGGGATACAAGGTGATCAGGTTGTCCCACCTGGGGCTCACAGTCTTAATCCCTATTTTACAGATGAGGTAACTGAGGCTCAGATAAGTTAAGTGGCTTGCCCAAGGTCACACAGCAGACAGGACGTGAAAGTAGAAGAGACAGGATTTGGCGACAGATCAAAAATGTTGGTTGAATGAGAGAGAGGAGTCCAGGTTAACATCAAGGTTGTGGGCATGTGAGACAGGAAGACTATTGGTGTTGTCTACTGTGATGGGAAAGACACGGGGAGGACAGGGTTTGGGTGGAAAGATAAGGAGTTCTAATTTGGACATGCTAATTTTGAGGTGTCCGGAGGCCATCCACGAAGAGAAGACCTAAAAGCAGGAGGAAACGAGAGGCGGAGGAGGAGAGAAATCAGGGCTGGAGATGTAGATTTGGGAGCCATCCAAAAAAGGTGACATTTGAAGCCATAGGAGCTAATGCATTCTCCAAGGGAGTGGGTACAGGCGGAGAATAGAAGGCGACCCGGACATTAACATAAACTAATAAATTACAGATAGAGACAGCCATAGTTAGGGCGTGGGAGGCAAAGGAGGAGACTGAGAAAGATAAGAGGAGAGCCAGGAGAGGACAAGGTCAGTGAAGCCAAGGTTGGGTAAAGTTTCCAGGAGAAGGGAGTGGTCCGAAGGGAGCTGAGAGGTGGAGGAGGGTGAGGATGGAGTAGAGGCCGAGGGATCTGGCAAGGAGGAGATCATTGGTAATCTTGGAGAAGATAATCTGCCTAATGAAGCCAGGGGCAGGGACATTTGTCATCCACTGAAGCTAATGCCTGCCCCTGCAAGAAATACAGGTTAGAACAGTGCTTTGCACATAGTAAGCGCTTAATAAATGTCATTATTATTATAAAGTGGTGCTCACTGGTGCCTTGTTTTTCAGGAGCTCAAGCAGAGTGTTTTGCATATGTTGGAGGAGTCTGTTAAATACTCCTGCTGCTACTACAACTATTTCCTTACACCTAGTTTCCAGGGACAGGTATGGATCCGAAAGCTGGACAGTGAAAAAACAGGATGGAATATGGTGTTGGAGAAGGCGTTTGCAAATACCACGGAATGCCCGAAGAACAAATAAAAGGATTTTGGAGGAAATTAAGCCAAAGTAGTCGACTTAGATTAGCAGATTTTGGATGCATTGCCAGGCAGACTGATTCTCTGAAGATGACACCTCTGCTAGGAAAAGTCCAGGGAAAACGTGGAAGAGGCAGACAGGCAGCTAGATGGAGAGAGACCACAACAACGATGACTGAAGAACCATTCCCATCGCTTAGAACAGTGCCCAGCGCTCAGAACAGTGCTTTGCACATAGTAAGCGCTTAATAAATGCCATCATTATTATTATTAGCAAGGTTGCAGATCATGGCAGGAGACACGCTATGAATCAGAAATGACTCAACAGTGCTTGATAATAATGATAATGGTCTAAGCTCCTTACTCTGCAACTAAAATCCACGTTCATTAATACAGACGGAGGCATCGAAACAACAATATTGATTGAGCATCTACTGTGTGCAAAGCACTCTCCCAAGCAGATGTTCCCTGGATCCTTGAGTTTCAAATGAGAGGTTTCTTGTCAAAATCCTAAATAAATTTTGCCCCAGTTTGAATTGTCTCTTTCAGGAGGTTTTCTTTTTCACCTCGGGTAGCTTCACAATCACCTCATGATTCTTGTCCTGCATACCTTTTCATTCGTTCATTCATTCCATCGTATTTATTGAGTGCTTACTGTGTGCAGAGCACTGTGCTAAGCGCTTGGGCGACTACATTATAGCAATCACAGACGTATTCCCTTCCCACAGTAAGCTTAGTTTACCTGCTTGTTTTGATGCGTCCCCCTTTCTAGACTGTGAGCCCGTTGTGTGCAGGGATTGTCTCTCTTTGTTACCAAATTGGACTCTCAATCTAATAATAATGATGGTATTTGTTAAGCACTTACTGTGTGTGAAGCACTGTTCTAAGCGTTGGGGGGAAACAAGGTGATCAGGTTGTCCCACGTGGGGCTCACAGTCTTCACCCCCACTTTACAGACAAGGGAACTGAGGCCCAGAGAAGTAAAGTGACTTGCTCAAAGTCACACAGCTGACAAGCGGCAGAGCCGGGATTAGAACCCATGACCTCTGACTCCTAAGCCCGGGCTCTTTCCACTGAGCCATGCTTTTTTTTTTGTAATGGCATTTATTAAGTGCTTACTATGTTCAAAGCACTGTTCTAAGCGCTGGGGAGGTTACAAGATGATCAGGTTGTCCCTTGGGGGTGCTCACAGTCTTAATCCCCATTTTACAGTTGAGATAACTGAGGCCCAGAGAAGTGAAGTGACTCGCCCAAAGTCACACAGCTGACAATTGGTGGATCCGGGATTTGAACCTATGACCTCTGACTCCAAAGCTCAGGCTCTTTCCATTGAGCCATGCTACTTCTCTAGAAGGAGGGTGAACAGGTATTGAATTCCCATTGTAGAGACGAGGAAACCGAGGCAACGTTAAGCATTCATTCATTCAATTTGCATTTATTGAGCCACTTACTGTGTGCAAAGCACTGTACTAAGCACTTGGGAGAGTACAGTACTACAACAAACGGACACATTCCTGCCCACAATGAGCTCACAGTCTAGAGAGGGAGACAGACATTAATATAAACAAACAAATAAATACATAAATAGATTAAATAAATAAATTTCAGATATCTACACATATATACCCTAAGCACTGGGGTGGATAGAAGCTACAGGTAGGAGGGAGGACAGGTACCAAAAACCTATTTTGTAAATGAGAGAACTGAGGTACAGGGAAATTAAGTGACTTGTCCAAGATCACGAAGCAGACAAGTGGCGGAGGCGGAATTGGAACCCAGTGCTTCTCAGTCTGGCCTGTCTTATCAAAAGGCTAACCCATCAATCAGTGGGATTTACTGAGCACATTCATTCATTCAATTGTATTTATTGAGCGCTTACTGTGTGCAGAGCACTGTACTAAGCGCTTGGGAAGTCCAAGTTGGCAACATATAGAGACGGTCCCTACCCAACAGTGGGCTCACAGTCTAGAAGAGCACATGTGCAAAGCACCAT
Source organism: Tachyglossus aculeatus (assembly GCF_015852505.1). NCBI lineage: Eukaryota > Metazoa > Chordata > Mammalia > Monotremata > Tachyglossidae > Tachyglossus > Tachyglossus aculeatus. The sequence continues at coordinate 5,184,725 of NC_052072.1, forward strand.
ACTAAGCGCTTGGGAGAACATGATAGAACGGAGTTGGTAGACAAATCTTCTAGACTGTGAGCCCGTTGTTGGGTAGGGATCGTCTCTATCTGTATTGTACTTTCCAAGCGCTTAGTACAGTGCTCTGCAGCCAGTAAGCGCTCAATAAATAAGATTGAATGAAGGGATTCCCCACCCACAAGGGGCCAACAGTCTACCGAATTGTAGAAGGGATTATTGCTATTTTAATAATACAATTCTTACAATACAATTAATACAATTCTTGCTGAATTGTATTTTTCAAGCGCTTAGTACAGTGCTCTGCAGCCAGTAAGTGCTCAATAAATACTATTGAATGAAGGGATTTCCCACCCACAAGTGGCCAACAGTCTACCAAATTGTAGAATTGATTATTGCTACATTAATAATACAATTCTTACAATACAATACAAAATTAATAATACAATTCTTGTAGAATTGTATTTTCCAAGCGTTTAGTACAGTGCTCTGCAGCCAATAAGTGCTCAATAAATACGACTGAATGAAGGAATTCCCCAACCACAAAGGGCCAACAGTCTACCGAATTGTAGAACTGATTATTGCTATTTTAATAATACAATTCTTACAATACAATACAGTTAATACAATTCTTGCTGAATTGTACTTTTCAAGCACTTAGTACAGTGCTCTGCAGCCAGTAAGTGCTCAATAAATACGATTGAAAGAAGGGATTCTCCACCCACAAGGGGCCAACAGTCTACCGAATTGTAGAACTGATTATTGCTATTTTAATAATACAATTCTTACAATACAATCCAATACAATTAATAATACAATTCTTGCCTAATTGTATTTTCCAAGCGCTTAGTACAGTGCTCTGCAGCCAATAAGCGCTCAATAAATACAACTGAATGAAGGGATTCCCCACCTACAAGGGGCCAACAGTATACAGAATTGCAGAATTGATTATTGCTATTTTAATAATACAATTCTTACAATACAATACAATTAATAATACAATTCTTCCTGAATTGTATTTTCCAAGCGCTTAGCACAGGGCTCTGCAGCCAATAAGCGCTCAATAAATACAACTGAATGAAGGAATTCCCCAACCACACGGGGCCAACAGTCTACCGAACTGTAGAACTGATTATTGCTATTTTAATAATACAATTCTTACAATACAGTACAATTAATAATACAATTCTTCTCGAATAGTATTTTCCAAGTGCTTAGCACAGGGCTTTGCAGCCAATAAGCGCTCAATAAATACGACTGAATGAAGGGATTCGCCACCTACAAGGGGCCAACAGTCTACCGAATTGTAGAACTGATTATTGCTACATTAATAATACAATTCTTACAGTACAATACAATTAACAATACAATTCTTGCCGAATTGTATTTTCCAAGTGCTTAGCACAGGGCTCTGCAGCCAATAAGCGCTCAATAAATACGACTGAATGAAGGAATTCCCCATCCACAAGGGGCCAACAGTCTACCGAATTGTAGAACTGATTATTGCTATTTTAATAATACAATTCTTACAATACAATACAATTAATAATACAATTCTTCCCGGATTGTATTTTCCAAGCGCTTAGCACAGGGCTCTGCAGCCAAGCGCTCAATAAATACAACTGAATGAAGGAATTCCCCAACCACAAGGGGCCAACAGTCTACCGAACTGTAGAACTGATTATTGCTATTTTAATAATACAATTCTTACAATACAGTACAATTAATAATACAATTCTTCCCGAATTGTATTTTCCAAGTGCTTAGCACAGGGCTTTGCAGCCAATAAGCGCTCAATAAATACGACTGAATGAAGGGATTCGCCACCTACAAGGGGCCAACAGTCTACCGAATTGTAGAACTGATTATTGCTACATTAATAATACAATTCTTACAGTACAATACAATTAACAATACAATTCTTGCCGAATTGTATTTTCCAAGCACTTAGCACAGGGCTCTGCAGCCAATAAGCGCTTAATAAATACGACTGAATGAAGGAATTCCCCAACCACAAGGGGCCAACAGTCTACTGAATTGTAGAACTGATTATTGCTACATTAATAATACAATTCTTACAATACAATACAATGCAATTAATAATACAATTCTTGCCGAATTGTATTTTCCTAGCGCTTAGCACAGACCTCTGCAGCCAATAAGCGCTCAATAAATATGACTGAAGGAAGGGATTCCCCACCTACAAGGGGCCAACAGTCTACCGAATTGTAGAACTGATTATTGCTATTTTAATAATACAATTCTTACAATACGATAATAATACAATAATACAATTAATAATACGATTAATAATACAATTCTTCCCGAATTGTATTTTCCAAGTGCTTAGCACAGGGCTCTGCAGCCAATAAGCACTCAATAAATACGACTGAATGAAGGGATTCCCCACCTACAAGGGGCCAACAGTCCACCGAATTGTAGAATTGATTATTGCTATTTTAATAATACAATACAATTAATACGATTCTTGCTGAATTGTACTTTTCAATCACTTAGTACAGTGCTCTGCAGCCAGTAAGTGCTCAATAAATAGGATTGAATGAAGGAATTCCCCACCCACAAGGGGCCAACAGTCTACCGAATTGTAGAACTGATTATTGCTACATTTATAATACAATTCTTACAATACAATACAAAATTAATAATACAATTCTTGCCGAATTGTATTTTCCTAGTGCTTAGCACAGGGCTCTGCAGCCAATAAGCGCTCAATAAATACGACTGAATGAAGGAATTCCCCAACCACAAGGGGCTAGGTCTAAAGGTCTAAAGGTCACGTCTAAAGGTCCTGTCAGCCATCAATCGTTCAATCAATCAAATATTCCGTGCGTCCTGCCTCTGAGAGGATTTGTACATATCTATTCTATTTATTTTATTTTGTTGATGTTTGGTTTTGTTGTCTGTCTCCCCCTTTTAGACTGTGAGCCCACTGTTGGGTAGGGACTGCCTCTAGATGTTGCCAACTTGGACTTCCCAAGCGCTCAGTACAGTGCTCTGCACACAGTAAGCGCTCAATAAATACTATTGATTGATTGATTGATTGATGACTGATTTCCCTGCTCCCCAGGGGCCACTCTGACGTTCACCACGTTTTCACAGCCCCCCCCCCAGCAAAGGAGATGCGGATTCGGGAATTGCGGAGAGTTGACAAGGAAATCTGGAGTTCAGGAAAGGAGAGACCGTTCCGCTCAAATCTTACCTCCATCGTTTCTCCCACTGATCCAAATCTCAGCGCATCCGAAGGCCTGGCTCTTCTTCTGTCATTAAATAGCATTTACTGAGAGTAGGCTGGGTACAGCGCTTAGAACAGTGCCTTGCACATAGTAAGCGCTTAACAAATACCAACATTATTATTATTGTTATTATTCCAGAGCACTGAGCTTGGGGCTTCGGAGAGTGCGGCAACAATCAGAGACGGTCCCTGTCCTCCGGGAACTTACAATAATAATAATGGCATTTATTAAGCACTTACTATGTGCAAAGCCCTGTTCTAAGCGCTGGGGAGGTTACAAGGTGATCAGGTTGTCCCACGGGGGGCTCGCAGGTGTATTCCCCATTTTACAGATGAGTAACTGGGGCCCAGAGAAGTGAAGTGACTTGCCCAAAGTCACACAGCTGACGATCGGCAGAGCCGGGATTTGAACCCATGGCCTCTGACTCCAAAGCCCGGGCTCTTCCCACTGAGCCACGCTGCTTCTCCCAGTGTAATGAAGAAGGGAATTGAAAGGGAATTTGAGGGAAATTGCATGCGTGGATGAGTGAGTGTTTAAATAGGGGGATGTATAAATCAATGAATAATCAGTCAGTCAGCCAATTGTATTTATTGAACGCTTTTTGCGTGCACAGCGTGCGTGCAGAGAAGCAGCGTGGCTCAGTGGAAAGAGCCCGGGCTTGGGAGTCAGAGGTCGTGGGTTCTAATCCCGGCTCCACCGCTTGTCAGCTGTGTGACTTTGGCCAAGTCACTTAACTTTTCTGGGCCTCGGTTACCTCATCTGGAAAAGGGGGATGAAGACTGTGAGCCCCGCGTGGGACAACCTGATTACCTTGCATCTGCCCCAGCGCTTAGAACAGGGCTTGGTACGTAGTAAGTGCTTACCAAATGCCATCATTATTATTATTTCTAGACTGTGAGCCTGTTGCTGGGTAGGGACCATTTCTATGGGTTGCCAACTTGTACTTCCCAAGCGCTTAGTACAGAGCTCTGCACACAGTAAGCGCTCAATAAATAAGATTGAAGGAATGAATGAATGATTATTAGAGTGCCTACTAAGCTCTTGGAAGAGTCCAATAAAACTGTTTTGTCATCTCTCTCCCCCTTCTAGACCATGAGCCAGTTGTTGGGTAGGGACTGTCTCTATATGTTGCCGACTTGTACTTCCCAAGCGCTTAGTACAGTGCTCTGCACACAGTAAGCGCTCAATAAATATGATGGAATGAATGAATTCTAGACTGTAAGCCCACTCTTCTAGACTGTGAGCCCACTGTTGGGTAGGGACTGTCTCTATATGTTGCCAACTTGTACTTCCCAAGTGCTTAGTACAGTGCTCTGCACACAGTAAGCCCTCAATAAATACGATTGATTGATTGAACAATCGGAGCAGATGCACTATCAGTGGATGGGCGTGTACAAGTGTGTAGTTGGCACAGAAGTGTTGAGGTAGTAATAATAGTAATAAGCGGCATTTTTAATGGTACTTGTTAAGTGCTTACTACGTGTCAGGTGCTGTTCTAAGCACTGGGGAAAATACAAGACGATCAGGTTGGACAAGTCTCTGTCCCTCACGGGGCTCCCAGTCTCAATCCCCATTTTGCAGATGAGGTAACTGAGGCCCAGAGAAGTCAAGTGATTTGCCCAAGGTCACGCAGCAGACAAGTGGCAGAGCCGGGATTAGAACCCAGGTCCTTCTGGCGCTCAGGCCTGCGCTCTAGTCCATTAGGCCTCATCAATCAATCAATCAATCGTATTTATTGAGCGCTTACTGTGTGCAGAGCACTGTACTAAGCGCTTGGGAAGTCCAAGTTAGCAACATCTAGAGACGGTCCCTACCCAACAGTGGGCTCGCAGTCTAAAAGGGGGAGACAGAGAACAAAACCAAACATACAGTCCCTGTCCCACGTGGGGCTCACACGTGGGGTAGGGAGGAGGATTTAATCCCCATTTGACAGATGAGGTAACTGAGAGAAGTCAAGTGAAGTGGTGTGACCTTGAGCGAGTCACTGAACTTCTCCGGGCCTCAGTTACCTCATCTGTTAAAAATTGGGATTTAAGACTGGGAGCCCCATGTGGGACATGGACGGTGTCCAAACTGATTACCTTGTATCTCCCTCTGTCTTAGAACAGCGTCTGGCACATAGCTGGTGCTCAAGAAATACCATAAAAAAAAATGGCAGAGCTGGAATTGGAACCCAGGCCCTCCGACTCCCAAGCCTGGGCTCTTTCCACAGCTAGAGATCGGATTTGGGGAGAAAAAATCCCAGCCATCATCTCGTCTCTTTTCTCTCTCCTCCAGGGTCATTCAGTTCTCTGCGTTCGGCGTCCTGGGAAAATAGTCAGCCATTGTGGAGAGCAGCAATTCAGCCCATCACTTATACTTGGAAGCCAGAAACACATAGAGTTGATTAATAAAGTGCCTGGTTTACATAGATTTTATTATTATTGAGCATAAAATGGCTTATATTACAAGCAAGGGGGGAAATTACTAACTAATTAGCCGGCGAAGATCACGTCTAATGGAATATAGAAATCTGGGGATTCCGCAAACCTTAAGGGTCTGATTCATTAAACAGGCACATATGTGGTCTTTATGCTGAAGTAGGAAATTTTCATGTTCAACTCAAGGTCAAATGCTACGTTCCGAGCTTTCTCCGATCCAACACCTTGATGCTCAAATTCCTAAACTCTTAGGAAAGTCAGTTCAAATAGGAGACGGATTCCTGGCTTTGGAAAGAGACTTAAGCTCAACCAGGAAGGGGGGAAGAGAAAGCGGGGGCCGTGGAGTGAGTGAGGGAGACAGAAAGAGAGAGAGAAAAGCAGCGTGGCCCGATGGACCTCTGTCCATCAAGGGCTTGGGAGTCAGAATCTTCACCCCAGCTCCTCCACTTGTTTGCTGGGTGACCTTAGGCAAGTCACTTAACCTCTCTGGGCCTCAATGACCTCATCTGTAAACTGGGGATTAAGACTATGAGCCCCATGGGGGGCATGGACTTTGTCCAACCTGGTTAGCTTGTAATAAATAATAAGAATGATCAATCAATCAATCAATCATATTTATTGAGCGCTTACTGTGTGCAGAGCACTGTACTAATCAATCAATCGTATTTATTGAGCGCTTACTGTGTGCAGAGCACTGTACTAATCAATCAATCGTATTTATTGAGCGCTTACTGTGTGCAGAGCACTGTACTAAGCGCTTGGGAAGTACAAATTGGCAACATATAGAGACAGTCCCTACCCAACAGTGGGCTCACAGTCTAAAAGGGGGAGACAGAAAACGAAACCAAACATACTAACAAAATAAAATAAATAGAATAGATATGTACAAGTAAAATGAACTAGAGTAATAAATATGTGCAAACATATATACATATAATGATATATACATATAATGATGACATTTGATAAGCGTGTGCGAAGCACTGTTCTAAGCGCTGGGGGGGATACAAGGTGATCAGGTTGACCCACGTGGGGCTCACAGTCTTCATCCCCATTTTACAGATGAGGGAACTGAGGCTCAGAGAAGTGAAGGGACTTGCCCAAGGTCACACAGCACCTCTGACTCCCAAGCCCGGGCTCTTTCCACTGAGCCACGCTGCTTCTCTACCCCAACGTACCTACCCCAATGCTTAGAACAGTGCTTGGCAGATGATACGCGCTTAATAAATACCTTTTAAAAAAAGAGACACAGAGAGAGAGGTAAAGAGGGGGAGGGAGGAAGAGAAGTGGAAAGCCAGGAGGAGGAGGAAAAAAGAAAAAGATTATCTCCAGTATATTATCAACTTCAAGAAAAAAAGATAAAGATTATCTCCAGTATATTATCAACTTCAACTGCACATATGTATATGCAGTCCTGTGCCTAAGGAGTCTATTGTGCAGTTTCTCCTACAAACCTGTAGACCGCTTTAACCCTTGTTAAGGGAATGGTTTCTTTCAACGGAGAAGATTGCTCAAACCACGCAAACACATCGCTCTCAGATTCCAGTTCGGTTTTGAAATAGCCCCATAAATGATGCCAAGCGTCACAATAAGCTATCAGGCCCACACAGGCACCGATTCTAGGGGAAAACGCTAAAACCCCCAAACGCCAAAGTCTCCCTACGGGTTTCATAAAATCTACGTTTCCATTCATTCAATTGTATTTATTGAGCGCTTACAGTGTGCAGAGCACTGGACTAAGCGCTTGGGAAATACAAGTTGGCAACATATAGAGACAGTCCCTACCCAACAGTGGGCTCACAGAGGTGAGCCCTGGGCATTTCGAGGCTGTAAATGTCAAAACCTGTCTCGTTTGCCAACTTGTACTTCCCAAGCGCTTAGTACAGTGCTCTGCACACAGTAAGCGCTCAATAAATACGATTGATTGATTGATTGATTGATTTCCCCCAGGTTCTCCCCGGATCTTTTCACTGCCTCCTTTTTCCTCCTCAGCTCATCAATTGAGAGTATTTATTGAGCGCTTATTGTGTGCAGAGCACTGCACTAAATATTTGGGAGAGGACAGCACAACACTATAACAGACAGCTTCCCTGTCCACAAAGAGCTTGTAGTCTAAAGGGGGAGACTGACATTAAGTAACAGAAATAAATAAAATGACAGATCCGGATGTAAGTGCTGTGAGGCTGGGAGGAGGGATGAATAAAAGGGAGCAAGTCAGGGTGACAGTGGGAGAAGAGGAAAGGAGGGGCTTAGTCAGGGAAGGCCTCTTGGAGGAAGGGGGCCTTCAGTAAGGTTTTGGTGGGGTGGGGGGAGTCACTGTCAGTCAGATTTTGAGGAGGGAGGGCGTTTCAGGTGCTGGGCCGGGGGTCAGCGGCGAGATGGACGAGATGAAGGGGCACTAGAGGTGGGCATTAGAGGAGCATTAGAAATGTGCGAGATGGTTTTCCTGAGGACAGACCCCCCACCCACCCCCAAAACAACCCCAGGTGCAAGGAGGGCAGAGCCTTGTCCCTGGATGCAGAGGTTTGAGGAGCTGCACTGGGGCTGGAGACTGGGCAGACAGGGGGGCAGGGGGGGCAGAGAGGAAGGGGGGCAGGAGGGCAGAGGGGCAGGGTGGCAGGGGGAAGAGGGGCAGAGGGGAAGAGGGGCAGGGGGGCAGAGAGGAAGAGGGGCAGGGGGCAGAGGGGCAGAGGAGAAGAAGGGAAGGGGGCAGAGAGAGAGGCAGGGGGAAGAGAGGAAGAGGGGTAGGGGAGCAGAAGGGCAGAGGGGTAGAGGGGTGGGGGGAAGAGGGCCAGAGGGGAAGAGGGGCAGAGGGGTGGGGGAAGAGGGGCAGAGGGGAAGAGGGGCAGAGGGGTGGGGGAAGAGGGGCAGAGGGGAAGAGGGGCGGGGGCAGAGGGGAAGAGGGGCGGGGGCAGAGAGGAAGAGGGGCTGGGGAAAGGGGGGCATAGGGTCAGAGGGGAAGAGGGGCGGGGGGCAGAGGGGAAGAGGGGAAGAGGGGCACAGGGGCAGGGGGGCAGAGATGAAGAGGGGCAGGGGGGCAGAGATGAAGAGGGGCAGGGGGACAGAGGGGAAGAGGGGCAGAGGGGAAGAGGGGAAGAGGGGCAGGGGGAAAGAGGGGAAGAGGGGCAGGGGGGCAGAGGGGAAATGGGGCAGGGGGAAATCAATCAATCAACCGTATTTATTGAGTGCTTACTGTGTGCAGAGCACTGTACTAAGTACAAGCCGGCAACATACAGAGGCAGTCCCTACCCAACAGTGGGCTCCCAGTCTAGAAGGGGGAGACAGAGAACGAAACCAAACACACTCACAAAATAAAATAAATAGAATAGATAGGTACAAGTAAAATAAATAAATAAATAAATAGAGTAATAAGTAAAATAAATAGAGTAATATAAACAGAGTAATAGTAAATAAATAGAGTAATATAAATAGAGTAATAATAAATAAATAGAGTAATAATAATAATAATGGAAAGAGGGGAAGAGCGGCAGGGGGAAAGGGGGCAGGGGGGCAGAGGGGCAGAGGGGAAGAGGGGCAGGGGGAAAGAGGGGCACAGGGGCACAGGGGCACAGGGGCACAGGGCAGAGAGGCAGGGGGGCAGAGGGAAAGAGGGGAAGAGGGGCACAGGGGCACAGGGCAGAGAGGCAGGGGGGCAGAGGGGAAGAGGGGAAGGGGGGCAGAAGGAGAGGGGATGAGAGGAAGGGGGCAGAGGAGAAGAGGGGCAGGGGGAAAGAGGAGAAGAGGGGCAGGGGGAAAGAGGGGAAGAGGGGCGGGGGGCAGAGGGGCAGGGGGAAAGAGGGGAAGAGGGGCAGGGGGAAAGAGGGGAAGAGGGGCAGGGGGAAAGAGGAGAAGAGGGGCAGGGGGAAAGAGGGGAAGAGGGGCAGGGGGAAAGAGGGGAAGAGGGGAAGAGGGGCAGGGGGAAAGAGGGGAAGAGGGGCAGGGGGAAAGAGGGGAAGAGGGGCAGGGGGAAAGAGGGGAAGAGGGGCAGGGGGAAAGAGGAGAAGAGGGGCAGGGGGAAAGAGGGGAAGAGGGGCAGGGGGGCAGAGGGGCAGGGGGACAGGGGGAAAGAGGGGAAGAGGGGCAGGGGGGCAGAGGGGAAGAGGGGAAGGGGGGCAGAAGGAGAGGGGATGAGAGGAAGGGGGCAGAGGAGAAGAGGGGCAGGGGGAAAGAGGAGAAGAGGGGCAGGGGGAAAGAGGGGAAGAGGGGCAGGGGGAAAGAGGGGAAGAGGGGCAGGGGGAAAGAGGAGAAGAGGGGCAGGGGGAAAGAGGAGAAGAGGGGCAGGGGGAAAGAGGGGAAGAGGGGCGGGGGGCAGAGGGGCAGGGGGAAAGAGGGGAAGAGGGGCAGGGGGGCAGAGGGACAGGAGGCGAGGAGGAAACGGGTCCTGGGCCTGGGCCCGGGGCTCGGCTCGGCTCGGCTCGGCTCGGCATGGTGGCACTGCCCTCTGGCGGACGCCTATGGGCGGCGCAGCCCGCCCGCCGGGAAACAAAGGGGAAACGGCGGGCCGCGCTCCTCCGCGACCCCTGGTGGCCGCCGCGGCCACTGCTGCCTTTCCTCCACGGCGGCGGCGACTCCGTAGACGACGGGGGCCCGACGCCCTCGGGGCCCAACAGCTTCCCCCGGACAGCCGGGACCGGGACAACTACTTCACTCCAGCCTCCAGGGCTCCGCTGGCATCAGACATTGCATTTCTGTCGTTTAGTCATCACTCGTCCACTACTTTCCGGCCGTCATTTATTTCATTACGTTGTGTTATTCGTTTATCATTTGATTTGATTGTTGATCTCTTATTTAGGCGTAGGTTCGTTTACCATTCTATTTTCATTATCTACCAATCGCCTTACGTGCGTCGTTCATTCATTTTTGTATCCATTCATTTTATTTGTATTGTTTATCTACTGTTCTGTGTGCATGATTTACTCCTTTCTTTTTTTATTATTGAGTGACTGATTTAAATGATCCCTCTATTGTTTTGTGTGCGTTCGTTACCTGTTTATTTTTGTATCGTTTATTTCATTTTTATTATCTATTGTTTACGCGTATGGTTTACTTATTTATTTTTGTATTATTTAGTTTATTTTTTTTATAATCTATTGTTTACGCGTATGGTTCGCTTATTTATTTTTGTATTATTTAGTTTATCTTTACTCTTGATCTATGTGTATGGCTATTGTTTTATGTGAATTCCTTACCTGTTTATTTTTGTATCGTTTATTTATTTCATTTTCATTATCTATTGTTTATGCATATGGCTTATTTATTTTTATTTTATTTAGTTTATCTCTACTCTTGATCTATGTGTATGATTTACTTATTTATTTTTGAATCATCTATTCGTTTTATTTCTATATTTATCTGTTGTTTTATGTGTAGCATCTACTTCGTTATTTTTGTATTATTTGTTTATTTTATTTTTATTATTTATCTGTTGTCTGGTGTGTATCATTTACTTTTTTGTGTTATTTATTTATTTTATTTTTTATGTATCTGTTATTTTCTGTGTATTATTTACTTATTTATTTTTAATAATGATAATAATGATAATAATAATAATGACACTTATTAAGCGCTTACTATGTGCAAAGCACTGTTCTAAGCGCTGGGGAGGTTACAAGGAGATCAGGTTGTCCCACGGGGAGCTCACAGTATTAATCCCCATTTTACAGATGAGGAAACTGAGGCACAGAGAAGTGAAATGACTTTCCCAGAGTCACACAGCTGACAATTGACGGAGCCGGGTTTAGAACCCATGACCTCTGACTCCAAAGCCCGTGCTCTTTCCACTGAACCATGCACATAATTTTTGTATTATTTATTTTATTTGTATTATTTATCTATCGTCTTGTGTGTATTATTTACTTATTTATTTTGTGTTGTTTATTTATTTTATTTTTAGTATGTATCTATTATTTTCTGTGTATTTATTTATTCATTTTTGTATTCATTTTATTTTTATTATTTATCTATTGTCTTGTGTGTATTATTTACTTTTATTTATTTTTGTGTGATTTATTTATTTTATTTTTATTATGTATCTACGTATGTATTATGTATGTATTATTTTCTGTGTATTATTCACTTATTTATTTTTGTATTATTCATTTATTTTATGTTTATCATTTACCTGTTATTTTATGTGTTATTTATTTATGCATTATTTATTTATTTTATTATTTTTCTATTGTTTTATGTTATTGATTTATTTTTGTATCATTTATTTACTATTTTAGGTGATAATTTGCCTATTACTTTGTGTTATTTATTAATTATTTTACTTCTATTCTTCATTTATTTCGTTATTTGTGCATTTTGTTTTATTTGCATTGATTATTTGTTAATGTACTTTTTTATACAGTATTTTATTATTTTATGCATAATAATTATGTATTTTTCATTTCTATTATGTATTCAACTTCTTATTGCATTTTCATTCATTATTCATTTGTTTTATTTTACATGTCTTCATTATTCATGAACTTTATTTTATTGATTTTTTTTATTTCATTTTTTTCCGTTCATTACGGATTTATTTCATTTATCATTCATGAATTTTATTTTATCCATTTTTATTTTTTTGCATCAGTTATGCATTGCTGTCCTTTATTATTCTTCACTTTTGTTTGCTACTGACTTCATTTTATTTATGTATTATTTATTTTATTTGACTTATTACTTCTTTTATATTATTTAATATCCACTGTATTTTTATTATTTGGTTTCAGTTATTATTTACCATTTAGTCTATTTCATTTATCATTTATTTACATTTTTTTTATGGTTTGTTTAAGGGCTGACTATGTGCCAGTCACTGAGCTAGGCGCTGAGGTGGATACAAGCTCAGCAGGTTGGACACAGTCCCCGTCCCACGTGGGGCTCACGGTCTCCATCCCCATTTTCCAGATGAGGGAACTGAGGCACAGAGAAGTGAAGTGGCTTGCCCAAGGTCACACAGGAAACAAGAGGAGGAGCCGGGATTAGAACCCAGGCCCGTCTGAATCCCAGGCCTGGTTTTTATCTGCTAGGCCTTGCTGCTTCTTTATACGTGGACTTTTGAACCAGAAGAATATCCAACGGCAAATGAAAATTAAACTCCTGAAACCTTAAATCGGTAGGTGTCGTATCCACCTCGGCCACTTCTCAGCTGTGTGACTTTGGGCGGGCCACTGCACTTCTCTGGGCCTCAGTTCCCTCATCTGGAAAATGGGGATGAAGACTGGGAGCCCCCCCGTGGGACAACCTGATTGCCTTGTAACCTCCCCAGCGCTTAGAACGGTGCTTTGCACGTAGTAAGCGCTTAACAAATGCCATCGTTATTATTAAGCACTTAGTACAGTGCTCTGCACACAGTAAGTGCTCAATAAATACGATTGAATGAATGAATTAATAATAAGGCTGGCATTTATTAATGACAGAATCAGCGTGGCTTCAGTGGAAAGAGCCTGGGCTTTGGAGTCAGAGGTAGTGGGTTCTAATCCCGGCTCCACCATCATCAATCGTATTTATTGAGCGCTTACTATGTGCAGAGCACTGTACTAAGCGCTTGGGAAGTACAAATTGGCAACATATAGAGACAGTCCCTACCCAACAGTGGGCTCACAGTCTAACTTGACAGCTGTGGGACTTCGGGCAAGTCACTTCACTTTTCTGGGCCTCAGTTCCCTCATCTGGAAAATGGGGATTAAGACTGTGAGCCCCACAGGGGACAACTTGATTACCTTGTATCTACCCCAGCGCTTAGAACAGTGCTTTGCACATAGTAAGCGCTTAATAAATGCTATTATTATTATCAACTCAAGAGAAGCAGTGTGGCCTAGTGGGTAGACCCCGGGCCTGGGAGTCAGAGGTCGTGGGTTCTAATCCCGGTGCCACCACTCCTCTGCTGTGTGACCTTGGGCAAGTCACTCCTCTGTGCCTCACTTACCTGGAAAATGGGGATGAAGACTGTGAGCCCCACCTGGGACAACCTGATGACCTTGTATCTACCCCAGCGCTTAGAACAGTGCTTGGTACATAGTAAGCGCTTAACAAATACCAATATTATCATTATTATTATTACCTGGGTTCTCATCCCAGCTCCACCTCCGGTCTACCATGTGACCTGGGGCAAGTCACTTAACTTCTCTGGACCTCAGTGACCTCCTCTGTAAAATGGGAATGAAGACTGTGAGCCCCAAGTGGGTCAGGGACTGTGTCCAACCTGATTATCTCGTATCAACCCCAGCGCTTAGAACAGTGCCTGGAACATAATAAGCGCTTAAAGTCCATAGGAGAAAAAAAAAGCAACAGCTACCTCCCTCCTATTTAGACTGTGAGCCTCACGGGGGGTCTGATTCACTTGCATCTATCCCCATTTTACAGATGAGGTCACTGAGGCACAGAGAAGTTAAGTGACTTGCCCAAGGTCACCCAGCAGACAAGTGGCGGAGCTGGGATTAGAACCCAGAAATAAGGTAATCATCATCATCATCATCGTCAATCGTATTTATTGAGCGCTTACTGTGTGCAGAGCACTGTACTAAGCCCTTGGGAAGTACAAGTTGGTAACATATAGAGACGGTCCCTACCCAGCAGTGGGCTCACAGTCTAAAAGGGGGAGACAGAGAACAAAACCAAACATACTAACAAAATAAAATCAATAAAAAAGCTAATCCATCAATCCCATCTCCATGATCACAAGGGGCCTGATGAATCTCTTGAGCACACCTGTCGCCCTATCCAGAGGAGGGGACGGAAACGATTTATTCTGGGTGTTTGACTGAACTCCCGATATGTCATTTGCCTGTCGTTAAACGGTTTGCGTAGCGACGGAGCCAGGGTGTCTGAAATCTGCATTTTCCTGTATTCTCTGGAGCTCCCATCACTCACAAACCGAGGAGGGGGAAATCAAAAGCCCTTTCCTCGTGATGGCCGTCGTTTCCGTTTGCCGACAAAGCCGGGTGGCTTTGGCCCTTCCCCGGGTTTATGGACAGACAGTATTAGGGAGGTGGCCGAAACAGCAGTTTGGGACTCCAGAGGGCTGGCACACAAGGAATTTCCTGCTTCTGAGATCGACCATCAATAATAAAGGAACCGGTAGTCAAGAAATAGAAATCCCCCGAAGATTAACGTTAGGGAGATCTGCTCTGAAGAGCCTGGAAAAGGTCATGAAATATGCCGCTGTAATAACAGCCACAATAATACAAATTGTCAATTCTGCGGTGTCTCCGGTGACGACCTGTGGATCCGAAAGCTGGACGGTGAAAAAACTGGACAGAAAGAACCCCGATTCTTTCGAAACGTGGTGTTGGAGAAGGCTTTGGCGAACACCGCGGGCTGCCCGAAAACCAAACAAATGGGTTTGGGAGCAGATTAAGCTAATGTGGTCTTTGGAAGGCCAGACGACTCGACTTAGATTAGTAGATTTTGGACAAATCAGCGGGAGAGGTGATTCTCGGGAGAAGACACTAATGTTGCTAGGAAAAGTCCAGGAAAAACGTGAAAGAGGAGGAACGGCGGCTAGATGGGTAGAAACCATAACGACGATAACGGAAGAACCATTAGCAAGGTCATGGATTACGAGCAGAAGTCAGGACGTTCTGGAGAAAATAAATCCAGAGAGTCACTATGAATCGGTAAAGACTTGACGGCATTTGATAATAATAACGCCCAGGAGGACGTCCTTAATCTGTGAATTCTGTGCTATGGGAAAATGTAAATTGTCAGGCGCCCCGAAGAGAACTACTGAAGACCGCTTTTCTCAGGTGGTGAAAAGACTCCTGACGTTTTCCGGCTGCGAAGGGAGGCTACCAAAGGGATGGCTTCGTTAAGAGGAGGGAGAGTGATCTAGTGGAAAACGCGGCTGCATCTTAGTCCCGGCTCTGCCCTTGGCCTGCTGTGCAGCCTCTGCTAAGTCATTTAAACTCTCTGGGCCTCAGTTTCCCCATCTGCAAAATAGGGATAACAATATTTGGACAATTAGGCCTGGAACGCCCTCCCTCCTCATATCTGACAGGCAATGGCTCTCCCCACCCCTTCAAAGCCTTATTAATAATAACGATGATGATGGCATTTGTTAAGCGCTTACTATGGGCCAAGCAATGTTCTAAGCACTGGGGGGGATACAAGGTAATCAGATTGTTCCACATAATAATAATGATGATGGCATTTATTCAACGCTTACCATGTGCAAAGCACTGTTCTAAGCTCTGGGGAGGATACAAGGTGATCAGGTTGTCCCACGAGGGGCTCACAGTCTTCATCCCCATTTTACAGATGAGGGAACTGAGGCCCAGAGAAGTGAAGTGACTTGCCCAAAGTCACACAGCTGACAATTGGCGGAGCCGGGATTTGAACCCGTGACCTCTGACTCCAAAGCCCGGGCTCTTTCCACTGAGCCACGCTGCTTCACATGGGGCTCACAGTCTTCATTCCCATTTTCCAGATGAGGAAACTGAGGCCCAGAGTAGTGAAGTGACTTGCCCGAAGTCACACAGCTGGCAAGTGGCGGAGCCAGGATTAGAACCCATGACCTTTGACTCCCAAGCCCATGCTCTTTCCACTGAGCCACACTGCTTCTATGAAGGCCCATCTCGTCCCAGAGTCTAGAGAAGCAGCGTGGCTCAGTGGAAAGAGCCCGGGCTTTAGAGTCAGAGGTCATGGGTTCTAATCCCAGCTCCACCAACTGTCAGCTGTGTGACTTTGGGCAAGTCACTTCACTTCTCTGGGCCTCAGTTACCTCATCTGGACCCACTGTTGGGTAGGGACTGTCTCTATATGTTGCCAATTTGTACTTCCCAAGCGCTTAGTACAGTGCTCTGCACACAGTAAGCGCTCAATACATACGATTGATGATGGTGATGATGAAAATGGGGGTGAAGACTGTGAGCCCCCCGTGGGACAACCTGATCACCTTGTATCCTCCCCTGTGCTTAGAACAGTGCTTTGCACACAGTAAGCGCTTAATAAATGTCATTATTATTATTATTCCCTGATTGTGCCCTCTTTTCCTCTTCTCCCGCTCCCTTTCTTCATCCCCCCCCCCCCCCCATCCCCACACCACTTTTGTCCAGATCGGTCATTTATTCATTTATTAGTGTCCATCTCCCCTCCCTAGACTATAAGCTCATAGGGAGTGGCGAACATGTCAGTGTATTATTCTATTGTCCTATCCCAAGCGCTTAGTACAGTGCTCTACACACAGTATGCGCTCAATAAATATGACTGAATGAACGAATGAATGAGCGAGGAGATCTGATTAAAATGGACCCATTCATTCGAGATGGGGGAAAGGTTCTCGGCCTCCTGGCAGATTCAGTCTCCAGCCCCACCCCTTCCCCTCTGTGTCCCGGCTCCAGGTTCGAAATGCGCTTTTTCCCCAACCTGGTCGGGACTAGCAGAGACCGTCCCCTGTTTCCAATTAGCCGGGCTCATCCAGGGGCTTGTGGAGGTCTTCTTGCACATCAAATAGCTCTTAAAGAACAACATTTTGATGAATTAAGTGTAAATGAATCAGAAACATGTGGGTTGAGTTTCCACGTAGAAATAGACACACTAAAAAATTGAGGGAAATTCGGCTTGGCACAACGCATTCTGGATTTTTCTGATCCCCCTGCAAAAGTTTGCAGAAATACCCTGGGCCTTTTGGCCAAACCCAAGTCACCGCTGACTTCTCCCCTGTCGAATTTTAATTGAGTAATGGGCACACACACGTATATGGATTCAGAAATGTGTGCGAACATGGCCAGATTTCGGTGTAGGGTGGTCTACAGTTGGAGGTTGCGACGCGGGGGGAGATCTGGAGGCAGAGGTCACAGCTAGGTCACCTAGAAACAGAGGTCACAGCTGGGCGATCGAAAAGAAGCAGTGTGACTCAGTGGAAAAGAGCCCGGGCTTTGGAGTCAGAGGTCATGGGTTCAAATCCCAGCTCCGCCAATTGTCAGCTGCGTGACTTTGGCCAAGTCACTTCACTTCTCTGGGCCTCAGTTCCCTCATCTGCAAAATGGGGATTAAGACTGTGAGCCCCCTGCGGGACAACCTGATCACCTTGGAACCTCCCCAGCGCTTAGAACAGTGCTTTGCACATAGTAAGCGCTTAATAAATGCCATCAATGAGTTCTTTCTACTAGGCCACGCTGCATCTGATGGTATTTATTGAGTGATTACCAAATGAAGCAGCGTGGCTCAGTGGAAAGAGCCCGGGCTTTGGAGTCAGAGGTCATGGGTTCAAATCCCGGCTCTGCCAATTGTCAGCTGTGTGACTTTGTGATGTAAGAGATGTGATGTACCTGTTTATATGTATATATGCTTATACATATTTATTTATTTATTTTACTTGTACATATCTATTCTATTTATTTTGTTAGTATGTTTGGTTTTGTTCTCTGTCTCCCCCTTTTAGACTGTGAGCCCACTGTTGGGTAGGGACTGTCTTTATAGGTTGCCAACTTGGACTTCCCAAGCGCTTAGTACAGTGCTCTGCACACAGTAAGCGCTCAATAAATACGATTGATTGATTGACGTGGTGGGTCTCATTCATTCGATCGTATTTGTTAAACGCTTCCTGCGTGCAGAGCACTGACCTAAGCACTTAAGAAAGTATAATACAGCAATAAAGAGTGACAATCCCTGCCCACAGTGAGCTCACAGTCTGGGGGGCGGGGGGACAGACAGTGATACAATCAACAGACGTCGATAAAAATAAATGTAAAATTATAGATATGTACATAAATGCTG
Source organism: Tachyglossus aculeatus (assembly GCF_015852505.1). NCBI lineage: Eukaryota > Metazoa > Chordata > Mammalia > Monotremata > Tachyglossidae > Tachyglossus > Tachyglossus aculeatus. Next base: position 5,203,104 of record NC_052072.1, read on the forward strand.
TGGGACAGGAGGAGGGAGGGAGAGCATTTTCCTGCCCTAAATGACAAACCTGAGGTTTTGGAAGTTGAATGTCTTTCAGAGGACTCCGAATATCTGCTTTTGCAGTTCTGAGTTCAAATCTGGGAGGTTTTCCATATAAGCATTTCAGGTAATCAATGCCCATCCTGAGTGGAACAGGCTAAGTTCAAGAAATAAACTTCTCCCGGTTTGCTGAAGTGTAGCATCCTTTTTGCAATATAGCTAGATAGGGCAGTCTCCCCCCTTCCAGACTGTGAGCCCGTTGTTGGATAGGGATTTTCTCTATTTGTTGCTGAATTGTACTTTCTAAGCGCTTACTACAGTGCTCTGCACACCGTAAGCACTTGATAAATGCAATTGAATGAATGAATATTGAGTACTTATTATGTGGAGAGACCTATACTAAGTGCTTGGGAGAGAACAATATATTGCTCCGCCACTTGTCAGCTGTGTGACTTTGGCCAAGTCACTTCACTTCTCTGGGCCTCAGTTACCTCATCTGTAAAAGTCACACAGCTGACAAGCGGCTGTTGCCAACTTGTACTTCCCAAGCGCTTAGTACGGTGATCTGCACACAGTAAGCGCTCAATAAGTATGATTGAATGAATATAACAGAAACATGCCCTGCCCACAGCAGCCTTACATTCTAAGGAGGAACTTACAGGGAAACTGTCCAGATGTGCTTCTTTAAGTAAGATGGTCAGAGACCACGTTTTTTTCTTTCTCTTGTCTTGTCTTACGCCGTCATTTCCAACCCATAGCGACGCCACAGACGCACCTCTCCCAGAACGCCCCACCTCCATCTGCAATCGTTCTGGTAGTGGATCTGGAGAGTTTTCTTGGGAAAAATCCAGAGGTGGTCCACCATCGCCTTCTTCCGTGCAGTAAACTCGAGTCTCCGCCCTCAACTCTCTCCCGAACTGCTGCTGGCCAGCACGGGGGAGTTTTGACTTGTAGCAGATGGTCTGCCACTCACTAGCCACTGCCCAAGCTAGGCATGGAATGGGTAGGCCTCGGCTTCACTCTCCCTCCCATAGCCAAGGCAGGTGGAGGACTGGAAGCTCTCCAGGGGCAACCCTGAGAGGGGTTTCCTTTTCTGCCTGCTCGCAAACACTCAATACACTACAGCGTGCAAAATAGTTACCCTATAAAGTGAACTATGCACAACAGATGCCTGGCACAGGGCATTGTGCATAGCGGGCACTCAAAATGGCATGTTACAGTAGAAACCTGCTTCTCTGGGCCTCAGTTTCCTCATCTGTAAAATGGGGATTGACACTGTAAGCCCAGCGTGGGACAGGGACTGTGCCCAACCCGATTTGCATGTATCCGCCCCATGCCTAGTACAGTGCCTGGCAGCAGCACTAGAGAAGCAGCGTGGCTCAGTGGAAAGAGCCCGGGCTTTGGAGTCAGAGGTCATGGGTTCAAATCCCGGCTCCACCAATTGTCAGCTGTGTGACTTTGGCCAAGTCACTTCACTTCTCTGGGCCTCAGTGACTTCATCTGTAAAAGTCACACAGCTGATATGCAGCTGAGCAGGGATTAGAACCCATGACCTCTAACTCCCAAGCCCGGGCTCTTTCCACTGAGCCACGCTGCTTCTCTAACCTTTGACCCCGGCCCAGTAGCCCAAGGTAGCCCCAAGCTAAAACTGGTCGCTTCTACTCCCTCCGTCTCACAGGCTGAAGGATCCCAGACTGAGGAGATCAATAAGTTGTAGAGGGTGGAGACTCAGGTTTACTGCGTGGAGCCCAGCCTAAGGAGATCAATAAGTTGTAGAGGGTGGAGACTCAAGTTTACCGCACGGAAAAAGGCGATGGTAAACCGCTTCCGGATTTTTCCCGAGAAAACTCTATGGATCCATCACCGGAACAATGGCAGGTGGAGGCGGGGCGTTCTGGGAGAGATGTTCCCATGGCATCGCTATGGGTCGGAGAAGACTCAATAGCATAAGACAAGACAAATAATAATTATGGTATTCGTTAAGCACCTACTATGTGTCAAGCACTTTTCTAAGCAGTGGGGTAGATATAAGGTAGTTGGGTTGTCCCACGTGGGGCTCACAGTCTTCATCCCCATTTTACAGATGAGGTCACTGAGGCACAGAGAATTGAAGTGGCTTGCCCAAGGTCACACAGCAGACAAGTGTGACCCACATCCTCTGACTCCCAAGTCTGTACTCTTTCCACTAAGCCACGCTGCATCTCACAATAAGTAATGATGATGATGGCATATATTAAGCACTTACTATGTGCAAAGCACTGTTCTAAGCGCTGGGGAGTTTACAAGGTGATCAGGTTGTCCCACATGGGGCTCACAGGCTTAATCCCCACTTGACAGATGAGGTAACTGAGGCCCAGAGAAGTGAAATGACTTGCCCAAAGTCACACGGCTGACAACTGGTGGAGCGAGGATTAGAACCCATGACCTCTGGCTCCCAAGCCCGGGCTCTTTCCACTGAGCCACGCTGCTTCTCCCCCCACCAGCACTTAGAACAGTGCTTCGCACATAGTAAGTGCTTCACAAATGCCATCATCATCATCATTATTATTATTATTACAATGCTTAGTCCAGAGAATTTTTATCATGTGGTATTTATGAAGTGCCTACTATGCAAGCGTTGTATGAAGTGTTGGAGTAGCTACAGAAAATCAGGTCAGACGCAGTCCCGTCAGACACAGTCCCTGTCCCATGTGGAGCTCACAGTATAAGGGTGAGGGAGAACAGGTATTCAATCTCCATTTCACAGATGAGAAAGTTAAGGCCCAGAGACATCAAGTGTCTTGTCCCAGCTCACACAGCAGGCAAGTGGCAGAGCTGTGGCTCAGCGGAAAGAGCCCGGGCTTGGGAGTCAGAGGTCATGGGTTTGAATCCCAGATCCACCACTTGTCAGCTGTGTGACCTTGGGCAAGCCACTTCACTTCTCTGAGCCTCAGTTCCCTCATCAGTAAAATGGGGATGAAGACTGTGAGCCCCACGTGGGACAACCTGATCACCTCGTATCCCCTCAGCGCTTAGAACAGTGCTTTGCACATCGTAAGCGCTTAACGAATACCATCATTATTACCCCCTTCTCGACTGTGAGCCCATTGTTGGGTAGGGACCGTCTCTATATGTTGCCGACTTGTTCATTCATTTATTCATTCATTCATTCATTCAATCGTATTTATTGAGCGCTTACTGTGTGCAGAGCACTGTACTAAGCGCTTGGGAAGTACAAGTTGGCAACAGATAGAGACAGTCCCTACCCAACAGTGGGCTCACAGTCTAGAAGGAAGAGACGTACTTCCCAAGCACTTAGTCCAGTGCTCTGCACACAGTAAGCGCTCAATAAATACGATCCCTTCAAGGCCCTACTGAGAGCTCCCCTCCTCCAGGAGGCCTTCCCAGACTGAGCTCCCTCCTTCCTCTCCCCCTCCTTCCCCCTCCATCCCCCCCGCCTTACCTCCTTCCCTTCCCCACAGCACCTGTATATATGGATATATGTTTGTACATATTTATTACTCTATTTATTTATTTATTTTACTTCTACATATCTATTCTATTTATTTTATGTTGTTAATATGTTTTGTTTTGTTCTCTGTCTCCCCCTTCTAATAATAATAATAATGATGGCATTTATTAAGCTCTTACTATGTGCAAAGCACTCTTCTAAGCGCTGGGGGGATACAAGGTGATCAGGTTGTCCCACGGGGTGCTCACAGTCAACCCCCATTTTACAGATGAGGGAACTGAGGCCCCGAGAAGTGAAGTGACTTGCCCAAGGTCACACAGCTGACAATTGGCAGAGCCGGCATTTGAACCCACGACCACCGACTTCAAAGCCCATGCTCTTTCGATTGATTGATTGATTACTTAAATTTAATTTAATTAATTATTTTAATTAATGCTATTGATAACTGATTATACTTGATAATCAATGCTGATAACTCATATTATTATTAAGCGCTTACTATGTGCTTACTTAAATTTAATTTAATTGATTATTTTAATTAATGCTATTGATAACTGATTATACTTGATAATCAATGCTGATAACTCATATTATTATTAAGCGCTTACTATGTGCTTATTTAAATTTAATTTAATTGATTATTTTAATTAATGCTATTGATAACTGATTATACTTGATAATCAATGCTGATAACTGATATTTTGAAGCACTTACTATGTGCTTACTTAAATTTATTTTAATTTAATGGATTATTTTAATTAATGCTATTGATAACTGCTTATACTTGATAATCAATGCTGATAACTGATATTATTATTAAGCGCTTACTATATGCTTACTTCTAGACTGTGAGCCCACTGTCGGGTAGGGACCGTCTCTCTATGTTGCCAACTTGGACTTCCCAAGCGCTTAGTCCAGTGTTCCTCACACAGTAAGCGCTCAATAAATACGACTGATTACTTCCCAAGCTTAGTCCAGTGCTCTGCACACAGTAAGCGCTCAATAAATACGATTGAATGAATCTCTCTCCCCCCCTCATCTCCTTTCTCTCTCCTCTCATCAGTTTCTCTGCCCCCTCTCCCTTCTAGACTGTGGGCCCATTGTTGGGTAGGGACTATCTCTATATGTTGCCAATTTGTACTTCCCGAGCGCTTAGTACAGTGCTCTGCACATAGTGAGCGCTCAATAAATACGATTGATGATGATGACCGTCTCTGTTGCCAAATTGTACTTTCCAAGTGCTTAGTCCAGTGCTCTGCACACAGTAAGCGCTCAGTAAATACGATTGAATGAATGAATGAATGAACTGATTGATTGATTGATTGAATGAATGAATGAATAAATGAATGAATTAGAACCAAGGCCCTTCTGACTCTCAGGCCCAGGTTCTATCAATAGTAATAATAATAATAATAATGGCATTTATTAAGCGTTTACTATGTGCAAAGCACTGTTCTAAGCGCTGGGGAGGTTACAAGGTGATCAGGTTGTCCCACGGGGGGCTCACAGTCTTTATCCCCATTTTACAGATGATGGAACTGAGGCCCAGAGAAGTGAAGTGACTTGCCCAAAGTCACACAGCTGACAATTAGCAGATCTGGGATTTGAACCCATGACCTCTGACTCCAAAGCCCGGGCTCTTTTCCACTGAGCCACGCTGCTTCTCTTCAATCAATCAATTGATTGATTGATTCAATTCTAGCCTTTTTTCTCAATTGAATTCAAGTTCCAGCCGCTAAACCCCAGTCCGGTGGTGCTGGCTTCCCCGTGCCCTTGTCCAGCCCCGCTCTTTCCCCCCGGAAAATGGGGGCAGCGGCAGAAGAAGGCCCCCCGCCCCCCAGCCTGGCACTGACTGGGCCTGGCATCTGGTGGCTCTGAGCCGGCGGAGGTTTGCAGCTGGCAGCGGGAGCAGTTGGCAAAGGCCTCCTGTCCAGATGGGCGCTCCGTTCTCCCTAATGTTTATAATACGTCAAAAGAGAATCATCCCGTGTCAAAACAACTCAGCGGAACGTTTTCTCAGCGGCAGCCAAGCGCCAAGTTGGACGGGGCCGAGGGGGCTTGGTTTCAAACGAAGGAGCGCTTGAAGCCCCCCTCGCCCACCTCAGACACGCCGGTTGCCCTGCTCGGGGCCCGCTTGAAATAACCGCTCCAGCCTGGCCTGGTGGCTAGAGTTGAGTCCTGGGAGTCGGAGGATCTGGGTTCTAATTCTGGCTGTGCCTCTTGCCGGCTGGGTGACTTTGCTTCTCTGTGCCTCAGGTTCCTCATCCGTAAAATGGGGGCTGCGGAAGCAGTGTGGCCTAGTGGGCAGAGCGTGGGCAAGGGAGATAGAAGGACCGGGGTTCTAGTCCCGGCTCCGCCACTTGTCCGCCGGGTGAACCTGGATAGGTCGCTTTTCTGGGCCTCGGTGACCGCATCTGGAAAATGGGGATGAAGATTGCGAGCCGCATGAGAAGCAGCGTGGCTCAGTAGAAAGAGCCAGGGCTTTGGAGTCAGAGGTCAGGGGTTCGAATCCCAGCTCCGCCAATTGTCAGCTGTGTGACTTTGGGCCGGCCACTTCACTTCTCTGGGCCTCAGTGACCTCATCTGGAAAATGGGAATGAAGGCCGTGAGCCCCCCGTGGGGCAACCTGATCACCTTTAACCTCCCCAGTGCTTAAACCAGTGCTTTGCACATAGTAAGTGCTTTACAAATGCCATCATCATCATCATCATCATCATGTGGGACAGGGATGGGTCCAACCTAATTATCTTGTATCTACCTAGTGGATAGAGCATAGCCCTGGGAGTCAGAAGGACCTGGGTTCTAATCCCCCATCTGCCACTGTTCATTCATTCATTCAATCGTATTTATTGAGCGCTTCCTGTGTGCCAAGCACTGTACTAAGCACTTGGGAGAGTACACTCTTTAAACAAACAGACACATTCCCTGCCCATAGGGAGCTCACGATCTAGAGCTCCGACCAGTCTGTTGTATGATCTTGGGGCAAGTCACTTCACTTCTCTGGGCCTCAGTTCCCTCATCTGTAGAATGGGGATGAAGACTGTGAGCTGCACGTGGGGCAGGGACTGTGTCCAACCCGATCTGCTTGTATCCACCCCAGCGCTTAGTACAATGCCTGCCACATAATAGGCGGTTATCAAATACCACAATTATAATCATTATTATCGTTATTATCATGCAGTTGATACTGTCTGAGCTTGGGCAGACTGTCGAGAAACGATGGTCCATGGTTCGATAATCCACCCCCAACTAAACTGCTCTGATATTGAATCAAAATCCCAGCAGGAGTTCAGCTTCCGGCAATGTATTCTGCCTTTCCTGCAGAGTCTAGACAGATAATGGTTCGCTGAAATGTGAGGTGAACAAGGGAAGAAGAATTCTTCAAAGTGTTTAATGTTTGTGGGGGGGGGGTCTGTGGGGAGGGGAGAAAGAGAGCACTGCTGGGTCTTGGGATTCATTCATTCATTCATTCAATCGTATTTATTGAGCGCTTACTATGTGCAGAGCACTGTACTAAGCGCTTGGGAAGTACCAGTTGGCAACATATAGAGACGTTCTCTACCCAACAATGGGCTCATGACTTTCCAGAGAGAAAAGCCTCCGGCTACTAAAGGCCCATGAATAGCGAAAGGGTCACATCCTGCCTCTGGTCTAGAAGGCCCTCCCTCCTCAAATCTGACAATCAATCAATCAATCAATCAATCGTATTTATTGAGTGCTTACTGTGTGCACAGCACTGTACTAAGCGCTTGGGAAGTCCAAGTTGGCAACATATAGAGACGGTCCCTACCCAACAGTGGGCTCGCAGTTTAGAAGGGGGAGACAGAGGCCAAAAACAAAACATATTAATAAAATAAAATAGGATAGATATGTACAAGTAAAATAAATAAATAGAGTAATAAATCCGTACAAACATATATACATATATACAGGTGCTGTGGGGAAGGGAAGGAGGTAAGGCGGGGGTAATCAATCAATCAATCAATTGCATTTATCAAGCACTTACTGCCTGCAGAACACTATACTAAGCCCTTGTGAGAATATGCTATAAAAAGTGTAGCGGAGTTAGTAGACACATTTCCTGCCCACAATGAGCTACCATTCTGTAGTAGGGGGCAGACATTTATAGTAATGGATGATTTCCAGATATGATCGTAAGTACTGTGGGGCTGAGGGAGGGGTGAATAAAGATAAGGATGAAAACACTCAGAGGGAAAGTTCAAGACTTAAAGCTCATTATGGGAGGGGAAAGTTTCTTTTAGACTGTGACAATGACTCTCCCCCGCTTCAAATCCTTATTGAAAGCCCATCTCCTCCAAGAAGCCTTCCCTGACTAAGCCCCCTTTCCTCTCTTCCCACTCCCTTCTGTGTCGCCCTGACTTGTTCTCTTTATTCATCCAGCCCCACAGCACTTATGTCCAGATCTGTCATTTATTTATTTGCATTAATGTCCGTCTCCCCCTCTAGACTGTAAGCTCATTGTGGGCAGAGAATGGGTCTGTTATATTGTTATACTGTATGCACATGGTGAGCGCTCAATAAATACGACAGAAAAAATACGATGGAATGATTGAATAAAGGAATTGACGGTCTAATCTGGCTCGAAAGCAGCACGGAAGAGAGGGATTAAAGTAACTTCTCACTACTCTTCCATGCTAACTTCTAGACAAGAACAGACCGTGTCAACCTGATTAACTTGCATCTACTCCAGTTCCGAGTACAGTGCTTAGTACACAGTAAGCGCTTAACAAATAATAATAACAATGATGGTATTTGTTAGGCACTTACTATGTGCCAAGCATTGTTCTAAGCGCTGGGGTATTTATTCATTCATTCAATCATATTTATTGAGCACTTACTGTGTGCAGAGCACTGTACTAAGCACTTTAGGGTAATAATAATAATAATAATAATAATGGCATTTATTAAGCCCTTACTATGTACAAAGCACTGTTCTAAGCCCTGGGGAATTTACAAGGTGATCAGGTTGTCCCACGTGGGGCTCACAGTCTTAATCCCCATTTTACAGAGGAGGTAACTGAGGCCCAGAGAAATGAAGTGACTTGCCCAGAGTCACACAGTTGTCCCACATAAGGCTCACAGTCCTAATACCTGTTTTACAGACGAGGCAACTGAGGCACAGAGAAGTTAAGTGGCTTGCCCAAGGTCACAGAGCGACAAGTGGTGGAGCAGGGATTAGAACCCACATCCTCCGACTCCCAAGCTTGTACTAGGCACTGGGGTGGATACGAACAAATCAGGTTGGACACAGTCCCTGTCCCATGAGAGGCTCACGGTTTCAATCCCCATTTTATTAATAGTAATAATAATAACGATGGTATTTGTTAAGCACTTACTATGTGCCAGGCACTGTACTAAGCACTGGGGTGGATATGAGCAAATCAGGTTGGACACAGTCCCTGTCCCATGTGGGGCTCACAGTTTCAATCCCCATTTTATTAATAGTAATAATAATAATGATGGTATTTGTTAAGCACTTACTATGTGCCGGGCACTGTACTAAGCACTGGGGTGGATATGAGCAAATCAGGTTGGACACAGTCCCTGTCCCATGTGGGGCTCACAGTTTCAATCCCCACTTTATTAATAGTAATAATAATAACAATGGTATTTGTTAAGCACTTACTATGTGCCGGGCACTGTACTAAACACTGGGGAGGATACGAGCAAATCAGGTTGGACACAGTCCCTGTCCCATGTGGGGCTCACAGTTTCAATCCCCACTTTATTAATAGTAATAATAATAACGATGGTATTTGTTAAACACTTACTATGTGGCGGGCACTGTACTAAACACTGGGGTGGATACGAGCAAATCAGGTTGGACACAGTCCCTGCCCCATGTGGGGCTCACAGTTTCAATCCCCACTTTATTAATAGTAATAATAATAACGATGGTATTTGTTAAACACTTACTATAATAATGATGGTATTTGTTAAGCGCTTATGTGCAAAGCACTGTTCTAAGTGCTGGGGGGGGATACAAGGTGATCAGGTTGTCCCACGTGGGGCTCACAGTCTTAATCTCCCTTTTATAATAATAATAATAATAATAATAATAATAATAATAATGGCATTTATTGAGCGCTTACTATGTGCAAAGCACTGTTCTAAGCGCTGGGGAGGTTACAAGGTGATTATGTTGTTCCACGGGGAGCTCACAGGCTTAATCCCCATTTTACAGATGAGGGAACTGAGGCACAGAGAAGTTAAGTGACTTGCCCACAGTCACACAGCTGACAATTGGCGGAGCGGGATTTGAACCCATGACCTCCGACTCCAAAGCCCGTGCTCTTTCCACTGAGCCACGCTTCTTCTCTTTTACAGATGAGGGAACTGAGGCCCAGAGAAGTGAAGTGACTTGCCCAAAGTCACACAGCTGAAATGTGGCAGAGCTGGGATTAGAACCCATGACCTCTGACTCCCAAGCCCATGCTCTTTCCACTGAGCCACACTTACTATGTTCCAGGCACTGTACTAAGCGCCGGGGTGGACACAAGCAAATCAAGTTGGACACAGCCCCTGTCCCACGCGGGGCTCACAGTCTCAATCCCCATTCTACGGATGAGGGAACTGAGGCACAGAGAAGTGATACCATTCCAAATAAAACAAAGGAGCTTATAGTCTAGAGCGGGTATCTTATCCCCATTTTGCAGATGGGCCACTGAGGCCCAGAGAATTGGGCCCATAGGGTAGTAATTAAGCGCTCACTTGGAGTCAGAGGTCGTGGGTTCGCATCCCGGCTCTGCCAATAGTCAGCTGTGTGATTTTGGGCAGGTCACTTAACTTCTCTGTTCCTCAGTGACCTCATCTATAAAATGGGGATTAAGACTGTGAGGCCCCCGTGGGACAACCTGATCACCTTGTAACCTCCCCGGCGCTTAGAACAGTGCTTTGCATATAGTAAGTGCTTAATAAATGCCATCATTATTATTATTTTCCCTGACTCCTTGGAAGATAGTTAATAAATGCCATTATAAAAAGTGGCAGAGCCAGAATTAGAACCCATGACCTCCTGATTCCCCGGCCTGTGCTCTAACCACTATGATACGCTGCTTCTCTGGTTGAGTGGACAACTCGTAGAGGAGAAGCAGCATGGTTTAGCGGATAGACCACGGGCCAGGGAATCGGAAGGACCTGGGTTCTAATGCCAGCTCTGCCACGTGTCTGCTCTGTGACTTTGGGCAAGTCACTTAACTTCTCTGGGCCTCACTTACCTCATCTGGAAAATGGGGATTAAAAGTGGGAGCCACTGTGTCCCTCCTGATTAACCTGTGTCTACCCCGGCGCTTAGAACAGTACCTGACAGATAGAAAGCACTTTACAAGTACCATAATTTTTTTAAAAAAATTTTAGAGGTAGCAGTATAATACACAGCACATAGGAAGCGCTTAACAAATCCCCCTTCTAGATTGTGAGCCCGTTGTTGGGTAGGGACCGTCTCTCTATGTTGCCGACTTGTACTTCCCAAGCACTTAGTACAGTGCTCTGCACACAGTAAGCACTCAATAAATACGATTGAATGAATGAATGAAATACCACAATCATTATTATTATTATAGTAGCAGGAGCAGTAGTAGCAGTAATAGTACTACTAATGGCATTTATTAAGTGCTTACTATGTGCAAAGCACTGTTCTAAGCGCTGTGGGGGATACAAGGTGATCACTTTATCCCACGGGGGGGCTCACAGTCTTAATCCCCATTTTACAGATGAGGTCACTGAGGCTCAGAGAAGTGAAGTGACTTGCCCAAAGTCACACGGCTAACAATTGCTGGAGCCAGGATTTGAACCCCTGACCTCTGATTCCAAAGCCCGGGCTCTTTCCACTGAGCCACGCTGCTTCTCTAGTACTCACAGTAATAGTCATACGTGGCTCAGTGGAAAGAGCACGGGCTTTGAAGTCAGAAGTCATGGGTTCGAATCCCGCCTCCACCACACGTCTACTGTGTGACCTTGGGCAAGTCACTTCACTTCTCAGACCCTCAGTGACCTCATCTGTAAAATGGGGATGAAGACTGTGAGCTTCACATGGGACAACCTGATCACCTTGTATCCCCCCCCCCCAGAGCTTAGAACAGCTCTTTGCGCATAGTAAGCGCTTAACAAATGCCATCATTATTATTATTTTATTATTATTTAGTAATATTTAAAGCGGCAGCATGTATTCAATGCCCGTTTGGCACAGTGACCTGTACTAGGTTTTTGGGAAGTAAAACAATAAGAATAATAATTATTATAATAATGATAGCATTTATGAAGCGCTTACTATGTGCAAAGCACTGTACTAAGCGCTGGTACTTGTATGGTACTTGGTCCCCGTCTCAGGGTGGCACCTGAAGAGTTTCCAGTCCTCTACCAGTCTCGGCTACGGGAGGGAGAGTCAAGCGGAGGCCTACTCGTTCCATTCCTAGCTTGGGAAGTGGCTAGCAAGTGTCAGGCCGTCTACTACAGGTCAAAACTCCCCCATGCTGGGCGGCAGCGGCCTGGGAGAGAGTCGAGGGTGGAGACTCGAGTTGACTGCGCGGAAGGAGGCCACTTCTGGATTTTTATCAAGAAAACTCCGTGGATCTACTACCAGGACGATTGCAGATGGAGAGCGGGGCGTACATACCTGTATATATGTATATATGTTTGTACATATCTGTTACTCTATTTATTTATTTATTTATTTTACTTGTCCATATCTATTCTATTTATTTTATCATCATCAATCGTATTTATTGAGCGCTTACTATGTGCATAGCACCGTACTAAGCGCTTGGGAAGTACAAATTGGCAACATATAGAGACAGTCCCTACCCAACAGTGGGCTCACAGTCTAATTCTATTTATTTTATTTTGTTAGTATGTTGAGTTTTGTTCTCTGTCTCCCCCTTTTAGACTGTGAGCCCACTGTTGGGTAGGGACCGTCTCTATGTTGCCAACTTGGACTTCCCAAGTGCTTAGTACAGTGCTCCGCACACAGTAAGTGCTCAATAAATACGATTGATGATGATGATGATGTTCTGGGAGAGATGTGTCCACGGCGTCGCTATGGGTCGGCCATGACTCGACGCCCTGAAACAAAAAAAAGAAAACGGTGCTTCTTGAGCTCTTCCTATGTGCCACACACTGCACTAAGCCCTGGGGTGGCTTAGAACAGTGCTTTGCACATAGTAAGCGCTTAATAAATGCTATCATTATTATACAAGCAAATCGGGTTGGACACAGGCCCTGTCCCTTGTGGGGCTCACGGTCTCAATCCCCATTCTACAGAGGAGGCAACTGAGGCACAGAGAAGTGAAATGATTTGCCCAAGGTCACACAGCAGACAAGTAGCATGGCACAGTGGAAAGAGCACGGCTTTGGAGTCCGAGGTCATGGGTTCAAATCCCGACTCTGCCAATTGTCAGCTGTTTGACTTTGGGCAAGTCACTTCACTTCTCTGGGCCTCAGTTCCCTCATCTGTAAAATGGGGGTTAAGACTGTGAGCCCCCCGTGGGACAACCTGATCACCTTGTAACCTTCCCAGCACTATGGTGCTTTGCGCATAGTAAGGGCTTAAAAAAATGCCATCATTATTATTAAGTGGCAGAGTCAGGATTAGAACCCATGACCTTCTGAATCCCAGGCTCGTGGTCTATCATCAATCGTATTTATTGAGCGCTTACTATGTGCAGAGCACTGTACTAAGCGCTTGAGCACTGTACTAAGCGCTTGTTTATACCTTATGCTACCTGCCCACAGGGAGTATACACTCTATCAGGAGATGCTAACACAAAAACATTTACAGCCAGAGCACTCAATAAATATAAATTAACACACACACAAACAAACCTGAGTTCCGGAGAGGACTAGAGTTTGCTGGGGTGTTGGGAGATGAATCAGGGGAGGCTTCTTGGAAGAGGTGGGATTCTAGGAGAGCTTTGAATGTGGGGACTGTCTTGAGTTTCAGGACATTCCTTAGTCGGCTTTTCCACTGAAACGTTCTCTCGCCAGTTTCCTCCTGGAAGAAAAATATCAATTAATGGGAAAAATCAAATACATCAATATAGTCAATCACATTGTACTTTCAAAATGATATCTAATTTCCATCTATATCCCTCCTTTTCCCTCTTGTCCCTGAATTTATCCCATCCCCTCTCGATACATTGATACTTGTACCTATCTATTCTATTTATTTTATTTTGTTAGTATGTTTGGTTTTGTTCTCTGTCTCCCCCTTCTAGACTGTGAGCCCACTGTTGGGTAGAGACCGTCTCTATATGTTGCCGACTTGTACTTCCCAAGCGCTTAGTCCAGTGCTCTGCACACAGTAAGCGCTCAATAAATACGATTGATTGATTGATTGACTGAATAATTTTGAGTGGTGATAATAATAATAATAATAATAATGGTATATGTTAAGCGCTTACTATGTGCCAAGCACTGTTCTAGGTGCTGGGGTAGACACAAGGTAATCAGGTTGTCCCGTGGGGCTCACAGTCTTAATGCTCATTTTACAGATGAGGGAACTGAGGCACAAAGAAGTGAAGTGACTTGTCCAAAGTCACACAGCAGACAAGTGCCAGAGCCGGAATTCGAACCCATGACCTCTGACTCCCAAGCCCGGGCTCTTTCCACTGAGCCACGCTGCTTCTCAATCCCAGTGATGAATCCCAGAAGCAATAATAGTAATAATAATTTTATTTACTAGGCACTCTGGCACAGCAGATAGATCACAAGCCTGAGAGCCAGAAGGTTGTGTGTTCTAATCCCGACTCTGCCACTTGTCTGCCGTGTGTCCTCGGACAAGTCACTTCACTTTTCTGGGCCTCAATGATCTCATCTGTAAAATGGGGATTGAAACTGTGAGCCTCAAGTGGGGTAGGGACTGTGTCCAACCCAATTTGCTTGTGTCCACCCCAGTGCTTAGAACAGTGCCTGACAATTCGTTCATTCATTCATTCATTCATTCATTCAATCATATTTATTGAGCACTTACTGTGTGCAGAGCACTGTACTAAGCGTTTGGGAAGTACAAGTTGGCAACATATAGAGATGGTCCCTACCCAACAGCGGGCTCACAGTCTACATGCAAGTGGCCTGCATCATTCCATTTCTCAATGACTTCTGCTTCCACTCCCAAAAGAGAATGGAGTCAAGTTGAATAATATAAAATAATAATAATAATAATAATAATAATAATGGCATTTATTAAGCGCTTACTATGTGCAAAGCACCGTTCTAAGCGCTGGGGAGATTACAAGGTGATCAGGTTGTCCCAGGGGGGGCTCACAATCTTAATCCCCCTTTTCCAGAGGAGGTAACCGAGGCACAGAGAAGTTAAGTGACTTGCCCAAAGTCACACAGCTCACTATTGGTGGAGCCGGGATCACTGAAACAGTAAATAGTTTGCTGTGTGACCAATAGTTACTGGAAAGAGCCCGGGCTTGGGAATCAGATGTCGTGGGCTCTAATCCCAACTCCGCCACTTGACCAGCTGTGTGGCTTTGGGCAAATCACTTGACTTCCCTGGGCCTCAGTTCCCTCATCTGTAAAATGGGGATGAAGACTGTGAGCCCCACGTGGGACAATCTGATTACCTTGTATCTACCCCAGCACTTAGAACAGTGCTTGGCACATAGTAAGTGCTTAACAGATGCCATTTATTATTATTATTGTTATTGAAGTGAGGCACCCCCGAGATAAATTGCTGTGGTAAATGTCTTAGAACAACCTGCATCCTTCTTTATATAAATCGAAAATAACCCCAAAATTTTCATTATATTCCTCTTTTCTGGGCCCACAGAAGCTATGTAAAATGGGATTATGAAAATTGTAAAGTCTCCTACTAGTAGGCACTTAACAAATGCCATCATTATCATAATTATTATTATCAGTAAGCAGTTAGCTGGTGAATGTAGGCTGTATCCATTTCAATCTTCTATTGTCTTGGAGTGGGTAAATCTAGCCTCAAAACGTCCAAACTCAAGATATGTGTGCATGTTTATGTACGTGTGTGTGTGATGTGTTTATTTTAATAACTTACTATGTGCCAGGCACTGTACTAAGCGCTGGGATGGTTACAAGCAAATCGGATTGGCCACAGTCCCTGTCCCACATGGGGCTCGCAGTCTCAATCCCTATGTTACATACGAGGAAACTGAGGGCCAGAGAAGTGAAGTGACTTGCCCAAGGTCACCTAGCGGACAAGTGGAGGAGCAGGGATTAGAACTCATGACCTTCTGATTCCAAGGCCCGGACTCTAGCCACTACGCCATGCTTCTCCTAGAAGACACTCTTCACCAAATGGAAATATGGCAGAGAATTCTGCTTTATCAATTAATTCATTCATTCACTCCTTCATTCAATTGTATTTATTGGGCACTTACTGTGTGCAGAGCACTGCACTAAGCACTTGGGAAGTACAAATCGGCAACATATAGAGACGGTCCCTACCCAACAACGGGCTCACAGTCTAAAAGAGACTAAAAGAGAAACAGCAAAGCTCAGTGGAAAAGAGCCCGGTCATGGGTTCAAATCCTGGCTTAGCCAATTGTCAGCTGTGTGACTTTGGGCAAATCAATTCACTTCTCTGGGCCTCAGTTACCTCATCTGGAAAATGGGGATGAAGACTGTGAGCCCCCCGTGGGACAACCTGATCACCTTATAACCTCCCCAGTGCTTAGAACAGTGCTTTGCACATAGTAAGCGCCTAATAAATGCCATCATTATTATTATTATTACTATGTTGCCAACTTGTATTTCCCAAGCGCTTAGTCCAGTGCTCTGCACACAGTAAGCACTCAATAAATACAATTGAGTGTATCTCCATTCCCCTCATCTTACCTCCTTCCCTTCCCCACAGCACCTGTGTATATGTATATATGTTTGTACATATTTATTACTCTATTTATTTATTTATTTATTTTACTTGTACATATCTATTCTATTGATTTTATTTTGTTAGTATGTTTGGTTTTGTTCTCTGTCTCCCCCCTTTTAGACTGTGAGCCCACTGTTGGGTAGGGACTGTCTCTATACATTGCCAACTTGTACTTCCCAAGCGCTTAGTACAGTGCTCTGCACACAGTAAGCGCTCAATCAATACGATTGATTGATTGATTGATTGAATGAATGAATGAATAAATGAAAAGGGGGAGACAGACAAAAAAAACGAACAGGTAGACAGGTGTCAGTACCGTCAGATTAAATAGAATTATAGCTATATACACATTATTAATAAAATTACTAGAGTAATAAATATGTTCAAATATACACAGGTGCTGTGGCTTTAGAACATGACTTCTGTAAACTGAAAGTCCTCTAGACAAAGACGTTAAGAGGAATTAGATTTATTTTCTACGACCAGCAAAAAAAAAATGAAAAAAGGCTTACAGCACCATAGGGAAGGGGACACTAAGCAATTATCCAGTGAATACTGGACATCTCCACCTCAATCTTCTATTATCTTTGAGTGGGTAAATCTAGTATCAGATAGGGTTGAATGCGGCCCCTGTCCTACGTGGGCCTCACAGTCTCAATCCCCATTTTCCAGATGAGGTAACCGAGGCCCAGAGAAGTGAAGTGACTTGTCCAGGGTCACACAGCTGACAAGTGGCAGAGCCGGGATTAAAACCCAGGACCTTCTGACTCCCACGCCTGTGTTCTATCCACGACGCCATGCTGGATCCCTGGAGATTCAATCAATCAATCAATCAATCGTATTTATTGAGCACTTACTGTGTGCAGAGCACTGGACTAAGCGCTTGGGAAGTACAAGTCGGCAACATATAGAGACAGTCCCTACCCAACAGTGGGCTCACAGTCACATCTGTTAAGTACTTACTACATGCAAAGGACTGTTCTAAGCACCCCCGTCTTACCTCCTTCCCTTCCCCACAGCACCTGTATATATGTATATATGTTTGTACGTATTTATTACTCTATTTATTTATTTATTTTACTTGTACATATCTATTCTATTTATTTTATTTTGTTAATATGTTTCGTTTTGTTCTCTGTCTCCCCCTTCTAGACTGTGAGCCCACTGTTGGGTAGGGACTGTCTCTATATGTTGCCAACTTGTACTTCCCAAGCACTTAGTACAGTGCTCTGCACACAGTAAGCGCTCAATAAATACAATTGATTGATACAGAGATGGTCCCGACCCAACAACGGGCTCACAGTCTAGAAGGGGGAGACAGACGGCAAAACAAAACATGTAGACAGGGGTCAAAATCATCAGAAGAAATAGAATTAAAGCTATATGCACATCAGTAACAAAATAGAATAGTAAATATGTACAAGTAAAATGAATAGAGTAATAAATCTGTACAAACATATATACAGGTGCTGTGGGGAGGGGAAGGAGGTAGGGATGGGGAGGAGGAGAGGGAAAAGGGGGCTCAGACTGGGAAGGCCTCCTGGAGGAGGTGAACTCTCAGTAGGCCTTCCTTTGAAGGGAGGAAGAGAGCGAGCTTGGCGGATACGCGGAGGGAAGGCATTCCAGGCCAGGGGAAGGACGTGGGCCGGGGGTTGACGGTGGGACGGGCAAGAATGAGGTACAATGAGGAGATGAAGTTGGACTATCTTCTGCAACTAGACGGTGAAGATGACTCAATCAATCAATCAATCAATCGTATTTATTGAGCGCTTACTGTGTGCAGAGCACTGGACTAAGAGCTTGGGAAGTAAAAGTTGGCAACATATCGAAATGGTCCCTACCCAACAGTGGGCTCACAGTCTAGAAGAGGGAGACAGAGAACAAAACAAAACATATTAACAAACTAAAATAAATAGAATAGACTCACTTGAAGAGAAGGCCCCCGAATGGAAATCAAAATGGAAGATTGAAAAACGCAATGGATTGTTTTTAGGAGGCCAGTTATAACACATTGGAGCCCTGGGGTTAAAACAACATTGATAAGCACTCCAGCTTAATCGCTAGAGTGACTTACAAAGTATTTCAGCAACATTGGCCTCCCCGTTCCCCCGTGTCCGATCAAAACAAATACGCTGGACACTGAATCTGAAAGGGAATCAGTCCTCCTCTGCGGTGCGTGAACGCATTTTATAGTGTCATCGTACCTAACGTGAAATTTATATTAAGCCCATATAACATCATAGCCATCCGGGCCCCCTCTTTGTCTAATTAAGCCCAGCATATCGCAAAGACAGACGGATGCAGAGAAATTTTTACGACGTGATAATGCCGCCTAATGTAAATCCTTGCCATATGGGTTTTCCTTCATCCATGGGTTTGTCTGTCAAAACATGACTCCACATGACAGTAAGAATGAATTCAATTCAATCAATCATTGGTAAGCTTCTTGTGGACAGGGATCGTGTCTGCCCGCTCTACTGGCCTGTCCCAAACGCTTAGTAGAGTGGTGGAAGGTCTCTGAGCTATAATAAGTGCTCGATAAATGATTGATACTTGATTGTACTTCCCAAGCGCTTAGTACAGTGCTCTGCACACAGTAAGCGCTCAATAAATATGATTGATGATGATGATGATGATTGATACCAATACCAGTGATCGATAGATAAACTGACTGAGCACAGAGCTCCGTATTAAGTGCTTGGGATGGTCAAGGCACATGTTCTCTGCCCTTGAGGGGCTTACAATCTGATGAGGGAGAGCATCTCACGCAATTATCCACTGATAGTTCTAGCAGGAGGAAGAATAAAGGATTATTTCAAAATTCAGGCCCGTTCATAAAGGCCAACACCAAGCGGGGGGATGGAACCGTGACCGCTCCGGCAGTGGTGCGGGACTCCCAGCCTGCCTCATTCCAGACCCAAGAATTCCCTGTCAGGGATGCAAAGATTCAAAATCAATCAATCGCATTTATTGAGCGCTTACTGTGTGCAGAGCACAGTACTAAGCGCTTGGGAAGTACAAGTTGGCAACATATAGAGACAGTCCCTACCCAACAGTGGGCTCACAGTCTAGAAAAATGGTGGTCCTTCTGGCCCGTTGGCTCTCTGAAACCTCCTCCCTCCCAAATTTTAGCCCACTAAAATCCCTTCCCTCTTCTGCCCAGGTGCTCATAATCACGAGTTAGCACCCGTGACTACGATGCACTAGAGCAAATGGGATAGCTGAAGGAGCTGAAATAATGTCCATAACCCCTCTATTTTACAGCCTAACTTTCTTTAAAAAACAGAGCTTCGTGAACGAGAAGCAATTATGGGAGTTGGGGGAGGAACTGTGGAATGATGTTCTAAATTTGGGGTATTGTAGTAGAAGCAGTTTTCCATAAGAAAAATTCAGACCATTTCAGAAGTGTGGAATGACCTTTAAAATTTCAAAGGTCATCAGGCAGATGGCTGTCAGGGAGAAGCAAGTTCCTTGATAAGTGAGGAGACGTTGAGTTTCTGATTTAAAATAGCTGCGGTCTTCACTAAGCATTTATTATGTACTGGAGTAGAGAGAAGGTAATTGGATTTGGTGCAGTTCTTGTCTCCTGCACAAGGATCACGGTCTAAGGAATAGGGGAAGCAGAGAAGCAGTGTGGCTCAGTGGAAAAAGCCCAGGCTTTGGAGTCCGAGGTCGTGGGTTCAAATCCCGGCTCTGCCAATTGTCAGCTGTGTGACTTTGGGCAAATCACTTCACTTCTCTGGGCCCCATTTACCTCATCTGTAAAATGGGAATGAAGACTGTGAGCCCCCCGTGGGACAACCTGATCACCTTGTAACCTCCCCAGCGCTTAGAACAGTGTTTTGCACATAGTAAGCACTCAATAAATTTCATCATTATTATTATTCACTGATCCCCTTCTGTGTGCAGAGCACTGTACTAAGCACTTGGGAGAGGACCATACAATAGATTCAGTTGATGCGACTCCTCTCTTCCACATCCTGCCTCTGGCCTAGAATGCCCTCCGTCCTCAAATCCACCAGACAATGACTCTCCCCTTTCCAAAGTCTCACTGAAGGCCATCTCCTCCAAGAGGCCTTCTTTCCCCCCTCCCACTCATTCATTTATTCATTCATTCAATCGTATTTATTTAGCACTTACTGCATGCAGAGCAGTGTACTAAGTGCTTGGGAAGTACAAATCGGCAACATATAGAGACGGTCCCTACCCAACGACGGGCTCACAGTCTAGAAGGGGGAGAATCCTTCTGCATCATCCTTTCTCCCTTTGTTCTCCCCCCCTCCCAGCCCCACACCGCTCATGTCCAGATCTGCCATTTTATTTACTCATTCATTCATTCAATCGTATTTATTGAGTGCTTACTGTGTGCAGAGCACTGTATTTATGTCTTTGTACCGATGTCTGCCTCCCCACCTCTAGGCCTGAAGCTTGTTGCAGGCAGGGAATGTGTCCACCTATTTTTCTATTGTATTCTCCCAAGAGCTTAGTACAGTCAGCGCTCAATAAATAAGATTGAATGAACGAATGATTCCTGCCCACAAGGGGGTCTCAGTCTAGAGGAGGAGGGGGATTCATTCATTCAATCGTATTTATTGAGCGCTTACTGTGTGCAGAGCACTGTACTAAGCGCTTGGGAAGTACGTTAAAATCAATTTCCAACTGGGGAAAAGATGGGGTGTAAGGATACGTCCAGGAGACAGGCCTGGCTGCAGCTAGGAAAGAACCCGCTCCCCGGGAATCGCTCACTTCTGGGCCCCCGTGGCTTCAGGGAGGCGTCTACCTCCTTCCCGATCTCCTGGGTCCCCAGGATCTCGGGTCTTTACAGCTGGGGTGGGAAGGGAGGGAATGGGAAGCTGTCGGGAGCCAACTTTCCCCCAGACCTGGGGCTCAGGGACGCTGGAGCAGTGACAGGGCAATGTCTGTCCATCACCTCAGTGAGGAAGGGGCTCCTGGGGGAACCCCCAAACCCCAGCCTCGGGAAGAAGGGGCTCTCCACCAAACTCCAGACATGGCACTCACACACTCTCGTTGTTTCCCCGATGCTGGTAAACCACAATTCACAAGACAGCTCAACCGTGCTTTTGAGCGTCCTCGGTTTAAACTCGAAACCATCGACTCCCTAAGCTGGTCATTCCTTCCTGCCACCATCCAACAGTAAGCGCTCAATAAATACCACCGAAGGAAGGAAGGAGAGATGGAGGATTTCCAATCGCGTGCTCCCAAATGATGAATTTATTCATTCATTCAATCGTATTTATTGAGCGCTTACTGTGTGCAGAGCACTGTACTAAGCGCTTGGGAAGTACAAGTTGGCAACATATAGAGACGGTCCCTACCCAACAGCGGGCTCACAGTCTAGAAATTGGAGGAGTTCCTGCTACTGAGTATGGCCGGATGAAAAGTTCCCTGTCTTTTACTCATCACCAGCAATTCCCTTTGGTTAAGAATGGTCTAATAAGAATAAATTCAGCTCATTCATCTTTCATTATAAGCGATATTCTTCTGGGATGGAAAAAAGTTACATATTTATTAATCTTTGATCAGCAAGCATAGTGACCGAGAGCAATGTACTAAGCTCTTGGGAGAGTAGAATTTGTAATAATAATAATGATAATGGTATTTGTTAAGCACTTACTATGTGCCAGGCACTTTACAAAGCACTGAGCAATTGTACTGGACACAGTTCCTATCATTCATTCATTCAATCGTATTTATTGAGTGTTTACTGTGTGCAGAGCACTGTACTAAGAAATCTCAATTCCCATTTTACAGATGAGGTAACCAAGGCACATAGAAGTGAAATGACTTGCCCAAGGTCACACTGCAGACAAGTGGCAGAGCCAGGATTAGAAGCTACCACCTTCTGACTCCCAGGACTGGGCTCTAATAATAATAATTTTGGTATTTGTTAAGCGCTTACTATGTGCAAAACACTGTTCTAAGCATTGAGGAGGATACAAGGTGACCAGGTTGTCCCATGTGGGGCTCACAATCTTAATCCCCATTTTACAGATGAGGTAACTGAGGCACGGAGAAGTGAAGTGACTTGCCCAGAGTCACACAGCTGACATGCGGCGGAGCAGGGATTTGAACCCATGACTCCCAAGCCCGTTCTCTTTCCACTGATCCACACTGCTTCTCTATAGACTACCTAGTACAGTGCCTGGCACATAGTAAGCGCTTAACAAATACCAAAATGATAATAATTATTATTATTATATGGGAAGCAGCATAGTCTAGTGATAGAGCATGGGCCAGAAAGTCAGGAGGACCTGAGTTCTCATCGTAGCTTTCATTCATTCAATTGCATTTATTGAGCACTTACTGTGTGCAGAGCACTGTACTAAGCACTTGGGAAGAACAAGTCAGAAACAGAGACAATCCCTGCCCACAGCGGGCTCACAGTCTAGAAGGGGGGAGACAGACATCAAAACAAGTCAACAAGTAAACACTTGCCTGCTGTATGACCTTGGGCAAGTCACTTGACTTCTCTGCACCTCAGTTCTCTGTTCAGTAAAATGGGGATTAAGACTGTGAGTCCCTTGTGGGACAGGGACTGTGTTCAACATCACAGTGTCTGGCACATAGTATTAAATTTAAATATTATAAATTAAAAAAAAAATCCCCGTCCTCAAATAGCTTCAATTTGTCAGGTGACGACAGACAACGTTACCATTTTTTTATAGAATTTGTCAAGTGCTCACTATGTGTCAGACACCTTTCTAAGTGCTGGGGTAGGTAGAAAAGCGGTGTGGTTTAGTGGCAAGAGCCCAGGCTTGGGGTCAGAGGTCATGGGTTCTAATCCCGGCTCTGCCGCTTGTCAGCCGTGTGACTTTGGGCAAGTCACCTAACTTCTCTGTGTCTCATCTACCTCATCTGTAAAATGGGGACTAAGACTGTGAGTCCCACTTGGGACAACCTGATAAACTTGTATCTCCCCCAGCTCTTAGAACAGTGCTTGGCATATAGTAAGCACTTAACAAATACCATCATTATTATCATTATTGCAAGTTAATTAGGTCGGACACAACCCCTGTCCCAAGTGGGGCTCACAGACTAAGTAGGAGGGAGAAGAGGTATTGAATCCCCATATTACAGTTGAGGAAACTGAGACAGAGATAATTTAAGTGACTTACCTAAGGTCTCCCAGAAAGCAATTGGCAGAGTTAGGATTAGAACTCAGGTCTTCTAACTTCCAGGCTCATGCTCATTCCACCAGGCCATACTGCTTCTCTACAATAATAATAATAATCATTATTATTATTATTAATGCATTCTGGGTTGGGCCACATCACAGCTTCCATTTGGGCCTAAGTCCTCCTTTTTCTCCAACTCGGGGTGTGTCTCTGAGGCTTCAGGAGGGACTTCCACCCCTATTTTCTTTATGATATTTGTTCAGTGCTTACTACGTGCCAGACACTGTACTAAGCTCTGGGGTCAATATAAGCTGTGAGGTTTAGTGGATAATAATTCCAACAAATGTCATTAAAAAAAATATATGGCCAGAAAGACGTTATTCCCCAACTGCATTTTCAACCCTGCTGATTACCCATCCCAGAGCCTGAAACTTATTTCAGTCCCGGCTCCGCCAGTTGTCAGCTGTGTGACTTTGGGCAAGTCACTTAACTTCTCTGGGCCTCAGTTGCCTCATCTGTAAAATGGGGATAATAATAATAATAATAATGGCATTTATTAAGCGCTTACTATGTGCAAAGCACTGCTCTAAGCGCTGGGGGGGTTACAAGGTGATCAGGTTGTCCCACATGGGGTTCACAGTCTTCATCCCCATTTTACAGATGAGGTAACTGAGGCCCAGAGAAGTTAAGTGACTTGCCCAAAGTCACATA
Source organism: Tachyglossus aculeatus (assembly GCF_015852505.1). NCBI lineage: Eukaryota > Metazoa > Chordata > Mammalia > Monotremata > Tachyglossidae > Tachyglossus > Tachyglossus aculeatus. The sequence continues at coordinate 5,227,294 of NC_052072.1, forward strand.
GCTGGGATTTAAACCCCTGACCTCTGACTCCAAAGCCCGGGCTCTTTCCACTGAGTCACGCTGCTTCTCTAAGAAGCATGTGAGCCCCCCGCAGAACAACCTGATCACCCTGTAACCTCCCCAGCACTTAGAACAGTGCTTTGCACATAGTAAGCGCTTAATAAATGCCATTATTATTATTATTATTATTACAAATACGTTTCTGGGGTACAAATGAAAAGCGAATCGACGCCCCCAGTCTGTAAAAAACCTGGAGATCAACATGCGGATATGAGACATCGGCCACTTTGGAGAGCTTTAGATTCTTCTTTCCTTCCAAAAAGGCCGATAGCCCAAAAGCTATTTTAAAAATCAAGGAAATCTGTTCTGAATCTCATTTTGCTCTTTAATAGAACAGCTGAAAAATGACTCAGATGGGGCCATATGGTGTGAGAATCCAGAACCCAGGGCAAGAAGGAGATGCTATTGTAAACACAAAACCCATGTGAAACGTGAAAAGCAATGACAGGAGGCCTCTGCTCTGTGCTAATGGAAAGCTACTGGTGAGGCCTGTGCTCTCGGATTGGCATCTTGCGCCGACTGACTCCTGACGATTAACTGGTGTTGACTTGCTCAAGATGGAGAAGCCGTGATGGAGGGGGGCCCCTGCCTTACGGTGGATCAGGGGACCCCAGGAGGGAGCAAATCTGCGGGGCCCAAGTCTGGCTGAGGAGCTCCCTTAGTTGGGACGAAGTCATTGCTGCCGTTTCGACCACTACCGGCATGGCTCGGTGTGGATGTGCTATTACTCCATTTATTTATTTATTTATTTGACTTGTACATATCTATTCTATTTATTTTATTTTGTTAGTATGTTTGGTTTTGTTCTCTGTCTCCCCCTTTTAGTCTGTGAGCCCACTGCTGGGTAGGGACTGTCTCTATATGTTACCAACTTGTACTTCCCAAGCGCTTAGTACAGTGCTCTGCACACAGTAAGCGCTCAATAAATACGATTGATGATGATGATGATGATGATGTCCCAAGCCGGTAGCTGCCGAATGTCCTTGGCTCGTTGCAGGAGCTTGAATTGCTTCGTGAGGGTGAAGGGGATTCTGATTTGATTGGAAATATAATATAAAACACACTGGAGGGAGGCAGTGAGGCCCAGTGGAGCCCATAAGTCACATCTCCAAGAAGTCTTCCCTGATTCAAATCTCTTTCCCTGACTTCCTCTCCCTTCTTTGTCGTCTATGCAACTTGGCTCTGTATAATAATAATAATAATAATAATAATAATAATGGCATTTATTAAGCGCTTACTATGTGCAAAGCACCGTTCTAAGCGCTTGGGAGGTGACAAGGTGATCAGGTTGTCCCACGGGGGGCTCACAGTCTTAATCCCCATTTTACATATGAGGTAACTGAGGCCCAGAGAAGTTAAGTGACTTGACCAAAGTCACACAGCTGACAACTGGTGGAGTCGGGATTTGAACCCCTGACCTCTGACTCCAAAGCCCGTGCTCTTTCCACTGAACCACGCTGCTTCTCCATCCTTTGGGCACTGGATATTCACTCCAACCTCAGTTCCACGGCAATCAATCTATCAATTGATGGTATTTATCTAGTGCTTACTGCGTGCAGAGCCTTTTTCTAAGTGCTTAGGAGAGTACAATTTTTTTAATGGTATTTATTAAGCACTTACTAGGTGCAAAGCACTGTTCTAAGCACTGGGGAGGTTACAAGGTGATCAGGTTGTCCCACGTGGGGCTCACAATCTTAATCCCCATTTTCCAGATGAGGTAACTGAGGCCCAGAGAAGTTAAGTGGTTTGCCCAAAGTCACAAAGCTGACAATTGGCAGAGCTGGGATTTGAACCCATGACCCCTGATTCCCAAGCCCATGCTCTTTCCACTGAGCCATGCTGCTGGTAAACATATTCCCTGCCCACTGCGAGCTTATAGTCTAGAGGGAGAGACAGAAATTAATATAGATAAATTATGATATGTACATAAGTGCTGAGGGGCTGGGGGAATGAACAGTGATGCAGAAGGGAGTAGAAGAAGAGGAAAGGGGGGCTTAGTCAGGGAAGGCCTCTGGAGAAGATGTGTTTTCAATAAAGTTTGAAGGTGGGGGGAGAGTCATTGTCTATGGGAGATGAAGTAGAGGGGCGGTCCAGGCCTGAGGAAGACGTGGGCGAGAGGTCGGCAATGAGATAGACAAGATTAAGGTGCAGTGAATAAATAGGATGGCATTAGAAAAGCAAAGTGTATGGGCTGGGTTGTAGTAGAAGAGTAGTGAGGTGAGATAAGCAAGGTGATCGAGGGCTTTAAAGCCGATGGGGAGGAGCTTTTGTTCGATGAGGAGGTGGACGGGCAACGAATGGAGTTTCTTGAGGCTTGGGAAAATATATCCTGAACATTTTTGTAGAGAAATGATCCGGACAGCAGAGTGAAGTCTGGACTGGAGTGGGGAGAGACGGGAGGCTGAGAGGTCAGCAAGGAGGCTGATACAGTCATCAAGGCGGGAAAGGATGAGAGATTGTATTCACGAGGCAGCAGTTTGGATGGAGAGAAAAGGGAGGATTTTAGCGATGCTGTGAAGGCAGAACTGACAGGATTTAGTGATGATGGATAGAATATGTGGGTTGAATAATAATAATAATATTTGTTAAGCGTTTACTATGTGCAAAGCACTGCTCTAAGTGCTGGGGAGGATACAAGGTGATCAGGTTGTCCCATGTGGGGCTCACAATCTTAATCCCCATTTTACAGATGAGGTAACTGAGGCACAGAGAAGTTAAGTGACTTGCCCAAAGTCACACAGCTGACAATTGGAGGAGCCGGGATTTGAACCCATGACCTCTGACTCCCAAGCCCGTGCTGTTTCCACTGAGCCACGCTGCTTCTCTAAGTGAATGCTTAACAAATATCACAAGAAACAAAAATCAGTGCTCAACACAGAGAAGGCCGGTCCGTTTCCCTGACCCACTCCGGCCGTTGGCAGTCATTCCCGCCTCTGCCTGTGATGGGGGAGGTGGAAGAGATGGAAGGGACGGTCTGGATCAGGCGGAGGGGAAACGGGCCCCCGAGATCAGACGGAAAAACCACAAGGCCTGGTCCCCTCAGTCCTGGACCAGACTTTCCCTTAGGCTGGACTCAGTTTGGCAGCGACTGCGGCCAAACTTCACACAAAGGAAACCCATTCATCAGGGTTTTCAACAGTTGGTTTCTCTTCCCGGATGGAGAGGAAGTCTGGGCTAATTTTTGATTTTTCTATTTTCCCTCAGCTGTCAAAGTCTACGTGGAGAGAGGAGAAATGAGCTCCTCGGGGATAGGCTGAAAATCCACAAGGCTGCCGGGGCAGCGGCCCTGGACTCTCACTCGGAGGGACTCTGGAAGTGGTAGCTCGGCTTCAGGCCGATCTCATCTAGCTCGCCTCCGACCCCCTCGTCCATGACATCTCGCCTCTGGCTCGGAACGTCCTCCCTCCTCACATCGGACAGACAATGACTCTCCCCACCACTTCAAAGCCTTTTCCAAGGCCCATCTCCTCCAAGAGGCTTTCTCCGACTAAGCCCTCCTTTTCTCCTCTCCCACTCCCTTCTGCGTCACCCCGGCTTGCTCCCTTTCTTCATCCCCTTTCCAGCCCCACAGCACTTACGTCCAGATCCGTAATTTCATTTATTTCTATTAATGTCCATCTCCCCCTCTAGACCATGACCTCGTTGTGGGCAGGGAATGTGTGTTATATAACAATAATGGCATTTATTAAGCGCTTACTATGTGCAAAGCACTGTTCTTGTTCTGTTGTCCTGTCCCAAACCCTTAGTACAGTGCTTGGTACATAGTATTCATTCAGTCATATTTATTGAGCTCTTACCATGTGCAGAGCACTCTACTAAAAGTATAACATAGCAATAAACAGACACATTCCCTGCCCACATTGAGCTTACAGTCTAGTAAGCAGTGAAAAAGGTGCCACAATTACTGACATTCTGTTTTCACCACCATAGCAATAAGGAGGAGGCTATCACCAAATCTACAGTGAAGCCACAAGACTTTAAGCTCCCTGAAGGCAGGGAATGTGTCGACCAATTCTCGGGCCACAGTCCTCTCCCAAACACTTAATACAGCGCTCTGAGCACAGTAAGCGCTCCATAAATACCATCGGTGGATCAGAAGGCAGGAAGAGAGGCTGTGGGCGCGTAGCGTCCTATCAACACTACGTTTCTATCTCCCACAGAGTGAACGGAAGCCTCTCTTGCTGATACGGCCCAGAAACCCTGAGTCAAGGCTCGCGTCGCAGAAAAATGGGTCTTTAAAAAGCCATGTGTGAGCCTGCTTAAAACAATAAGCTTTTCAATCCCTCAGCGCCCAGCACACGGTTGGAAATGCGGTCTGGATTCTTATCAAACGAGTTTCTGTGCTGTTCCCTTTAAGTTTCTGCGCGAATCCAAACAACTCCATCCAAAAAGGACTTTATGAAAGGAAGCCGGTGGAGCACGTACCCTGTCAGTGAGATCATCATATTCCCGCAAAGTAAACAGTAACAGGAGAATATTTATACGAAACAGAACTGTAGTTCAAGCCTGCTTTGGCTCAGCCACGGGGAAGGGTAAATTCCGACCAGATCTCCGTTAGAGGGTTCCTTTGTTGACCACAGGCAGCCCTTGGGAGAGAGAGCGCTCGGGAGGTTTCGAAGCTTTCTGTTTTGCAAACGGGTGACACCATTCCGGCTGTTTGACGTTTGAGCGTCATTCCATTTCACGGCTGGGGAAGACTTCCAAATTAAGCCGGTGACCAGGAACACCACACCTCCATCCTTTCTTTCGCTTTTTGGTATTTCATTCATTCATTCATTCAATCGTATTTATTGAGTGCTTACTATGCGCAGAGCACTGGACTAAGCACTTGGGAAGTACAAGTCGGCAACATCTAGAGGCGGTCCCTACCCAACAACGGGCTCACAGTCTAGAGGGGGAGACGGACAACAAAACAAAACATGTGGACAGGTGTCAAGTCGTCAGAACAAACAGAATTAAAGCTAAATGCACATCATTATATTTGTTAAGTGCTTACTATGTGCAGGCATTGTACTAATTGTACTTTCCAAGCGCTTAGTCCAGTGCTCTGCCCACAGTAAGCGCTCAATAAATACGATTGAATGAATGAATGAATGACAGGTGAGGTCATCTGACCGATCCCACAGGACTCCCAGTCTGAAGGGAAGGGAGAGCAGGCATCTTATTCCCATTTCACAGAGGAGAAAACTGTGCCCCAGACAGGTAAGTGACTCGCCCAAGTCATGGAAGTTGCGGGGCTGGTACTAGAATCCAGGTCTCCTGACACCAGCCCCGTGACCATATGAGGTCAGTCTGGAGGCCTTCCCAAACTGAGCGCCTTCCTTGCTCTCCCCTTCATTCCCCTCTCCATCCCCCCCATCTTACCTCCTTCCCTTCCCCACAGCACCTGTATAAATGTACATATGTTTGTACATATTTATTACTCTATTTATTTATTTATTTATTTGACTTGTACATATCTATTCTATTTATTTTATTTTGTTAGTATGTTTGGTTTTGTTCTCTGTCTCCCCCTTTCAGACTGTGAGCCCACTGTTGGGTAGGGACTGTCTCTATATGTTGCCAATTTGTACTTCCCAAGTGCTTAGTACAGTGCTCTGCACACAGCAAGCGCTCAATAAATACGATTGATGATGATGATGACTGAAGGCCAGAGAAGTGAAGTGACGTGCCCAAGGTCACACAGCAGACATGGGGCTTGTGCTGTATCCACTAGGCTATGCTGCTCCGTTTTGACCACTTTCTTCTGCTCCCATTTCTCTCGTAAAAGCAGACTAGGTCAGTGTGGTAAGTTTGCAGTGTGACAGGATCAAAACTAGGATAATCAATCAGTGGTAATTATTGAGCGCTTTCTGGGCTTAGAAAAATGCATTAAATGTGTAGGAGAGGACAATACAACAGATTTGGTAGAAATGCAGCGTGGCTCAGTGAGAAGAGCCCGGGCTTTGGAGTCAGAGGTCATGGGTTCAGCTCCCAGCTCCGCCAATTGTCAGCTGGGTGACTTTGGGCAAGACACTTCACTTCCCTGTGCCTCAGTTACCTCATCTGGAAAATGGGGATTAAGACTGTGAGCCCCCTGTGGGACAACCTTATCACCTTGTAACCTCCCCAGCACTTAGAACAGTGTTTTGCACATAGTAAGTGCTCAATAAATGCCAACATTATTAAATGTTCCCTGCTCACAAGGAGGTTACAGTTTTAGGGAGGCAGGGTGGCCTAGCGGAAAGAACACGGGGCTGGGAGTCAGGAGACCTGGATTCTAGTACCAGCCCCGCAACTTCCATGACTTGGGAGAGTCACTTACCTGTCTGGGGCACAGTTTTCTCCTCTTTGAAATGGGAATAAGATGCCTGCTCTCCCTCCCCTTCAGACTGGGAGTCCTGTGGGATCGGAACTGTGCCTGATCTTAATAATAAAAATAATAATAATTGCATTTAAGTGCTTACTACGTGCCAAGCACTGTTCTAAGCGCTGAGGTAGATACAATGTAATCAGGCTGTCCCACTTGGGGCTCACAGTCTTAATAAATTTTCCAGATAAGGTAACTGAGGCACAGAAAAGTGAAGTGGCTTGCCCAAGGTCACACAGCAGACAATTGGTGAAGCCGGGATTAGAACCCACGTCCTCTGACTCTTAAGCCCGCGCTTTTTCCACTTAATGCACCCCAATACTTAATAGAGCGTTTAGCCCAGAGTGAGCGCTGAAGTCACACCACAGAGGGGCTTTTGTGACGGTCACTCCAACCAGTCCCCAAGCTCAGCTGGGGAAGAGGAACCTCGAAGGAGCTTCACTTCCTGAGAAAAGTTCGATTAACGTCTTATATGGCATTAACCTGGAACCAGTCGGAAGGAAGGACGGGGAAAGAAGTAGTGAGGCTAGATAGTTAGGGAAGAAGACCCTCGGCCATTTTTTTAAATGGTACTCATTAGGCGTTTACTATGTGCTGACTGTACTAAGCACTAGGGAGATACAAGCTAATCGGGCAGCCCCTGTCCCACGTGGGGCTCACAGTCTTCATGCCCGTTTTCCAGATGAGGTAACTGAGGCCCAGAGAAGTGAAGCGACTGGCCCAAGGTCACACAGCAGACAAGTGGTGGAGCTGGGATTAGAACCCAGGTCCTTCTGACTCCTAGGCCTCAGCTCTATTCACTAGGCCACGCTGCATTTTGAGGTGAGTAGGGAGGGGAGGCATCCAGAGGAAGATACGTAACCGTGATCCGATGGTTCTTCTCTCTTTCTGGCCACTCCTCAGTCTCTTTCGCCGACTCCTGCTCTGCCTCCCACCCCGTAACTTCGGGGGTCTCTCAGTTCGGGGTCCCCTTCTCTTCTCCCTCGACACCCCCTCCCTTGGAAAACTCATTCCCTCTCACCCCTTCATCCCTACCAAATCTATCTCTCCAGCCCTATATATGTTTGTACATATTTGTTACTCTATTTATTTATTTATGTATTTATTTTACTTGTACATATCTATTCTATTTTATTTTGTTAGTATGTTTGGTTTTGTCTCCCCCTTTTAGACTGTGAGCCCACTGTTGGGTAGGGACTGTCTCTATATGTTGCTAATTTGTACTTCCCAAGCGCTTAGTACAGTGCTCTGCACACAGTAAGCACTCAATAAATACGATTGATTGATTGATTAATTCTCCCCTTCTCTGCAGTCTCGCATTTCCTCCTGCCCTCCAGACATCTTTACCCTGATGTCCCGCCAACACCTTGAACTTTACGTGTCCAAAACAGAGCTCTTTATCTTCTCACCCAAATCTGTCCTCCCCCTACTTTTCCATCACTGTAGACGTCACTACCATCCTCCCTGTCTCACTAGCCCGTAACCCTAGCATTATCCTCAACTTATCTCTCTCATTCAACCCTCATTCAATCTGTCACCAAACCCTGTCCATTCTTCCCACACAACATGGCTAAAATCCACCCTTTCCGCTCCATCCAAGCCACTACTACGCTTGATCCAAGCACTTGTCCTCTCCTATGCTGCCCTGACTTGCATCAGCCTCCCCGCTGAGCTCCCTGCCTCTTGTCTCTCCCCTCTTTGACCCTACTTTACTCAGTGGTGCAGATTGTTCTTCTAAAAATAACTCTCAGTCCGTCATTCGATCGTATTTATTAAGTGCTTACTGTGTGCAGAGCACTGTACTAAGTGTTCTTCCAAGAGTGCAACGCAGTAGACACACTTCCTGCCCAGAAGGAGCTCACAGTTTAGCCCAAGTCTCTCCCCACTCCTCAAAAACCTCCAATGATTGCCCATCCACCTCCTCATCAAAGAGAAACTCATTTCCATCGATTTTAAGGCACCCGATGAGCTCTTTCCCTTTCTACGTTACCTCGCTGCTCTCCTACTACAACCCAGCTGAGACCTTTCACCCCCTAATGACAACTTCTTCTCTGAACCTCGATCTTAGAGAAGCAGCGTGGCTCAGTGGAAAGAGCCCGGGCTTTGGAGTCAGAGGTCACGGGTTCAAATCCGTGCTCTGCCAATTGTCAGCTGTGTGACTTTGGGCAAGTCACTTAACTTCTCTGTGCCTCAGTGACCTCATCTGTAAAATGGGGATTAAGACTGTGAGCCCCCCGTAGGACAACCTGATCACCTTGTAACCTCCCCAGCACTTAGAACAGTGCTTTGCACATAGTAAATGCTTACTAAATGCCATCATTATTATTATTATTATTATCTTGTCGACCTCGCCACTGACTCCTTTGCCTAAACTCTGCTTCCCGTCTGGAACTCCTTCCCCTTTCATATCCCGCAATCCACCACTCTTCCCACCTTCAGAGCCCTTCTAAAATTACATCTCCTCCAAAAGGCCTTCCCAAAGACCCTGTTTCCCCTAATCACTCTCCCCTTGTGCCCTAAAATCTGTATCCCTTAATAATAATAATAATAATAATAATAAGTACTTACTATTTACTATGTGCCAAGCACTGTTTTTAATACTGGAGTAGATACAAGGTGATCAGGTTGTCCCACATGGGGCTCATAGTCTTCATCCCCATTTTACAGATGAGGGAACTGAGGCCCGGAAAAGTGAAGTGACTTGCCCAAGGTCACCCAGCAGAAAAGTGGTGGAGTCGGGATTAGAACTCACGACCTCTGACTCCCAAGCTCGGCTTCTTTCTACTAAGCCATGCTGCTTCTCAGAGTGATATAAACTAATCAGGTTGGCTACAGCCCATCAAAGGGCTCACAGTCTTAATCCCCATTTTACAGACGTGATAAATGAGGCCTAGAGAAGTGAAGTGACTCGACCAAGGTCCCGCAGCTGACAAGTGGCAGAGCCGGGATTAGAATCCAGGTCCTTGTGGCTTCCAGGCCTGGGCTCTGTCCAATAGGCCACATCTGCTTTTACACCTGTCCACATGTTTTGTTTTGTTATTTGTCCACCCCCCTTCTTGACTGGAAGCCCGCTGTTGGGTAGGGACTGTCTCTATGTGTTGCCAACTTGTACTTCTCAAGCGTTTAGTACAGTGCACTGCACACAGTAAGCACCCAATAAATGCAATTGAATGAATGAATGAACGAATGAATCTGCATCTCTGGCAGAGTTCTTCAGGCCACGCTTTTATTCCTATTTGGATCGACTGATGTGAAAGACGGAGGAATCGGAGTTGATCTGGTGTGCGGACTAGGGAATCCTGAAGGTCTGAGGAACAGAGGAAGGCTCCTGGAGCAACTAAAGCTCCCATCCCCTGGGGGGAAATGACAGAGAACTTTCCTGACATCCACAAGCTCCGGTGTGGGCTAGGATATCCCCAAGGATTGAGATAAAGAGAAGCAGTGTAGCCGAATGGATAGACGATGGATCTGGGAGTCTGAAGGACCTGGCTTCTAGTCCTAGCTCTGCCACTTGTCTGTGGGGTGACCTCAGGCAAGTCACTTCACTTCTCTGGGCCTCAATGACCTCATCTGTAAAATGGGGATTAAGACTGTAAACCGTATAATGGTGATTCATTCATTCAATTGTATTTATTGAGCACTTACTGTGGGCAGAGCACTGTTCCAAGCACTTGGGAAGTACAATTTGGCAACATAAAAAGACAGTCACTACCCAACAGTGGGCTCACAGTCTAGAAGGGGGAGACAGAGAACAAAACAGAACATATTAACAGAATAAAATAAATAGAATAAATATGTACAAGTAAAATAAATAAATAGAGTAATAAATATGTACAAACATATATACATATATACAGGTGCTGTGGGGAAGGGAAGGAGGTAAGGCGGGGGGGATGGAGAGGGGGAGGAGGGAGAAAGGAAGGAGGGGTCTCAGTGTGGGAAGGCCTCCTGGAAGAGGTGAGCCCTCAGTAGGGCCTTGAAGAGAGGACGAGAGCTAGCTTGGCAGATGTGTGGAGGGAGGGCATTCCAGGCCAGGGGGAGGACGTGGGCTGGGGCTCGACGGCGGGACAGGCAAGAATGAAGCATGGTGAGGAGATTAGTGGCAGAGGAGCGGAGGGTGCGGCTGGGCTGTAGAAGGACAGAAGGGAGGTGAGGTAGGAGGGGGTGAGGTGATGGACAGCCTTGAAACCGAGGGTGAGGTGTTTCTGCCTGATGTGTACGTTGATTGGTAGCCACTGAAGATTTTTGAGGAGGGGAGTAACATGCTCAGAGCGTTTCTGGACAAAGACAATCCGGGCAGCGGCGTGAAGTATGGATTGAAGTGGGGAGAGACAGGAGGATGGGAGTTCAGAGAGGAGGCTGATACAGTAATCCAGACGGGATAGGATGAGAGCTTGAACGAGAAGGGTAGCTGTTTGGATGGAGAGGAAAGGGCGGTTCTTGGCAATATTGCAGAGCTGAGACCGGCAGGTTTTCGTGACGGCTTGGATGTGAGGGGTGAACGAGAGAGCGGAGTCGAGGATGACACCAAGGTCGCGGGCTCATGAGACGGGAAGGATGGTAGTTCCGTCAACAGTGATGGGAAAGTCAGGGAGAGGGCAGGGTTTGGGAGGGAAGACAAGGAGTTCAGTCTTGGACATGTTGAGTTTTAGGTGGCGGGCAGACATCCAGATGGAGATGTCCTGAAGGCAGGAGGAGATGCGAGCCCGGAGGGAGGGGGAGAGAGCAGGGGCAGAGATGGAGATCTGGGTGTCATCAGCGTAGAGATGATAGTTGAAGCCGTGGGAGCGAATGAGGTCACCAAGGGAGTGAGTGTAGATTGAGAACAGAACGGGACCAAGAATTGAACCTTGAGGAACCCCTACAGTAAGAGGATGGGAGGGGGAGGAGGAGCCTGCAAAAGAGACTGAGAATGAATGACCAAAGAGATAAGAGGAGAACCGGGAGAGGACGGAGTCTGTGAAGCCTAGGTCGGATAGCGTGTTGAGGAGAAGGGGGTGGGCCACAGCGTCGAAGGCAGCTGAGAGGTCGAGGAGGATTAGGATAGAGTAGGAGCCGTTGGATTTGGCAAGCAGGAGGTCATTGGTGACCTTTGAGAGGGCAGTTTCCGTGGAATGTAGGGGACGGAAGCCAGATTGGAGGGGGTCGAGGAGAGAGTTGGCATTGAGGAATTCGAGGCAGTGCGTGTAGATGACTCGTTCAAGGAGTTTGGAAAGGAATGGTAGGAGGGAGATGGGGTGATAACTAGAAGGCATTTGTTGGCATTTGTTAAATGCTTACTATGTGAGAAGCACTGTTCTAAGCGCTGGAGGGGGATACAAGGTGATCAGGTTGTCCCACGGGGGGCTCACAGTCTTCATCCCCATTTTACAGATGAAGTAACTGAGGCAGAGAGAAGTGAAGTGACTTGCCCAAGGTCACACAGCTGACAATTGGCGGAGCCTGGATTTGAACCCATGACCTCTGACTCCCAAGCCCATGCTCTTTCCACTGAGCCACGCCGCTTCTCTATATTGGGCAGGAACTGTGTCTGTCTCAATTTGCTCATATCCACCCCAATACTTAGTACAGTGCCTGGCACACAGTAAGCACTTAACAAATACCACAATTATTATTATTAATAATAAACATTGGGTTGGATACAAGATACGCATTCCCCAGCTCACCTGGGGGTCACAGTCTAAGAGGGTGGGAGGGCAAGCCCCCATTTTGTAGTAGAGGAAACTGAGGAACAGAGAAGTTAAGAGATTTGCCCGAAGTCCCACAGCAGACAAATGGCAGAACAGGAATTAGAACCCAGGCCTCTTGCCTCCTTCTTCAGAGCTCTTTCCACCAGTTGATATTTTATCCCGACCTCCTGCATTCAATAAGAAACCATCTCTAGCCAATAACCTGTTTAAACAAACCTCTGAGGTTGCAGGAACTATGGGATCTCTAGACTGTAAGGGACATATTTACCATATATTGGACGCTCCTAATATAGTGATCTGCATAGAGTAAGCACGCAGCGCTTAGTACAGTGCTTTGCACACAGTAAGCGCTCAATAAATACGATTCAATGAATGAATGAACAAATACAATTTTCAAGAAACCTGGAGGAATGTTAGTATTTTTTGTTTCTTTTGTTTCTATTCCATCATTCAATCAATCAGTGGTATTTATTGAGCAGCCAGGGTGTGTCAAACACTCAAGGCTTCCAATAATCATAAAATATTAATTATATTTGTTAAGCACTTACTATGTGTCAGACATTGTTCTAAGCGCTGGGGTAGATACAAGTTTATCAGGTTGGACACAGTCTCTGCCCACATGGGGCTTGTAGTCTTCATCCCCTTTTTACAGATGAGGCAATGGAGGCCCAGAGAGGTGAAGTGACTAGCCTAAGGTCACACAGCAGACAAGTGGCAGAATTGGCATGAGAACCCAGGTTCTTCTGATTCCCAGGCCCATTGTCCAGGACAGATTTCTTCGCCCCACAAGAGGCCTTCCCGGATTCAGCCTCCTCTTCCCCAACTCCCTCTCTCTTCTACGTCATCTATGCACTTGGATTTCTTTAAATGGTATTTGTTAAGCGCTTACTATGTGCCGAGCACTGTTGTAAACACTGGGGTAGATACAAGCTAATCAGGCTGGACACAGTCCCTGTTCCATGCGGAGCTTGCAGTCGTAATCCCCATGTCCACTGACTAGACCACTCAAGAAGCAGCGTGGCTCAGTGGAAAGAGCCCGGGCTTTGGAGTCAGAGGTCACGGGTTCAAATCCCGGCTCTGCCGACTGTCAGTTGTGTGACTTTGGGCAACTCACTTAACTTCTCTGGGCCTCAGTTACCTCATCTGTAAAATGGGGATGAAGACTGTGAGCCCCATGCGGGACACTGTGATCACCTTGTATCCTCCCCAGTGCTTAGAACAGTGCTTGGCACATTGTAAGTGCTTAACAAATACCAACATTATTATTATTACTAAATTTAAGCTCTCTTTCACCTCTGCCAGGTTAGCATGCAATACTCATGATGGTCCTTATCATCATCATCATCAATCGTATTTATTGAGTGCTTACTGTGTGCAGAGCACTGTACTAAGCGCTTGGGAAGTACAAGTTGGCAACATATAGAGACGGTCCCTACCCAACAGTGGGCTCACAGTCTAAAATATGGATGTTTCATAAACACAAAGGAAGCAGCATGGCTTAATGGCTACAGCCTGGGCCTGCAGTCAGGGGTCCTGGGTTCTAATCCTGACTCGGCCACTTGCCTGCTGTGTGACCTTGGGCAAGTCACTTCACTTCTCTGGGCCTCAGTTTTCTCATCCGTAAAATGGGGTTCAATACATGTTCTCTCTCCTGCTTAGACAGTGAGCCCCATGTGGGATAGGGACTGTGTCCAGTCTGATTATTTTGTAAGTAATTCTGCGCTTAGTACAGTGCTTAGCAACTAGTAAGCACTTAATAAATTCAACAATCGTTTTTATCATCTATCATGAAGATTTTTATTCACTCGCACTCACACAAAACGAAACCCAATAATTCAAGCCGATGGAAATTCACCTGGGCCCTGGGTTACCTAGTTGAGTTGTCTATAGTTAACTAGATGATTGTACATATTTATTACTCTTTATTTATTTATTTATTTATTTTGCTTGTACTTATCTATTCTATTTATTTTATTTTGTTAGTATGTTTGGTTTTGTTCTCTGTCTCCCCCTTTTAGACTGTGAGCCCACTGTTGGGTAGGGACTGTCTCTATATGTTGCCAACTTGTACTTCCCAAGCACTTAGTACAGTGCTCTGCACACAGTAAGCGCTCAATAAATACGATTGATTGATTGATTGATTGATTGATTGATGATTGATGCCTTTCCTTGGGAGAATATCGACAGCCCAGACTGCAGACTCTAAACTCTAGATTTTAAGCTAGTTGTGGACAGGGAATGTGTCTACCAACTCTGTTATATTGTACTTTCCCAAGTGCTTAGTACAGTGCTCTGCACGCAGTAAGAGTTCAAAACACATAAATGATTGAAAAATATAAACCTCTAGACCGTAAGCTCGTTTGGAGCAGGTAACGGGTCTGCTAACTCTGTTATATTGTACTTTCCCAAGCACCTTCTACAGTGCTCGCCCACATTAAGCACTAAATGGGCAAGTCACTTCACTTCTCTGGGCCTCAGTTCCCTCATCTGTAAAATGGGGATTAAGACTGTGAGCCCCCCATGGGACAATTTGATCACTTTGTAACCTCCCCAGTGCTTAGAACAGTGCTTTGCACATAGTAAGTATTTCTGCCAACTTGTACTTCCCAAGCGCTTAATACAGTGGTCTGCACACAGTAAGCGCTCAATGAATACGATTGAATGAATGAATAAATGCCATTATTATTATTATTATTAAATAAATATGAATGATTGATTACTTGATTGACACCCCTGTAATATGTTAGTTCCAAGATGCTTCTACCCTTCTGATGCTTCTACCTTTATGGGTCTGGACCTTTCTGAAAGATTCTCCTCTCCATTCTTAATGGGGGAAGATGAAAAAAAAAAAGAGTAAAACCCGCTTCTGCTCCCAAAAGCAGGAACGCAGCACCAAAGCTTCAACGCAAAATCGATCAATCAATCAGTCGTATTTATTGAGCGCTTACTGAGTGCAGAGCACTGTACTAAGCGCTTGGGAAGTACAAGTTGGCAACATATAGAGACAGTCCCTACCCAACAGTGGGCTCACAGTCTAAAAGACAGTCTAAAAGCCAGGGTCCACGAGGTAAATAACTTTGTAGAGGAAACACGTGAGCTCACCCTCTTTCTCCTGCCCCGAAAACCAATTCCCGTCACGTGTGGCTCCTAGACAGGCTCATAATCTTTGTTCTGAAACAGATGTGGATCAAGTGTTTATGATGAAATTCTGTGCTTCAGTGCCTGGTGGCCAGATGGGCGATCATGGCGATCAAACTGGGGGCTGGCCTTGCACCCCTCGATAGCGTTACTAGGCATCATCATCATCATCAATCGTATTTATTAAGCGCTTACTGTGTGCAGAGCACTGTACTAAGCGCTTGGGAAGTACAAGTTGGCAACATAGACAGTCCCTACCCAATAGTGGGCTCACAGTCTAAAAGGGGGAGACAGAGAACAAAACCAAACATACTAACAATATAAAATAAATAGAATAGATATGTACAAGTAAAATAAATAAATAAATAGAGTAATAAATATGTACAAACATATATACAGGTGCTGTGGGGAAGGGAAGGAGGTAAAATGAGGGGGATGGAGAGGGGGACGAGGGGGAGAGGAAGGAAGGGGCTCTCGGCTCCGCCATTTGTCAGCTGTGTGACCTTGGGCAAGTCACTTCACTTCTCTGGGCCTCAGTTCCCTCATCTGGAAAATGGGGATGAAGACTGTGAGCGCCCCCCCCCCCCACCAGGGGGCAACCTGATCACCTTGTAACCTCCCCAGCGCTCAGAACAGTGCTTTGCACATAGTAAGCACTTAATAAATGCCATTAAACTTGTACTTCCCAAGAGCTCAGTACAGTGATCTGCACACAGTAAGCGCTCAATAAATACGATTGAATGAATGAATTAAAAAAAAAACAAAAAAAAAAAACTGCTGCCCGGGGTCAAAAGGCATCAGAGAAGCAGCCTGGCTCAGTGGAAAGAGCGTGGGCTTTGGAGCCAGAGGTCATAGGTTCAAATCCTGGGCCTTGCACCCCTGGATAGCGTTACTGGGCAATGCTGCCCGGGGTCAAAAGGCATCAGAGAAGCAGCCTGGCTCAGTGGAAAGAGCGTGGGCTTTGGAGCCAGAGGTCATGGGTTCAAATCCCGGGCCTTGCACCCCTGGATAGCGTTACTGGGTAATGCTGCCCGGGGTCAAAAGGCAACAGAGAAGCAGCATGGCTCAGTGGAAAGAGCGTGGGCTTTGGAGCCAGAGGTCATGGATTCAAATCCCGGCCCTTGTACCCCTGGATAGCGTTACTGGGCAATGCTGCCCGGGGTCAAAAGGCATCAGAGAAGCAGCATGGCTCAGTGGAAAGACCGTGGGCTTTGGAGCCAGAGGTCATGTGTTCAAATCCTGGCTCCGCCACTTGTCAGCTGTGTGACTTTGGGCAAGTCACTTCACTTCTCTGGGCCTCAGTTCCCTCATCTGTCAAATGGGGAATAAGATTGTGAGCCCCGCCTGGGACAACCTGATTACCTTGTATCTCCCCAGTGCTTGGCACATGTTAAGCACTTAATAAATGCCATTATTATTATTGTTATCGGAGACCAGTATGATGGTGTGCTACATGTTGCCCTCCACTACAGTGATAATAATAATAACTGTGGTATTTGTTAATAATAATGATGGCATCTTCTAGACTGTGAGCCCACTGTTGGGTAGGGACCATCTCTATATGTTGCCAACGTGGACTTCCCAAGCGCTTAGTCCAGTGCTCTGCACACAGTAAGCGCTCAATAAATACGATTGAATGAATGAATGAATGAATTTATTAAACACTCACTATGTGCAAAGCACTGTTCTAAGCGCTGGATAATAATGATGGTATTTGTTAAGCGCTTACTATGTGCAAAGCACTGTTCTAAGCACCGGGGAGGTTACGAGGTGATCAGGTAGTTCCACGGGGGGCTCACAATTTTAATCCCCATTTTACAGATGAGGGAACTGAGGCACAGAGAATCTAAGTGACTTGCCCAAAGTCACTTGCTATGTGCCAGGCACTTTTCTAAACGCTGGCATAGATATGAGATAATCCAGTTGGCTACATGGGGCTCCCAATCTTAATCCCCATTTTCCAGGTGAGGGAATTGAGGCATAGAGAAGCGAAGTGACCTGCCCAAGGCTACCCAGCAGATGAGTGGAGGAGCTGGGATTTGGAAATCTTCGGACTCTCAGGTCTGTGCTCAATCCATCATCAATCATCATCAATCGTATTTATTGAGCGCTTACTGTGTGCAGAGCACTGTACTAAGCGCTTGGGAAGTACAAGTTGGCAAAATAATCCACCGTGCAGTGAGCTAGAAACTCCGCCCAGGGACACGACACATCAGTGATCCAAACGGTAGCAGCCTATACACTGCCCGGGGTCACAAGGCAGCGTTGAGGAGCAGCGTGGCTCAGTGGAAAGAGCCCGGGCTTGGGAGTCAGAGGTCATGGGTTCTAATCCCGGCTCTCCCACATGTCTGCTGTGTGACTTTGGGCAGGTCACATCACTTCTCTGAGCCTCAGTTACCTCATCTGTAAAATGGGGATTAAGACTGTGAGCCCCATGTGGGACAACGTGATCACCTTGTATCCTCCCCAGCACTTAGGACAGTGCTTCGCACATAGTAAGTGCTTAACAAATGCCATTATTATTATTATTATTAAGGCATCAGAGATCACTACAGTACAGCGCTCAATAAATATGATTGATTGACTGACTGATTGACACCTCCTCCAAGAGGCCCTCCCCAACTAAACCCTCGCTGCTTTGCACATAGTAAGCGCTTAATAAATGCCATCATTATTATTATTATTATTATTCCCCTTATCCCTTTCCATTCTGGGTCACTTATGCAACTTGGATAATAATGATGGTATTTGTTAAGCACTTACTATGGGCCAAGCACTGTTCTAAGGGCTGGGGTAGATACAAGGTGATCAGGTTGTCCCGCGTGGGACTCACGGTCTTCATCCCCCATTTTACAGATGAGAGAACTGAGGTCCAGAGAAGTGAAGTGACTCACCCAAAGTCACACAGCTGACGAGTGGTGGAGCCGGGATTAGAACCCACGACCTCTGACTCCCAAGCTCGGCCTCTGTGGGTGAGAGGTCAGCCACAAGATGGATAAGATCGATAAATTTGTACCCTTTAAGCAACTGTCTGAAACGCTTAGTACAGCGCTCTGCACACAGTAAGCGCTCAATAAATACGATTGAATGAATGAATGAATGAATATCCATAATTTATTTTAATGTCTGTCTCCCCTCTAGACTGGAACTTCCTCGTGGGCAAGAAACCTGTCTGCCAACTCCGTTGTACTTTCCTAAGCGCTCAATAAATACCACACATCGATCGATCATTTTTCATTTTTAGTTTTCTTTTTGCAATAAACCCCTCTGAACGTCTTCGTGCAAGCCCACTGCGCTTTCATCTTTTACTAGCTGCTCTCACAGTGATTTCTCCCAAAGTCAGTGCTCAAAATTGTCTCCTCGTTCCTTAGCCAACTGAGAGTTTTGGGGTGTTCGGGTATTCTTAAACTGATGGTCTCTTTTGATATTTGAGGAAACGGGTTTATTGAAACCAGCCGAACAACTAAATAAAGGCACATTTCCTGTTTTTCCCACACACATTTCCCATGGACAGAATCTCACAATTGGAAATTCCCCAGGAATGAATCACATTGCATTATTTCTCTATATTGCTGATTTTACAAAAAAAAAATAGTATTTCCCAAGTCGATATCGCTCTAGCTCAAAATCATCCTCCCCAAGTGCCTTTAGGGAGCAAATTGTTGAAATGTTTCCCGGGATATACTGGTGGCCGTCTTTTTCTGTAAGTGGACTGAATCTCAGTGATTTGATGCAGCTGGCCCTCAATAAAATGGGTGGCTGGATGAATCAATCAGTCAATCAATCAGTGGTATTTATTGAGCACAGCCCACTATTGGGTAGGGACTGTCTCTATATGTTGCCAACTTGTGCTTCCCAAGCGCTTAGTACAGTGCTCTGCACACAGTAAGCGCTCAATAAATATGATTGATGATGATAACTTCTTAATGCCTCAGTTACCTCATCTGGAAAATGGAGATTAAAACTGTGAGCCCCACGTGGGGCAACATGATTACCTTGTATTTACCACAGTCCTTGGCACATGGTAAACACTTAACAAATATTAGTAGTAGTAGTAGTAGTAGCGATAGTAGAGGCAGTAATAGTAGTTGTTGTAGTAGCATTTATTGAGCACTCGCTTAGGGCAGAGCACTGTAGCAGGCATGCGGAAAGTCCACAATAAAGAAGTGACATGATTACTGCCGCCAAGGAGCTTACACTCCAATGGGGAAGACAAACCCAAGTGTATTTACTCGTGGAGTTCTGTGTTCATTTCAGCCCCAGCCTCCATCGGCCTCAGCCCCAGCCTCAGCCCCAGTGTCCTTCTGCCTCAGCCCCTGCCTCAGCCTCCGCTTCAGCCTCTGCCTCAGTCCCTGCCTCCTTCTGCCTCAGCCCCTGCTTCAGCCCCAGCCTCCTTCAGCCTCAGCCCCTGCCTCCTTCTGCCTCAGCCCCTGCTTCAGCCCCAGCCTCCTTCAGCCTCAGCCCCTGCCTCCTTCTGCCTCAGCTTCTACTTCAGCCCCTGCCTCAGTCCCAGCCTCCTTTGGCCTCAGCCCCTGCCTCCTTCCACCTCAGCCCCAGCCCCTCTCTGCCTCAGCCCCTGCCTCAGCCTCTGCTTCAGCCTCCGCCTCAGCCCCAGCCTCCTTCGGCCTCAGCCCCAGCCTCCTTCAGCCTCAGACTCCTTCGGCCTCAGCCCCAGCCTCCTTCAGCCTCAGACTCCTTCGGCCTCAGCCCCAGCCTCCATCTGCCTCAGCCCCAGCTCAGCCTCTACTTCATTAATTAATTCATTCATTCATTCAATCGTATTTATTGAGCACTTACTGTGTGCAGAGCACTCTACTAAGCGCTTTGGAAGTCCAAGTTGGCAACATATAGAGATGGTCCCTACCCAACAGTGGGCTCACAGTCTAGAAGGGGGAGACAGAGAACAAAACAAAACATATTAACTTCAGCCCCTGCCTCAGTCCCTTCCTCCTTCGGCCTCAGCCCCTGCCTCAGCCTCTGCCTCAGTCCCTGCCTCCTTCGGCCTCAGACTCCTTTGGCTTCAGCCCCTGCCTCCTTTGGCCTCATCCCCAGCCTCCATCTGCCTCAGCCTCTGCTTCAGCCCCAGCCTCCTTCTGCCTCAGCCCCTGCCTCCTTCTGCCTCAGCCCCAGCCTCTCTCTGCCACAGCCTCTTCAGCCTCTGCCTCAGCCCCAGCCTCCTTCTGCCTCAGCCCCAGCCTCCATCTGCCTCAGCCCCAGCCTCAGCCCCTGCCTCTCTCTGCCTCAGCCCCTGCCTCCTTCTGCCTCAGACTCTTTGGCCTCAGCCCCTGCCTCCTTCTGCCTCAGCCTCTGCCTCAGCCCCAGCCTCCTTCGGCCTCAGCCCCAGCCTCCTTCTCCCTCAGACTCTTTGGCCTCAGCCCCTGACTCCTGCCTCAGCCCCTGCCTCAGCCTCCGCTTCAGCCCCTGCCTCAGCCTCCGCTTCAGCCCCTGCCTCCTTCGGCCTCAGACTCCTTTGGCCTCAGCCCCTGCCTCCTTTGGCCTCACACCAGCCTCCATCTGCCTCAGCCTCTGCCTCAGCCCCAGCCTCCTTCCACCTCAGCCCCAGCCTCTCTCTGCCTTGGCCCCTGCCTCAGCCTCTGCTTCAGCCTCTGTTTCAGCCCCTGCCTCCTTCGGCCTCAGCCCTGCCTCAGCCTCTGCTTCAGCCTCCGCCTCAGCCCCAGCCTCCTTCAGCTTCAGACTCCTTTGGCCTCAGCCCCCTTTGGCCTCAGCCCCAGCCTCCTTCAGCCTCAGCCCCAGCCTCCATCTGCCTCAGCCCCAGCTTCAGCCTCTACTTCAGCCCCTGCCTCAGTCCCTGCCTCCTTCGGCCTCAGCCTCTGCCTCAGCCCAGCCTCCTTCAGCCTCAGCCCCTGCCTTAGCCCCAGCCTCAGCCTCTGCCTCAGCCCCAGCCTCCATCTGCCTCAGCCCCAGCCTCAGCCCCATCCTCCTTCAGCCTCAGCCCCTGCCTCAGCCCCAGCCTCCATCTGCCTCAGCCCCAGCCTCCTTCGGCCTCAGTCCCTGCTTCTCTCTGCCTCAGGCCCTGCCTCAGCCTCTGCTTCAGCCTCTGCTTAGGCCACAGCCTCCTTCAGCCTCAGCCTCAGCCTCCATCTGCCTCAGCCCCAGCCTCCTTTGGCCTCATTCCCTGCTTCTCTCTGCCTCAGCCCCTGCCTCAGCCTCTGCTTAGGCCACTGCCTCCTTCGGCCTCAGCGCCAGCCTCTCTCTGCCTCAGCCTCAGCCTCTGCTTCAGCCCCTGCCCCAGCCTCAACCTCCCTCAGTCTCAGCTCGTTGTGGGAAGAGAATGTATCAGTTTATCACCCTCTCCCAAGCACGTAGTACAGTGCTCCGCACACAGTAAGCGCTCAATAAGCACGATCGAATGAATCTGTAAAATGGGGATTAAGAGTGTGAACCCATGTGGGACAGGGACTGCATCCATCCTGATGACCTTGTATCTACCACAGGGCCTAGAAGAGTGCCTGGCCCATAGTAGGCATTTAACAAGTACCATCATTATTATCATCATCATCATCATCATCATCATAATGATGGCATTTATTCAGTGCTTACTATGTGCAAGGCACTGTTCTAAGCGCTGGGGAGGTTACAAGGAGATCAGGTTGTCCCTTGTGGGACTCACAGTCTTCATCCCCATTTTACAGATGAGGGAACTGAAGCACAGAGAAGTGAAGTGACTTGCCCAAAGTCACACAGCTGACAATTGGTGGAGCCGGGATTTGAACCCATGACCTCTGACTCCAAAGCCCGGGCTCTTTGCACTGAGCCACGCTGCTTCTCCACACACACTAAGCATCCAATAAATGCCACTGAAGGAATGAATGAAAGATAAGCTGGCATCTCCCGCTCTAAAATGAGTGAGTTTAGACAAAGCACTCACCCACCAATGACGTTTCAATGAAACGAATCTGTTTTGAAGTAGAAATTGACCCCAAGGGCAGGCTTTACCCTGGCTTCCCAGACCAGTATGTTATCCTCTAGACTGTGAGCCCGCTGTTGGGTAGGGACCGTCTCTACATGTTGCCAACTTGGACTCCCCAAGCGCTTAGTACAGTGCTCTGCACACAGTAAGCGCTCAATAAATACGATTGAATGAATGAATGAATGTTATGTCACGGACTGTACGACGTGTTCAAAAGCCCATTCTGAAAATACCAAATCATCATCAATCGTATTTATTGAGCGCTTACTGTGTGCAGAGCACTGTACTAAGCGCTTCACTTTCAAACCATGGTGCCTTCAATGCGATTGGAAAGCTTTCGTTTGGCTGAGGGTTGTGAACCTTCCTGCTCACAGATTTCTCCCCGATTGCTATTAAACCCAGTCCTGACCAAAAAGAAACTACTCCCTTATGATCCGGAAAATGTTGAGCGGTTTCCAAGAAGTCTAGGCTCCACCAAGAAAGCATTCTGTACCCCCTTATCATTGATAATAATAATAATCATAATAAGGATACTGGTTAAGCACTTACTATATCGGACATTCTGTGCCCCCTATTATTAGTAATAATATTAATAATAAAGGTAGTGGTTAAGCACTTGCTACGTGCTGGGTTGGATAATAATTATGGTACCTGTTAAGCGCTTACTATGTACGAAGCACTGTTCTAAGCGTGGGGGTAGATACAAGGTAATCAGGCTGTCCCATGTGGGGCTCACCATCTTAATCCCCATTTTACAGCTGAGGTCACTGAGGCACAGAGAAGTTAACTGGCTTGCCCAAGGTCACACAGCAGACAAGTGGCGGAGCCGGGATTTGAACCCACATCCTCTGACTCTCAAGCCCGGGCTCTTTCCGCTAAGCCACGCTGCTTCTCAATACAAGCAAATCAGGTTGGACGCTTTCCCTGTCCCACGTGGAGCTCAGAGTCTCAATCCCCATTTTACAGATGAGGGAACTGAAGCCCAGAGAAGTGAAGCGACTTGCCCAAGGTCACACAGCAGACAAGTGGTGGATACAGAATTAGAACCCATGACCAGCGGAAGCTTATTGTGGGCAGGGAACACCAATTCTGTCGTGTCATACTCTCCCGAGCGCTTAGTATGGTGCTCTGCATACAGTAAGCGCTCAGTAAATATTATTGACTGATTGATTTTTTAATTGGCATTTATTAAGTGCTTACTATGTGCAAAGCACTGTTCTTAGCACTCTTGTGGGCAGGGAATGTGTCTATCAATTCTGTTCTATCGTCCTCTTCCAAGTGCTTAGTACAGTGCTCTGCACACAGACAGCGCTCAATAAATACCACTGATTGTTTGATTCCCCTCTGGACTGTAAGTTCTTTGTGGGCAGGGAACATGTCTTACCGACTCTGCTCTCTCGTCTTCCCCCAAGCACTTAATAATAACGGCATTTATTAAGCGCTTACTATGTGCAGAGCACTGTTCTAAGCGCTGGGGAGGTTACAAAGCAATCAGGTTGTCCCACGGGGGACTCACAGTCTTAATCCTCATTTTACAGATGAGGGAACTGAGGCCCAGAGAAGTGAAGTGACTTCATCATCATCATCATCAATCGTATTTATTGAGCGCTTACTATGTGCAGAGCACTGTACTAGGCGCTTGGGAAGTACAAATTGGCAACATATAGAGACAGTCCCTACCCAACAGTGGGCTCACAGTCTTCTCTGCTTCTCTTAGTACAGTGCGCCGCACACAGTAAGCGCTCAATAAAGTGCTCTTTTAGACTGTGAGCCCACTGTTGGGTAGGGACTGTCTCTATATATTGCCAACTTGTACTTCCCAAGCGCTTAGTACAGTGCTCCGCACACAGTAACCGCTCAATAAATAGAGAAGCAGCGTGGCTCAGTGGAAAGAGCCCGGGCTTTGGAGTCAGAGGTCAGGGGTTCGAATCCCGGCTCCGCCACATATCTGCTGTGTGACCTTGGGCAAGTCACTTCACTTCTCTGGGCCTCAGTTCCCTCATCTGTAAAATGGGGATTAGGACTGGGAGCCCCCCGTGGGACAACCTGATCCCCTTGTAACCTCCCCAGCGCTTAGAACAGTGCTTTGCACATAGTAAGCGCTTAATAAATGCCATCATCATCAATAAATACGATTGATTGATTGATTGATCATCATCAATCATCAATCGTATTTATTGAGCGCTTACTATGTGCAGAGCACTGTACTAAGCACTTGGGAAGTACAAATTGGCAACACATGATTGATAAATACAACTGAAGGACCGATTGATTGCCCATTTCTTCCCTGCATCTGGATTCCACCCACGTCCCCCCGCCCATCACCTCCCCTCTCCCCAGACTCAAAACCAAAAGAACCTAACGCAGAAAAGACCAAATTTTGCTTTCCTATCCTGGCCGCTATTTGTTCAGATGTCCGTTAGATTGTCCATTCATTAATTCAGCCGTATTTACTGAGCGTTTACCGTGCGCAGAGCACTGTACTGAGCGCTTGGGAAGTACAATTCATCAACAAATAGAGACAATCTCTCCCAAGGGCCTAGTCTAGTGCTCCATCCCCAGTAAGCGCTCAATAAATATGATTGATGGATCGATTGAAGGGGGACTCGAGGCCGCCGGGGCCCGCGGACGTTTCCAGGGTTGTTCGTGAAAGGGAATATTTAGCCACCGGCCCCCCTCAAAGCGTCTTATCTCTCAAAGTCTCATCGAAGAGAAGGCATCCGATCTCAACTAGGAAATAAGAAAAATAGAACCAACATTTCTCCTCCCCTTCCCCACCGGTGGAATGGCTCCGGGCTCTTCGGAGAGGAATTTAGAAACCCCTGGCTACGGGGTTGGATTCCGATTTCATTTCCCCACAACTGTCACAATGCCCCGGAGCGAGCCGAAACGCGAAAATCAAATCCGAAATCATTTATTTTTCCATGTGTTCTTTAATGAAGGAATTTGCCATTCTAAATACTGGTGTTTACTCATATTTAAGAACTTTTTTTCTGAAAAGAAATGGAAACTGAGATTCAGTTGCTATTATGTAGCCGGGAAATATAACAAGCCTGATGGTTTCCTGACAATTCTGCTATTTTCTTGTGTGGCAACACTGTATTTATCATATACTGTTCGGCTGGTGATTCAGATATTGTCGAGACCTTATGGTTAACTGATAGCGATGTAAACTCTGTACGCCAGATTGTTTAAGCCGAAAAAAAACAAATGCACTTAATTAACATCTGATGTGTAGCTTTTTCCAACACAGATGCAATATTTGTGTTTCAGCAGTGGCAGTTAACGACTGAGAACGGCGCTATTAATGTCTGGTTTAAGGATGCTTGTGGTAGGAGCATGTCTGGAATAACCCAAATAAAAAATGGAATTCAGACGAAACAGTGGCGGAGACAGCCCTTTAGACAAAGGGAGAGCGGGAATCTCCAGAGAAAAAATGGCCTTGTCCCCTCGAAAACTCGCTCCCCTAACCGAACCTACGCTCTAGATTGTAAACGCGTCGTGGGCAGCAAACGTGTCTACCGCCTCTCTTGTACTGGATTCTCCCGAGCGCTTAGAACAGTGTCCAGCACCCCGTAAGCACTCAATCGATCCGCTGATTACCCGGAGGCCTTCCCAAACTGAGCCCTTTCCTTCCTCTCCCCCTCGTCCCCCTCTCCGTCCCCCTCATCTTACCTCCTTCCCTTCCCCACAGCACCTGTATATGTTTGTACATATTTATTACTCTATTTATTTATTTATTTTACTTGTACATATCTATTCTATTGATTTTATTTTGTTAGTACGTTTGGTTTTGTTCTCTGTCTCCCCCTTTTAGACTGTGAGCCCGCTGTTGGGTAGGGACTGTCTCTATATGTTGCCAACTTGGACTTCCCAAGCGCTTAGTACAGTGCTCTGCACACAGTAAGTGCTCAATAAATACAATTGATTGATTGATTACTCTGTTTATTTATTTATTTTACTTGTACATATCTATTCCATTTATTTCGTTAGTATGTTTGGTTTTGTTCTCTGTCTCCCCCTTTTAGACTGTGAGCCCGCTGATGGGTAGGGACTGTCTCTATATGTTGCCAACTTGGACTTACCAAGCGCTTAGTACAGTGCTCTGCACACAGTAAGTGCTCAATAAATACGATTGATTGATTGATTACTCTATTTATTTTACTTGTACATATCTATTCCATTTATTTTGTTAGTATGTTTGGTTTTGTTCTCTGTCTCCCCCTTTTAGACTGTGAGCCCACTGTTGGGTAGGGACTGTCTCTATATGTTGCCAACTTGGACTTCCCAAGCGCTTAGTACAGTGCTCTGCACACAGTAAGTGCTCAATAAATACGATTGATTGATTGATTGATTACTCTGTTTATTTATTTATTTTACTTGTACATATCTATTCCATTTATTTTGTTAGTATGTTTGGTTTTGTTCTCTGTCTCCCCCTTTTAGACTGTGAGCCCGCTGTTGGGTAGGGACTGTCTCTATATGTTGCCAACTTGGACTTACCAAGCGCTTAGTACAGTGCTCTGCACACAGTAAGTGCTCAATAAATACGATTGATTGATTGATCACTCTATTTATTTATTTTACTTGTACATATCTATTCCATTTATTTTGTTAGTATGTTTGGTTTTGTTCTCTGTCTCCCCCTTTTAGACTGTGAGCCCACTGTTGGGTAGGGACTGTCTCTATATGTTGCCAACTTGGACTTCCCAAGCGCTTAGTACAGTGCTCTGCACACAGTAAGTGCTCAATAAATACGATTGATTGATTGATTGATTACTCTGTTTATTTATTTATTTTACTTGTACATATCTATTCCATTTATTTTGTTAGTATGTTTGGTTTTGTTCTCTGTCTCCCCCTTTTAGACTGTGAGCCCACTGTTGGGTAGGGACTGTCTCTAGATGTTGCCAACTTGTACTTACCAAGTGCTTAGTACAGTGCTCTGCACACAGGAAGCGCTCAATAAATACGATTGATTGATTGAAGGCGGCCTCTTGACTTTCAGCCTAATCAAAGCGGGAGAATTGCCACTTCTTTTCATTCATTCATTCAATCGTACTTATTGAGTGCTTTCAGTGTGCAGAGCACTGTACTGAGCGCTAGGGAAGTACAAGTTGGCAACATATAGAGATGGACTACGCTCTAGATTGTCAACCCATCGTGGGCAGCGAACGTGTCTACCGCCTCTCTTGTACTGGATTCTCCTGAGCGCTTAGAACAGTGTCCGGCACCCTGTAAGTGCTCAATCGATCCACTGATTACCCGAACGCCTCTTGAAGGCGGCCTCTTGACTTTCAGCCTAATCAAAGCGGGAGAATTGCCACTTCTTTTCATTCATTCATTCAATCGTATTTATTGAGTGCTTACAGTGTGCAGAGCACTGTACTAAGCTCTAGGGAAGTACAAGTTGGCAACATATAGAGACAGATGGTCCCTACCAAACAACGGGCTCACAGTCTAGAAGGGGGAGACGGACAACAAAACAAAACATGTGGACAGGTCATCAGAATAAATATAAATAAATCTAGATCATCATCAATAGTATTTATTGAGCGCTTACTATGTGCAGAGCACTGTACTAAGCACTTGGGAAGTACAGTTTGGCAACATATAGAGACAGTCCCTACCCAACAGTGGGCTCACAGTCTAAAAGGGGGAGACGGACAACAAAACAAAACATGTGGACAGGTCATCAGAATAAATACAAATAAATCTAGATGCACATCATTAACAAAATAAATAGAATAGTAAATATGTACAAGTACCCGGACCCGGGAGTTTAGAAGGACCTGGCTTGATGATGATGATGATGGCATTTATTAAGCGCTTACTATGTGCACACCACTGTTCTAAGTGCTGGGGAGGTTACAAGGTGATCAGATTGTCCCACGGGGGGCTCACAGTCTTAACCCCCATTTTACAGATGAGGTAACTGAGGCACAGAGAAGCTAAGTGACTTGCCCAAAGTCACACAGCTGACAATTGGCCGAGCCGGAATTTGAACCCATGACCTCTGACTCCTCTGGGCTTCTCGTCTGGGCTCCGCCACTTGTCTGCTGTCTGACCTTGGGCTCGTCACTTCACTTTTCTGTGCCTCAGTTCCCTCATTTGTGAAATGGGGATTAAGAGTGTGAACCCCATGCGGGACAGGGATTGTGTCCAACCTGACAAACCTGTAGCTACCCCAGCGCTTAGAACAGTGCTGGGCTCATAGTGAGCGCTTAACAAGTACCATAATCATTTTTATTATTAAAGAAAGCGCTTGGATTTTGGGAAGGTCAGAGACAGGGGAAGAGCTTTAGGAATGGTTTCCCACTTGCTCTCAAGAGAAGCAGCGTGGCTCAGTGGAAAGAGCCCGGACTTTGGAGTCAGAGGTCATGGGTTCAAATCCCAGCTCTGCCACTTGTCAGCTGGGTGACTTTGGGAGAGTCACTTCACTTCTCTGTGCCTCAGTTCCCTCATCTGGAAAATGGGGATGAAGACTGTGAGCCCCACGTGGGACAACCTCATCACCTTGTATCGCCCCAGAGCTTAGAACAGTGCTTTGCACATAGTAAGCACTTAATAAATGCCATCATTATTATTATTATTGGCTCTTGTGGCCAGAATGAAAAGATTTGGGGAGAGATGAGGAAGGGGGGGCGGGGGTCACTGGTTCATTCATTCACTCTTTCAATCGTATTTATTGAGCGCTTACTGTGTGCAGAGCACTGGACTAAGCGCTTGGGAAGTACAAGTTGGCATCATATAGAGACTTTCCCTACCCAATGAAAGGCTTACAGTTTAGAAGGGGGAGACGAACAACAAAACAAAACATGTGGACGGGTGTCAAGTCGTCAGAATAAATAGAAGTAAAGCTAGATGCACATCATTAACAAAATAAATAGAATAGTAAATAGGTACAAGTAAAATAAATATAGTAATAAATCTGTACAAACATATAGACAGGTGCTGTGGGGAGGGGATGGAGGTAGGGCGGGGCCCCCGCCTTACCCGCCTTACCTCCTTCCCTTCCTCACAGCACCTGTATATATGTATATATGTTTGCATGTATTTATTACTCTATTTATTTATTTATTTTACTTGTACATATTTATTCTATTTATTTTATTTTGTTAATATGTTTGGTTTTGTTCTCTGTCTTCCCCTTCTAGACTGTGAGCCCACTGTTGGGTAGGGACCGTCTCTATGTGTTGCCAACTTGTACTTCCCAAGGGCTTAGTACAGTGCTCTGCACACAGTAAGCGCTCAATAAGTACAATTGAATGAATGAATGAGAGGAAAAAGGGGGTTCAGTCTGGGTTAGTGGTGTTACTGAGCTGGAGAGACAGGATCTTGCCTGGCTGCAGACTTAATCTCCAGTGGGCAATCGATCCATCAGAGTTATCTATTCAGTACACTTGGGCGAGCAAAATATAATAATTACGGTTATTTGTTAAGCGCCTGTTATGTGCCAAGCACTGCTCTAAGCGCTGGGGTGGATACAAGGTAATCAGATTGTCGCACGTGGAGTTCACAGTCTTCATCCCCATTTTCCAGATGGGGGAACTGAGGTGCAGAAAAGCTAAGTGGCTTGCCCAAAGTCACACAGCAGGCAACTGACAGAGGAGGGACTAGAACTCATAATATAATAATAATATAATAATAGCATTTATTAAGCACTTACTATGTGCAAAGCACTGCTCTAAGCGCTGGGAAGGTTACAAGGTGATCAGGTGGTCCCACGGGAGGCTCCCAGTCTTCATCCCCATTTTACAGATGAGGGAACTGAGGCCCAGAGAAGTGAAGTGACTTTACCAAAGTCACACAGCTGACAGTTGGCGGAGCCGGGATTTGAACCCATGACCTCTGACTCCTGAGCCCGGGCTCTTGCCACTAATAATCATAATAATAATTTTAGACTGTGAGCCCACTGCTGGGTAGGGACTGTCTCTATATGTTGCCAACTTGTACTTCCCAAGCGCTTAGTACAGTGCTCTGCACACAGTAAGCGCTCAATAAATACAAGTGATGATGATGATGATGACAATAATAATAATAATGGCATTTATTAAGCACTTACTACGTACAAAACACTGTTCTCCATGCTGCTTCTCTAAAATATTATAGTATAGTACAATATACTATAGTACTAATCGTTTTGGTGTAGTGGAAAGAGCACGGATTTAGGAATCAGAAGATCATGGGTTCTAATCCCGGCTCCGCCACTTGTCTGCTGTGGGACCTTCGGCAAGTCACTTCACTTCCTCTGTGCCTCAGTTACCTCACCTGTAAAATGGGGATTGAGACTGTGAGCTCCACATGGGACAGGGACCATGTCCAACCTGAATCGCTTGTATCTACCCCAGCACTTAGTACCATGCCCCAAACAAATAAGTGCTTTACAAATACCATTATTACTATTATTAATTATTATTATTATTATTACTGTGGTCTTGATTAAGCGCTTGATACAGTGAGGTGCGCACAGTAAGGACTCACTAAATACGATTGATTGGTTGACTGTATTGCTTGAAAGAGAATCAGATCAGACACAAAAACAAGAAACTTGTTCTATAATAACTTGTTCTATAGCTTGTTCTATAATGTTAATGATAACAATAGTAATTATTATTATTATAATAGCATTAGTATAATAGTATAATAGCAATATATACTATACTGTACTATACTATACTATACTATAATATAATATAATATAATGTACCATACTATAATATAAAATATAATATAATCTATAATATAATACAATAATATAATATAATATAATGTAATGTAATGTAATGTAATGTAATGTAATAATATAATATAATATAATATAATATAATATAATATAATATAATATAATATAATATATAATATAACATAACATAACATAACATAATATAATATAATATAGTATAATATAACATATAATATAATATAATATAATATATAATGTAATGTAATATAATGTAACATAATCTAATATATAGCATGATATGATATGATATGGTATTATATAATATGATATATAATATAGTTAACATAATATAATATTATAATATAATATAATATAATATATAATATAATATAATATAATATAATAGTATGATATTAGTATAATAGTAATGGTATGATATTATAATAGTAATCATTATAATATAGTAAGCATTATAATAGTAATTATTATTATTACTATGGTCTTGATTAGGCGCTTGATACAGTGAGGTGCTCACAGTAAGGGCTCACTAAATATGATTGATTGGTTGACTGTGTATTGCCTGAAAGAGAATCAGATCAGACACAAAAACAAGAAACATAGCTTGTTCTATAATGTTAATGATAACAATAATAATTATTATTATTATTACTATGGTCTTGATTAAGCACTTGATACAGTGAGGTGCACACAGTAAGCGCTCACTAAATATGATTGATTGGTTGACTGTGTATTGCCTGAAAGAGAATCAGATCAGACGCAAAAACAAGAAACATAGCTTGTTCTATAATGTGAATGATAACAATAATAATAATTCTTATTATTACTATGGTCTTGATTAAGCACTTGATACAGTGAGGTGCACACAGTAAGCGCTCACTAAATACGATTGATTGCTTGGCTGTGTATTGCTTGAACGAGAATCAGATCAGACGCAAAAAACAAGCAACATAGCTTGTTCTATAATGCTAATGATAGCGATAATAATAATAAGTATTATTACTATGGTCTTGATTAAGCGCTTGATACAGTGAGGTGCGCACAGTAAGCGCTCACTAAATATGATTGATTGGTTGGCTGTGTGTTGCTTGAAAAAGAATCAGATCAGGCGTAATAACAAGAAACAGCTTGTTCTATAATGTTAATAATAATTATTATTATTATTATTATTACTATGGTCTTGATTAAGCGCTTGATACAGTGAGGTGCACACCAGAGGGAGGAAGGGAGGAGGGCAAGGCAACATAGAAACACAAACACACAGATTTGCCCCCCACACACCCACAACCACAATCAAACAGTCCCAGGCACACGGGCACACACACCCAGACGGCGCTCAGACAGGCTCACAGACACGTATCCCCAGACACACACTCACTCTCACGGACACACACACAATGACAGGAGCTCATAGTATCCTCAGACACACACTCGCTCTCACAGACACACACACAATGACATGTGCTCATAGTATCCCCAGACACACACTCACTCTCACGGACATACACACAATGACAGGAGCTCATAGTATCCTCAGACACACACTCGCTCTCACAGACATACACACAATGACATGTGCTCATAGTATCCCCAGACACACACTCACTCTCACGGCCATACACACAATGACAGGAGCTCATAGTATCCTCAGACACACACTCGCTCTCACAGACACACACACAATGACATGTGCTCATAGTATCCCCAGACACACACTCACTCTCACGGACATACACACAATGACAGGAGCTCATAGTATCCTCAGACACACACTCGCTCTCACAGACATACACACAATGACATGTGCTCATAGTATCCTCAGACACACACTCGCTCTCACAGACATACACACAATGACATGTGCTCATAGACACACTCACCGGCACACAGGAACACACAGACGCAGTCACATTCATAGAAACAGACCCACAGACACACATACACACACACACACATTAGTCTGACCCTCACAGACACACACATACAAAAACAGAACACCAGACACACACACAACCAGAGGGCGCTCAGACAAGCTCCCAGACACAAACTCACTCTCACGGACATACACACAATGACATGTGCTCATAGTATCCCCAGACACACACTCGCTCTCACAGACATACACACAATGGCATGTGCTCATAGACACACTCACCGGCACACAGGAACACACAGACGCAGTCACATTCATAGAAACAGACCCACAGACACACATACACACACACACATTAGTCTGACCCTCACAGACACACACATACAAAAACAGAACACCAGACACACACACAACCAGAGGGCGCTCAGACAAGCTCCCAGACACAAACTCACTCTCACGGCCATACACACAATGACATGTGCTCATAGTAGCTCCAGACACACACTCGCTCTCACGGACATACACACAATGGCATGTGCTCATAGACACACTCACCGGCACACAGGAACACACAGACACAGTCACAGACATACAAACAGACCCCCAGACACACACACACACACAAACACACCCACACCAGTCCAGACCCTCACAGACATACAAATACAAAAACAGACCCCCCCCAGACACACACACACCCACAGGGCACTCAGACAAGCTCCCAGACACAAACTCACTCTCACAGACATACACAAAATGACATGTGCTCATAGACACACTCACCAGCCCACAAGAACACACAGACACAGTCACAGACATACAAACAGACCCCCAGACACACACACACACAAACACACCCACACTAGTCCAGACCCTCACAGACACACAAATACAAAAACAGATCCCCCAGACACACACACACCCAGAGGGCACTCAGACAAGCTCCCAGACACAAACTCACTCTCACAGACATACACAAAATGACATGTGCTCGTAGACACACACACCGGCACACAAGAACACACAGACACAGTCACAGACATGCAAACAGACCCCCCCCCCCCAGTCACACACACACAAACACACCCACACTAGTCCAGACCCTCACAGACACACAAATACAAAAACAGACACACACACACACACACACACACACACACACACACAGACGCACACACACCCAGAGGGCGCTCAGACAAGCTCCCAGGCACAAACTCTTGGGAAGCAGCGTGGCTCGGTGGAAAGAGCCCGGGCTTTGGAGTCAGAGGTCATGGGTTCAAATCCCGGCTCCGCCTCTTGTCAACTCTGTGACTTTGGACAAGTCACTTCACTTCTCTGGGCCTCAGTTACCTCATCTGGAAAATGGGGATGAAACGTGAGCCCCCAGTGGGACAACCTGATCACCTTGTAACCTCCCCAGCGCTTAGAACAGTGCATTGCACATAGTAAGCGCTTAATAAATGCCATCGAAAAAAAAAACGCACTCTCACGGACATACACACAATGACACGTGCTCATAGACATGCTCACCGGCACACAAGAACACACAGACACAGTCACAGACATACAAACAGAACCCCCCCCCCCAGTCACACCCACACAAACACACCCACACTAGCCAAGACCCTCACAGACACACAAATACAAAAACAGACCCCCCCCCCAGGCCGCCCCCCACACACAAGCCCAGGCCCTCACACACACACACACACACACACACACACACACACACACACACACACACACACACACAAACAAGCACAGATCCTCACAGACACACACCCCAGCCCAGACCCTCACAGACACACACATACAGAGCCACAGAAAGACACAGACACTCAAGCCCAGACCCTCACACACACAGACATACACACACAAACGCAGACACTCCATCTCTTCATCATCATCATCATCATCATCATCATCATCATCATCAATCGTCTTTATTGAGCACTTACTGTGTGCAGAGCACTGTACTAAGCGCTTGGGAAGTCCAAGTTGGCAACACAGAGAGACAGTCCCTACCCAACAGTGGGCTCACAGTCTAAAAGGGGGAGGCAGAGAACTAAACCAAACATACTAACAAAATAAAATAAATAGAATAGATATGTACAAGTAAAATAAATAAATAAATAGAGTAATAAATATGTACATCTCTTGGTACGGTACAAGCGCTTAGTACAGTGCTCTGCACACAGTAAGCGCTCAATAAATACGATTGATGATCTCTTTCCATCTCCTTCTCTCTCTCTCCCTCCTTCCCTCAGAACTACATCTATTACACTCTCCCTTGTCCTTAATCCCGTACTTGGTACATAGTAGACCGTAAACTACTGGAGGATCCTGTCTACTTGCTCCACTGAGTGCTCCCGATTGCACAGTACAGTGCTCTGCTCACCGCGGATGCTCTAAAAATGCTATTGATGGATTCAGTCGATCGATCAATTGGATTTATTGAGCGGTTACCGTGTCCCGAGCACTGAATTAAGCGCTTGGAAGAGTCCAGTTGAACACTGTGGGTAGACATAGGGTCCCTGCCCACAAGGAGCTTAGAGCCTAGAGGCGGAGACGGTCATTAATCAAGCGCTTAGTACAGTGCTCTGCACATAGTAAGCGCTCAATAAATAAGATTGATGATTAATAGAAATAAATTAATCATAGAAATGGGGCTGAGACAAGGCAGCAGAAGGAAAGGCAGTGCTCTGACCTTTACACAGTTCACCCCAGTTGGTATTCATCATCATCCTCATCATCATCAATCGTATTTATTGAGCGCTTACTGTGTGCAGAGCACTGTACTAAGCGCTTGGGAAGTACAAGTTGGCAACATATGGAGGTATTCCTTCCAACACCGCATCTGTCCATCGATCGATCGATCAATCAATCAATCGCATTCATTGAACACCCACTGAGGTCAGAAACTGAACTAAGCCCCTGGGAGAGTTCAAGAGCATTAGAAGACATGTGGGATGGGAATCTGTTTATTGTTCTAGCGTACTTCCCCAAATGCTTAGTACAGGCCCCTGCACACTGGAAGCGCCCAATAAGTACGATTGAATGAACTGAATCAATCAATCAATCATTCGTATTTATTGAGCACTTACTGTGTGCAGAGCACTGTACTAAGCGCTTGGGAAGTACAAGTTGGCAACATATAGAGACGGTCCCTACCCAACAGTGGGCTCACAGTCTAAAAGGGGGAGAAAATGGCGGGTCAGGCCAACTGAATGAAAGACATGTCTACTGTCTCCGAGGGGCCTCTGGTCAAGCGCTTAGTACAGTGCTCTGCACACAGTAAGTGCTCAATAAATACGATTGAAGAAAGAAAATAGCAATGTGGCCTAGAGGAAAGAGCCCAGGCCTGAGAGTCAGAGGACCTGGGTTCTAGTCCCGGCTCCGCCACTTGTCTGCCGTGTGTGACCTTGAGAAACTCCCTTCGCTTCTTTGGGGCCTCAGTTCCCTCATCTGTGAAATGGGGATTAAGGCTGTGAGCCCCATGGGGGACAGGGACTGTGTCCGACCCGATCAGCTTGTATCTACACTGCTATATATCTATAGTGTATATCTATATCTATCTATCTATCTATCTATCTATCTATCTATCTATCTATCTATATATATCTCTACATATCCATATCTATATATCTATATGTATCTATACCTAGGTAGATAGATAGATAGATACACTATAGATATGTATCTATCTATCTATCTATCTATCTATATATATATATCTATAGTGTATATCTATATACATATCTCTACATATCCATATCTATATATCTATATATATATATATATCTATACCTAGGTAGATAGATAGATAGATACACTATATACACTATAGATATGTATCTATCTATATATATCTATAGTGCATCTATAGTGTATAGTGTATCTATAATGTATAGTGTATCTATAGTACAGTGCTAAGCACTTAGTACAGTGCTGAGCACTTAGTACAGTGCTCTGCACACAGTAAGCGCTCAATAAATATGATTGTCCCCCTTCGAGACTGTGAGCCCACTGTTGGGTAGGGACCGTCTCTATATGTTGCCAACTTGTACTTTCCAAGCGCTTAGTACAGTGCTCGGCACACAGTAAGCGCTCAATAAATATGATTGATTGATTGATTGATTGAATGAATGAATGAATCTTCACCAGCGCTTAATGCAGTGTCTGGCCCGTAAGCACTCAATAAATACGACTGAATGAACGAATTGAAGGAACATAGAAAGAGCTTAACAATTGCCATAAAAAAAATGAAAACGGAAAAAGGGAGCAGAGAGGATACTAGACGTGAAGCAGCGTGGCTCAGTGGAAAGAGCCTGGGCTTGAGAGTCAGAGGTCATGGGGTCATATCCCAGCTCCGCCAGTTGTCAGCTGTGTGACTTTGGGCAAGTCACTTAGAGAAGCCCGGGCTTTGGAGTCAGAGGTCATGGGTTCGAATCCCGACTCCACCACATGTCTGCTGTGTGATCTTGGGCAAGTCACTTAACTTCTCTGGGCCTCAGTTACCTCATCTGTAAAATGGGGATTGACTGTGAGCCCCACATGGGACAACCTGATCACCCTGTATCCTCCCCAGCGCTTAGAACAGTGCTTTGCACATAGTGAGTGCTTAACAAATGCCGATTATTATTATGACGAGAAGCAGCATGGCTCAGTGGAAAGAGCACGGGCTTTGGAGTCAGAGGTCATGGGTTCGAATCCCGACTCCGCCACATGTCTGCTGTGTGACCTTGGGCAAGTCACTTAACTTCTCTGAACCTCAGTTACCTCATCTGTAAAATGGGGATTAAGACTGTGAACCCCACATGGGACAACCTGATCCCTTTGTATCCCCCCCAGCGCTTAGAACAGTGCTTTGCACATAGTAAGCGCTTAACAAATGCCAACACTATTATTATTATTACTTAGCTTCTCCGTGCCTCAGTTCCCTCATCTGCAAAATGGGGATTAAGACTGTGAGCCCCGCATGGGACAACCTGCTCAACTTGTATCCCCCCAGCGCTTAGAACAGTGCTTTGCACATAGTAAGCGCTTAACAAATGCTACCATTATTATTACTATTATCATAGTAAGCGCTCAATTATTATTAGCATAGGAAGCGCTCAATAAATACGATTGATTGATTGATTATTATCCCCCCAGAGCCCAGGCGGGAAACCGGACTGCTTCGGAAACACAGTCTTCCCGCTCTTCAGCTGGACGGACCGAAAAGGGATCCCCCGGTGGGTTTCCGTCAGCGTCCCTTTCCGGACCGCGAGGGGGGACGGGGGGAGTGGGGGGCTTTTTTTTTTCCGAGAACAGGCCTCACGCTTTCA
Source organism: Tachyglossus aculeatus (assembly GCF_015852505.1). NCBI lineage: Eukaryota > Metazoa > Chordata > Mammalia > Monotremata > Tachyglossidae > Tachyglossus > Tachyglossus aculeatus. Next base: position 5,265,366 of record NC_052072.1, read on the forward strand.
AGAGCCGGCGGGTATCCGAGGAGAATCCCCGGGGGAAACTCTCCATGTGGGGTCACCAGACGGAGTAGGCCGAGGCCCCATTTCTCCAGGCCCCATTTGGCTCTTCCTGTTTATAGAGGCCGGGCCTGAGCAGGAACAGACCTCTCCGGCCCTCCGAGGGACCGGGAAGAAGCAATCCGTAGCCCGTTCTGCCACGGGCGGCTCCCCCCTCCTAGGACTCTCACCGCGTCCTCGGGGGGCCGGGTGGGGAGAGCGGCCCGCTTGTATTTTTAAACAACGATCCGCAGACGCGGGCTTTTTAGACAACACGCCAGACGGCCGTGTCTGAATTCTCCTCGGGGTGTTTGGGTTCCCTGTGAGACGGTATTTATTTGTAGAACTGGAAGCGTCAACCATTAGCGCTCCCTCTTCGCTTTGGGTCGGCGACCCGACGGTTTGGCCAAAAAGTCCTGAGAGGCGTTTCGCTTGCGGGGCTGTGTGGGGATTCGGGGTGGGCTAAGAGATATTTGTCTCTCGTTGACTCTTTGGGTCCTGGTTGGGACACGTCCAAACAGAAACCTGTTTCCGAAGAAACGTGGCTTCCACGAGGGAGAGGGTGTTTATTTCTCCTTCGAATTCTCCTCGGGCACGTTGGCTGGCCACCTCCGATCGCTAAAAGGCCAGCAAATACACGACCAGGCAGCAAACTCGGCGGCCTCGGGATTGCTTTATTTCCGAGGGAAGGAATTCCAGCCGTAAACCGATATAAGTCGGAGGGGGGAAATGGAGAACCGTTACCACCATCTTTTAGACTGTGAGCCCACTGTTGGGTAGGGACTGTCTCTATATGTTGCCAATTTGTACTTCCCAAGTGCTTAGTACAGTGCTCTGCACATAGTAAGCGCTCAATAAATACGATTGATGATGATGAGTAGTACCCCGAGTACTAGTAGTAGTAGTAGTAGTACTAGTACTAGTAGTACTCGTTACTACCCCGAACGAGTTTGGGGAAATCCAGAAATACCCAGACAAAGGGATTTCATTTTCCTTTTAGTGATGGAGGCTCGTTGAGTGATTTAGTTCCAGAAAAACAAAATCTAAAATCCAATAAAACCCTAATTTGGGTTCACTATTTCTTTTGTTTTTCCAACTAAAAAAATAATAATAATAAGGGGAACATAAATAAGGGTAGAAAAATTAGAAGCCGCGTGGCTCAGTGGAAAGAGCCCGGGCTTTGGAGTCCAAGGTCGTGGGTTCAAATTCCGGCTCCGCCAATTGTTAGCTGGGTGACTTTGGGCAAGTGCCTTCACTTTTCGGGCCTCAGTTACCTCATCTGGAAAATGGGGATGAAGACTGGGAGCCCCCGGTGGGACAACCTGATCACCTTGTAACCTCCCCAGCGCTTAGAACGGTGCTTTGCACGTAGTAAGCGCTTAATAAATGCCATTAAAAAAAAATGTGATCTGAGCAGAGCATGGAACTTAGTTTCCACCAACAGTCAGGCTACACGGATGTTAAGATTGGCGGATAATAATAATAATAATTTTGGTATTTGTTAAGCGCTTGCTATGTGCCAAGCACTGTTCTAAGTGCTGGGGGAGATACAAGGTAATCAGATTGTCCCACATAGGGCTCACAGTCTTCATCCCCATTTTCCAGATGAGGTAACTGAGGCCCAGGGAAGTGAAGTGACTTGCCCAAAGTCACACAGTTGATCAGTGGCAGAGGCAGGATGTTTCTGGGAGATTAGTTGGACTTGCCATCAATTATAGTTGCCTCTTTTGGATTCTGATTTCTGTCTTCTCATTACTGGACAGCTCTCAATCCTCTCGCCCCCCACTACTTCACCTCACTGCTCTTCTATTAGAGCTCTTCTATTATTCTTTTAGACTGTGAGCCCACTGTTGGGTAGGGACTGTCTCTATATGTTGCCAACTTGTACTTCCCAAGCGCTTAGTACAGTGGTCTGCACACAGTAAGCGCTCAATAAATACGATTGATTGATTGATTGATTGATTGATTCTATTCTAACCCAGCCCACACACTTGGCTCTTCTGATGCCCACCTTCTCTCTATGCCTGGACCTCATCTATCTCAGCGCCAACCTCTCGCCCACGTCCTGCCTCTGGCCCGGAACACCCTCCCTCCTCACAAGCGACAGATATCCGACAGAGAAGCAGCATGGCTCAGTGGAAAGAGTGTGGGCTTTGGAGTGCGAGGTCAGGGATTCAAATCCCGGCTCTGCCAATTGCCAGCTGTGTGACTTTGGGCAAGTCACTTCACTTCTCTGGGCCTCAGTTCCCTCATCTGGAAAATGGGGATGAAGACTGTGAGCCCCACGTGGGACAACCTCATCACCTTGTAACCTCCCCAGCGCTTAGAACAGTGCTTCGCACACAGTAAGTGATTATTATTATAATGACTCTCCCCACTTCAAGGCCTCCAACTTGTACTTCCCAAGTGCTTAGTACAGTGCTCTGCACACAGTAAGTGCTCAATAAATACGACTGAATGAATGAATAAATGAAGGCCCATCTCCTCCAAGATGCCTTCCCTGACTAAGCCCTCTTTACTTTTTCTTCACCTCCCTTCTGCATCGCCCTGAGTTGCTCCCTTTATTCATCCCACCTGTCTACATCCTTTGTTCCGTTGTCTGTCTCCCCCTTCTAGACTGTGAGCCTGTCATTGGGTAAGGACCCTCTCTATATGTTGCCGACTTGTCCTTTCCAAGTGCTTAGTCCAGTGCTCTGCACACAGTAAGCGCTCAATAAATACGATTGAATGAATGAATGAATCCCCCTGCCAGCCCCACATCACTTAGGTCCATATCTGCAATTTACAGATGAGGTCACCAAACTTCAGAGAAGCAACTTACCCAAGTTCTCCCAGCAGACAAGTGGCGGAGGCAGGATTAGAACCCAGGTCCTTCTGACTCCCAGGGCCGGGCTCTAGCCACTAGGCCACACTGCTCAATAACTATCTCCGACTGACTCACTGGCTTCAGGTTTGTGGCAATCCCTGGCAGTTGTGCAGCATCACTGAGGGGGCAAAGAGTTTTTGAGAAGGGACAAAATGATTATTATTATTATTACTGTGGAGCGTGGCTCAGTGGAAAGAGCTTGGGCTTTGGAGTCAGAGGTCATGGGTTCAAATCCCAGCTCCACCAATTGTCAGCTGTGTGACTTTGGGCAAGTCACTGCACTTCTCTGGGCCTCAGTTATCTGTAAAATGGGGATTAAGACTGTGAGCCCCCCATGGGTCAACCTGACCACCTTGTAGCCTCCCCAGTGCTTAGAACAGTGCTTTGTACATAGTAAGTGCTTAATAAATGCCATTATTATTATTATTATTATTAAGCACTAACTATGTGCTACTGTACTACAGTGCTGGGGTGGATACAAGCAAATCAGGTCGGACACAGTCCCTGTCCCATATGAGGCTCACGGTCCCAATCCCCGTCTTACAGATGAGGTCACTGAGGCCCAGAGAAGTGAAGTGACCTGTCACCCAGCAGATGAGTGACAGAGCTGGGATGACTCCAAATGACCCCAATTTGAAGTGCCCTCAAATCAGGTCTTTCTGATGCCTCCCTAACTCACCTGAGTCCCACGCCCCTTCATCAGCACAAATATTTACAGAGCACTTGCTAGGTGCAGAGCATTGCATTAAGCACTTAGGAGAGGACGATGCAAGACAGTTGGCAGGCATATTCCCTGCCCACAGTGCGCTTCTAGCTTAGAGGAAGAGACAGACATTAATGAATAGAATTAGAAATATATATAAACATATATATTTATATATAAATATAATAACAATACAAATATAATATAATATAATATAATATAATAATATATAATATATTATATATTTATATAATATGAATATAATATTACTATAATACATTACTAAATATAATGAATAGGATTATAAATAAAAACAATGAATGATGATTGTGATCATGATGATGATGATAATAACGATGATAATAATGGCTTTTATTAAGCACTTACTATTTGCAAAGCACCGTTCTAAGCACCGGGGAGGTTACAAGGTGATCAGCTTGTCCCACGGGGGGCTCACAGTCTTAATCCCCATTTTATGGATGAGGTAACGGAGGCACAGAAAAGTTAAGTGACTTGCCCAAAGTCACACAGCTGACAATTGGCGGAGCTGGGATTTGAACCCATGTTCTCTGACTCCGAAGCCCGGGCTCTTTCCACTGAGCCATGCCGCTTCTCATAATAATAATAATATTTGCCAAGCACTACGTTTTTTGCGGGGAGAGGAGGTTTGATATGTGGTAAGCGCTTACAGCGTGCCAGGCATTTTACTACACGCTGAGATCGATACAAGGTCATCAGGTTGGACACAGTCCCTGTCCCATATGGGGTTCACAGTATCAATCCCCATTTTACAGATGAGGGAACTGAGGTACAGGAAAGTTAAGCGACTTGCCCAAGGTCAAATGGTAGACAGATGGCGGAGCCAGGATTAGAACCCAGGTCCTTCTGAGTCTCGAGCCCACGCTCGATCCACTAGGCCATGCTGCTTCTCTACTTTAGCCATAAAATATGGGAAGCAGCGTGGCTCAGTCGAAAGAGCCCGGGATTTGGAATCAGAGGTCATGGGTTCAAATCCCAGCTTCTCCAACTGTCA